>NW_028186423.1:14953727-14974070 GCF_003343005.1 Rhea americana
GAAGGGAGGGTGTCAAGGGGACAGGGACAAACTCTTTTCAGTTGCCCCGTGTGACAGGACAAGAGGCAATGGGCAGAAATCGAAGCACAGGAAGTTCYGCCTGAGCGTGAGGGGGAATTTCTTCCCTGTGAGAGTGTCGGAGCACTGGMMCAGGTTGCCCAGAGAGGTTGTGGAGATATTCAAAACMTGCCTGGAYGTGATCCATGAGCAGTCCTTATTGATTTCACTAGGATTAAAGTACCGTCTAATCGATGGTAAGTAACAGAAAAGAATTTCTGACAGTCACATATAATTTACATTTTGTAATTAGATATTTTACCTCTTCATAGTAAACATGTAATCAGCAGCATTTCGAAAAAAAATATTTTCATTTGTACTTCTTTGACTATTGTGCGATTTTCCCTCCATTTGTATTATAGCTGAAAAAAAATAGCTTACCACTATCAAAATTGTACCTCAGCGTTGAAACAAAGTAGCCAAATTCCTCATACTTTGACTTGAAATATGTAATGAGCTTATCTTTATTTTTCTACTTCTACTGTGCCAGAAGAGGAGAAGAGAACAATCTATTTATTAGGTATTATTTTATTTTCTGTATGTTAATGCCTCTTGATTTGAACTGGAAAAATCTTCACTTCCTGTGAATGTAGTAAGAACAATATGAAACTATYAATAATCAGTGCTTCATAAAATATTACTAATAATTTACATATCTTATGAATGGACCTATAGTATTTCAAGGAAATATGCCAAATATTATCCATGCATAACTTCCTGTTAAATGTTTTATCAGTAAGAGATAATTTAAATCATCAAACAAATTCAAGCTTTTGGTGTCATGATGGGTTAAGTACAAGGGTCTGGCATACTTCACAATAACAGACTGTGGTTAAGTCCTTGGATAAGGAGGCAAGGCRTGAGGATCACTAAGTCAATGAGAAACCATGCATGAATCTGGGATACTCAGAAGACATTGGAAAATTAAATGATGGGCAGYGAAGGCAGAGGCTACCTCTCTGAGGTAGGTTTAAGAGAAGGATTTAGGAACTGGGGGAGGTAGAAGGAAAGCCTAAGGCTAGTCCATTCAGGAGAGACGGTAAACATATTCCAGAGATTCTGTGACTCAGACTTAATCTCCCTCTACAGATTTGCTGAACAACAGTAAAGTGGCAGACTGCATTCTGCTTATTAGGCTCCTTCAGGATGGTGGAAATAGGGAGTGATTCAAGCAGCTGGCAAAAGCAGCCATCTGAAAATCATACAATATGAATGATCAGCCTAGGGTATTGCTGTCAGCCAGGCAGTGCATGGGACATGTTTTTAGACTGCTGTCAGGAAATCAGTGAAAGGAATTAGGAAGTACAATCCTTATCTTGCATGCTGCTATACTCCTATCCATCACAAAAACTTTTTTTTAAAAAAACTTTTTCTAAAGGGAACATCTGTCATTACATTGTATATAGAGATCAACAGGTTTTGCATTCTTTGTGGTGTTATCATGCCTTTTCATCAGCAAACCAGCTAATTTACACCAGCAAAATCTTCCTGTTACAGATAGAAGGAAGGATTTGATGTAACCTGAAACCCTAACTTAGTCATTATCCAACAGAAAGTCACTCTGCTGTAGCAGTGAATGCAATGAATATAAAGGCATTTTAATGGAACTCTTCCCTGCAGCTGGAGAACATCATTCTGTTTGAAGAATTCTTGGTAAACAGGCATTTTCCAAAGTATAAACATTTGGTTTTTTAAATGAATATTTATTCTGTTTCACTCTACATTTATTTGTAGAGAGGAAATGCCTGTATAAATACATGATTAAGATCTAGAGTGCATGGTACCAAACAGGGATCGTAGTTTATTCCTGATCACTGTAGGAAGAAAACGTTGTGAACCTGTGATGGTTAAAGAAAATACAAAATTGCAAGCTTCTTTTAGTACATTTAGGATGGGAGGGTGCATTGGTGCACATTCAGAGCTTGAGGTGCTCCTTCTGCCCTTTTATGGTGCATAGGACACAGACAATCAACATAAACAACGGGAATCAGTTGTAAAGCCAAAGAGCTCCTCTTTGCTCATAGCTGGCTTGGGGGCTGGCATACAAAGTAGGAGAAAGGAGATAGGAGAAGCCTTTCTCRCATGTCACTCAGTGCCCTCAGTTACTATTCTTGCCTTCCTTGGATCTAAAAACAAGGGAGGCTTAATGTCCTCGTTTAGTAAAGCATTTATTATCACTTTAAGTACTCTGAGCTGTCTCACACTGGATTTTCCATATATTTATAATGTTCTTCATTTTAAATTTTTGATGGTAAGATGATACTTCAAGTAAGGCAAAACCAGATTTTTTGGCTCACTTCTGGCCTCTATTTATGGAGGGAGTTCCTAGCAGTGAATACTCCTGGGCTGACCATAAATGTGAAGACATGACTGTCAGAGCATGCTGTCTGGGATGTTGTAATCTGCTCCTCTAAATCTGTACTTTGGCTCTGCCAAAGTTCAGCCAAACTACATCAAAATAAAGGTTTCTTTCTTAAGTTTAGAAGAAACAATGAAATTTTTCATGGTTGCAAATCATTATATACCATGTTAAATCCAAAATCTGTGTTTGGATATTCATACAGATTTCCAGATGATATCAGTGAGTCAAGGATAGTATTGATATATCTCAGCTGGGCCTACTTACATCAGGTACGTAGTGATTTTGAACAATGCTACCTACTTTCTGAACATAGAATTAGACACGATGATCTACGTGTAGTATCATTGCACAGTCTGAGAGGACAAACTGTGGGAACAAATTCAGGTCTTCCCTTGCCACACACACACCCCTGTCCAATTCATTAACAGTACTGGGAATTTAGCAATACAAATCAAATTCTTTTTTTTTTTTTTTTTTTTTTTTCCCCAAATGTATGCGTACATGGAACTTTCCAAGAGGAAATGTAAGATTTCAAAATAATAGGACAATTACTGCTTTCAGAGAGGGTAGATGTCTTGTATTTGGTTTAATTTCTTCCTGTTGTTATTTTGGACTTGATTTTCAGACTGCTGATAATTTGCAATCGTCTCTGTCTCAGGTCAGCAAGAAGAATAACAGCAAGAAGAACCTGTGCAGCTCTGTATGACTCCTGTCTGATTCCTCTCGCAAAAAAGTTTCCATTACCTCCTTGAAGGAGTCCAGGAATGCTATGAAATACCACATGTAGAGTTTTTCAGAAGTTATTTTCAAATACAGATGAAACAAACAGTTCCAATAAGATTAAAATACCTCAGAAGAGTGGAATTTTCCAGAAATCAAAATAATTAACATAAATTATTGTTTTATAGAAGTCTGAAGCTTGTGGAAGAAATAATTCAGAGCATGCCTTTCTTGCCTTATTGCTGTGTATTCTGTAAAATAAGTGGGATTGAGAATGGACTAGGAGCAACATTTTTGCCTTGATCTTTTTTTTTTTTTTCTATATATTACATATGTAAAATATTCAACTTTATTGGCTTTTTTATGTTAATGGTTCAGAGTCTTTACAGGAATGTTTGCAGGAAAGGACCGCTGTTGAGTTCTGTAGTTATTTTCTTTATATCCATCCTGAGATTTTTCATACCACTAGGCTGATCTATCTGATCAAACTACTGTGCCTCTTACAGTAATTAACAGAGTAATATCTGAATAWTTTTTTTTTTCAGTGCTCCCATCATACTTTTTGCTCATTCTTAATTACTGTTTGGGAAGACAATTAAGTTCATAACAAATATATATATGAACTCTAAAAAGAATAAATGGCAGTCTAAAGTCAGTCTTTTAAATACAAAGAGATGTTATTTTCTGAATGACACTATATTTAAACTTTTAACCATGTGATTAACCTCTACCCAACTATGTGTTACTCTAGAATATTAAAAATTATCTCCATCCTCCCCAAAGCTATGTAAAAAATATTTCTTTCTCTATGAAGAGCTCATTGTTTTGAACAGCATTTCAAAAATTGCTAATAAATACACATATGCTAAGATATATAAATTTGGAGCAAGTAAGATGAAACGATAGCATTAAATATCTTACCGATCTAGTTAGATTGTGCTTTAGTAGATACTAGCTTTAAGCAGCATGTTTATGCAAGCCAGGCACTGTCATTTGTCTTTAGGAACAGGAGTCAGCCCTGTTTCCTCCTTTGCAAAGTGGAAGAATGTAGGTATAACAGATGAGAATAGAAATTGCAGACATGGACCTGGACAAAGCCAGGTCTTGAATAAACATATAACAGTAGATGGTCTTCATGGAGGCAGTTTAGACATAAACTAACCTATTGATACAGATTTGATGATTGGAACACGTTATCCTGTCGGATAGATATTGATAAATTTTGAAATTTGCACAACAGCAAACCCATCTTCAGTTAACATAAATGGCTGCTGTTTTTCAAAGTGATGATTATCTACATTTGTTAGTGCTTTACCACAAATTATATTTACATAATAGGCTAGACAACAGTCGATTAACCGCTTGGGCAGTAGTTATTACAGCTAGAACAAGCTAAAATCCATTAACAGCTGGACAAACCCAGACAAGTTTTGAGATTCTGAACTGTTAGGTCAATACAAATCCCATGGCCTTTTACCAGTGATGGCTAATATATCATTTTTACTGACTTAGTATGAATGGGGCATGAGTACATTATTAGAGTCAAAGAAAAGTCTGTTGCAGTAATGAAGGTTAGGGCCTTCCACAAGCGCTACCTCTCTGAGGATARCCCTATATGCTGGACGTAGAACTTGCAGAAAGGCCTGTGAGCAAGACACTGATGAGTTTATGAGTTTCAAAAACAGGCAAGAGAGTTACTCTGCCTATTTTTACTGAGAAAGAATGCAATAGAGTAGTTTTGGAAGGAAATAGTTCTTTTTTAGCCTCTAGGGAAAATCACATTAAGAAGTGGTAACAGCATTTCAGTCTGAACAAAATTGGAGACAAGAGATAGATTAATGTGTTGTTCTGATACAAACTGTTATTTAATTTATATCTGTGGGTGAGAGTACTCGAAGATAGAGATGAGCCTTTTAAAACTAGCATGAAAAAAATTGAAAGTACATGCTGAAGACAACTAGAATGGTAAAAGAAGAATGAAGAATAGATTCATGAATGAAAGACTACACAAAAAAAAAAAGCTGATTGTTTTCATGCCAACAGGTCAAATAGATGGCTATGAGGTACTGATTTTGCTCTTTGGCTGAAATAGATCCTGACAAATCTTTTGTAAGAATAATTAAACTAGGTACAAGTGATAGAAACTTGTTTTGGAGAAGTTCTTGAATTTCCCTAAATCTTAAAACAAGAACTGAGCTGTGTGTTCCCTGCTATGAATTTTTATAGAGTTTCTACTTCTGATTTGGTGGAAATAACATTGCTCCAAAATGTACGTATAATGTGTGAACCAGCTGGTGCTCAGTAGATACTGAAGATTCAATTTATACATTTATACTTAAATACCTGTTGAGTTTTAAGCATGTGTGTGGTCCTACTGTCCTCATCAGGTACATCGGTAGGAACTAGTAGTTAGCATAGCTTTGAATTTTCCTTCTTCCTTTTTTTTTTTTTTTTTAACAGAACATTTGTGCTCAGAAAACATTGATTCATCACAGCCTTTCCTGTGGTGACATGCTTTCATGAATATGGCTTTCAGTACTCGAGTTTTCAAACTGAAGGTGAAACTGAGACAGCTAGTCTCATGCCAGAGTGGCATCCTAGGCAAGAGCCTGGAGCACTCAAATGCTGCACATGTTGCAGCTGGGCCATTCAATGGCTGATTTGGARTATGAACATTAAATTTGGGTCTTTGACGCCATGGAATAGTTCTCTCAAAACTAGAGTACCCGTCTTCCTGGGGTGGGTGTCACTGCTTTTGTTTGTGAAATACACAGATAGGCTTTTGAGCCTGTCCCACTGACAAATGGCTACAATTTACTCTACYTGATCATTCCTTTCTGATTAGCATGTCATATGGACATTCAAACACCTTACAACACGTTCCCCACCAGATCAGTGACTTATATTATAAACAAGGGTAGATTTAATGCTAAAAGTCTTTTAATACTTCATTTAAGAGCTTCTTGATACTTAATCCAGGACCATTTGTCATATGGACTCAGTTATTAAGCAATATTTTTGATCAGTTGAAGATTTGTCCATCAATATCACRTTATCTAAAACACTTACACCACCCAGTACTGCATCAAAAGTATTCTCAAAGTCCAAATGTTGATTACATCTGCTAYATTACAGTTGGCTGTTTTTATTTTCACATTTTATTTTTGTTAAATATGACCTCTTRATAATCCCATGCTATTATTCTTAGTTACCCAAGTGTCATTCTTCTTGATTCTTATAGACTTTCAAATCATTTTCACAGAAGAATTTTAATGCTTTAGTTTGTTCCTTCTTGGCTTAAAGTATATGAGATTCATATTACATTTATTYGACAATTTACTCTTTTTATCTTTAATAAAATGAGAGGGCTGGATTTAGCTATATTTATTCATACCGAGTTGTATCTTTATCATGGTGCAGCCTTACTGACTTTAACTCATTTTATTAATGATATTTTCCAAATCCTTATTAGCGCCGTAGACAAACAATTACCTTTCATGAAGAGAGACAGGCATCTGAACACCAAGTTTAAGAAGTGATGCCTTGGACATAGGAGCCCACATAAAATTTCACTACAGCTAGTTTGTTTCTACAAGTTTCCTCACTGGACATTTTTTCCCATTGAACAAACCCCAGCCTCCACATCCTTAACTAATCCAACAGCAAATCCTTTAGAAGATGAAAAAAATGCTTTTGGCAAAAATAATCCTTTGGTTCAAATGGATCTTGTATTAAGAACAGGAGCCTCTTTCTTAAGGAATTTTTATGGGGTCCTTTTTTTGTTCACTGTGATAATTAGATTTTTCCCTGTCCTGCATTTTTGCATTATACTTTAATAAAATTATTATARGTTTTCCTCCATCTCACTAAAAGAAAAAAGTAAAAACAAACAAACAAAAACAAACAAACAAAAAAAGAAAAAGAAAAAATGTGCTGAACACAAATCATTCTACAGAAGCAYGTTTAGGCCCTTCTTTTGTTTTTGCGGTAGAAACAATCTGTTTGAAATATAATAAATCACTTCCTTCACCTGCATGTCTCTGTGCTTGGCTACGTGTGTTCATTCTCTTCTCACTCTTTCACTTAAGAAACAGATGTTACTTGCTCCAACAGGAAGGGAAAAGGTGCTAGCAGGCTCTCTGAGACCAGCTGGTTATGTAGGGTGTATTATATTCCTGCAACAGTTTATTCTCCTTAAGACTGACTTATTGCTTTCCACTTCTCCATATACAAAACTTCCTGTAGCCAGAGGAAATTTAACCCTGTCATAAAATGTCTGCTTAAAGGATCAGATCACCCAACTCTAACCCTCTTCTAGTTTCTCAATGTTTCTCGCCTAAGGTATGATCCATTCTAAAATTAAGGTCACTCGGAAGATTTAGCTATGATAATGTTGATATTAACTGGAATTAGGGATGGTAAATGAATATGTAGGCTTCTATGGGTTATTTAGCTTCTCATCGTATTAGTGATCTGAAAGTCTTTCTCACTGGTACTTTTTCGAGAGCATTTCTGAAGTTAGTTAGCTGAAATATRTGCCAGCACACTGCTAAAACAACCTTCTCTCAAGCAATTTCCCCAGACAGCCGATAACTGAGTGTTAAAGCTGAATGTTCGCTCCTGACATTCAAGGTGGTCAGGGATGAGGAACAAGTCTAGGTTTTCATAYCCTGTTTCATGTAAATAGGAAAACTGGGAAAGAAGCTTCATACTTCATGAACACAAAATAAACTGAGTTAACAAAGATTTCCCTTTTGTTTGTGTGCAAGAAGAGAGATTTTCCCAAGTAAGCAACTGACTCAGAGCTAGAGGAAAATAAAGGACTTCAGCAAAGTTTCACTGTGTAACTCTGGCAGCACCATCTTAACTCACATGCCTTTGCTATCATAAGCCAGTTTTCTTTTCTACTGGTGAAAAAAGACTGACAGTCCTGATGAATAGTGTCAAATCCTGCATTGCTTCTGCTGTATTGCCAAAAATAAAGATAAGACTGAAACTACCCCTAAACTGCTCACCTGGGTGCCCAGATTAGTATTTGAACAGACAGACTCTGGAGGTGAAGGCCCAGTGTGCTAACCACCAGCTGTGATTTGATTAATGCACTACTCATTTTAAAGGTAAATTATGATAATAAGAACAGTCAGGAACTTTATGAGTGAGAAGATAATCTACAAATAAGACATTAGAGAAATATGAGCACAGACTTGCGTTGATGTTTTATCACATACTGTTAGCCCAGGCCCTCTCAAATCTTACCTCTTTAAAAAATAAAGTGACTAATAGAAAAATTGAAATCTTTGTGGCAGGAGGTGCATTCCTAGGATGAAAACAAAGGTGAAATTTCTGTTGAAAAAGAGATTTAAAAAATTTAATGATATGGAATTGCAATGGCATCATGAGATGGGAAAACTTGTTCTGGTAATTTTCATATTAATCATTGAGTACAACTTTCTTGTTGTGATTTCCCTGCAGGCTGAATAAGTAGAGAAAAAAGTAGAAGCAGGGAGGCACTCAGAAGGCATTGCCAGTTGTTAAAGAAGCAGTAGAATTGAAAATTGAGAGTCATACCAAAACTGACAAGTTTTCAAATTCAGCCTTTTGATTTTGGCCTATTTCTGCTCCACAAATGCAGGAAACACATGGTTCTGTTCTGCAGTGCATACTATTTTATGTAATCTGGGGAGAGAAAATGAATGTTTACACAACACTGTTTGTTTTAACCACCTCAAAGTTGGGGGTGGGATTCAGCTTCTGGTCGCGACACATCAAGAAGTCGACACTTAGGCATACGCAGTGTGGCTGTCTACATTTCAATTAGGGGATCTGCACTTACGTAGGACTTATGCTGATCTTTAGACAACCATACCAAGCCTTAATTTTGTAACTTTTAGACAGCAAAGCAGCGATTCACATGTCCACTCATAGCTGTCAAATACCTCTCATGCCTCGGTATGCTGCCTGGCCTCCGGTTGCTGCTGCAGGAAGGTAGTGTTTCCCAGAAGTACTGTGTTGTTTCTCATAGGTCCATGTAGATTTCTTAGATATCCCAGGCATCTCCACTGGCACTAGATGCTGATGTGGGGGATATGAATTAAGTGAGAAGAATTCTGTCCAAAATATGTAGAATGCTTTGCCGGCCAGAAAACCTGATCTGAGTTGGCTCTGCTTGGAGTGAAGAGGATGGAGCTGGGCCAGAGGTACCTTCTAACTTCAGTTATTCTATGATTCTAGAGTATATGAAATCTAGTGGCCAGAAGGGATATCTGTAAGTCTATTTGCAAACTGCAGAAGGTAGAATTTTGCTGTTTCTAGCCTCTACCTAAGTTACTTCTATGAAGTAAAAATATTCTGTTTGATTCCTCAGCCTTATGTCAACTGAAGAATTTCAGTTAATATGTCTTCCATGAAAGAGGAAATCRTAAAACAAAGGCTTCATAAATCTGGTGAAAATTATAATTCTGTTCTGATACTAGCCATCTATCACTTTCTATTAGATTTGACTTTGACAGAAACTGAAGAAATTGATTCAGTTAACTATACACACAAATCATGTTTCCAAATTTGGGATTTCAAAAGAGAAATTGTATTTGTTTCACTTATCTGCCTTCCTGTTAGTTAGGTATCATTGGTCTACAATGCTATGAAAAAACCTTTTTTTGTAAAGTCTTAATTTACTGAAGTTAAAGACACCTTTTTGTTAAACTCACTGCAGTACAAGATTTYACCTATAGGAAGTGGAGCACAGCTCTAGCCCTGTATGTGATCAATGCATGAGGACTTTTGCCAGAATGCTTTGTATTGCTGACAGAATATTATAGAAGACTTGCAGAGTAATGAGGAAAAAAAGTCAAATATTTCTGAAAGAATGGCAGGTGAAAAGAAAAAGAGAAGCGCTTGGAAGGTAAATTAAGATTTTCTCTAATCAGTTCTACTCAGTGTAAGAACAGGTGTGAAACACATGGCTTAAAGGACTGGAATTTTGCCAAGGTAATGGTGAAGGAAGAAAGAAAAAAGAGAAAGAAAGAAGAATAAAAGCAAAAGTAACTGTAAAAATATGAATAAATGATTCTGAGTGTGTTGGAGACTGTGCTGGACTGGAGACTTTGTCTACAATTCTTGCCAATATCTAAGCTAGACCWAGCTAGGGGAGGCAATAGTTTGAAGAACAGTAATTATAACAGTATGTTTGCATGGGACAATGAGCATTTCCAACAATCAGTTGAGTAGTCACTTTCTTTTGTGCTCAAAGAAAAAGAAAAACGTAGCCACATTCTTATAGTGTACTGTTTACCCTTTGAATCCTTGAAAATAATCTGAACCTGCTTTTCATCTGGATCCTTGATGATGAGGTTGTTTGTAGAACTGTGGGCACATTAACTCTTGTACATCCTGATACACCTTTTAACATGCAAATACCATCCTGTTAGTTGCCATACCTTGGAGTACCCCTATCGGCTAGACTTCTAGGAAGAGCACTACACAGCAGAAGTATTTGCTAGTATAAACCAGGTGAATGAAATCATTGGTGCAGACGATCTGTCAGGTAGCACCAAATTGCTAAATTGTAATATATTTAGAGTGACATCTCCATTTGCAGTAAAAATATGGTCAAAATCTTTTTATGGTGGAATTATGGTGTAACGTGCTGCTTTATTCTTCATTTAAAAAAATGTGTAGAAAATTGAAAAACTGCAAATTTTTAAAAAGATTTCTTCCTTTCTCTCATGTTTACTTGTCATATTATATGCTGGACTATTTTGATGTTCATATGAAAACCGCATAATGAAAATGTGTTAAAAATATACTTTCCTWACTAGATTCTTTGCAATCCTTCCCTATCATTCAGCATTGGAGGAAGGACAAGCTGTTTAAAGTTCTAAGCATATATATTTGCCATTCATGCCAATAAACCCTTAATTATCTAAAATACACTGAAAAAAATAAAATGAGAGGAAATCTTGCTCTCTTAATAATACTCTGCTGACTGTATGAAACTGGTTCAGATTCATGGACCTGTGCTTATGTGACTCTCCAATAAATAAAGACTGTGGTACAGGAATTGCTTATTCTCTTAAATACTGTCATGAGATTATCAGATAAGAAAATGCAAACAATAAAACATGAATAATGAGAAGAAAACTGCTTCAGCTCTATGAATAGGGGAAAATGAACCACCTTGTATTTATAGAGGAAAAAAAAAATAATTTCCTAAAATCTTACTAGCTTTGGTAGTAGGTGTACTGAGCTTTGAGTCAAATGACAATTAGTTTGTAGCAGACTTTTAGAGTAAATTGCCCCCCTATAATTTACTAAATACTATTTTGAATGCTTTCAGCAGAAACTACTTTCCTACTTTCAACAGAGGAAAAAAATACTATTTTGAATACTTTTGAATGTTGTTCCAAAGGGAGCAAACAACTCTTGAATTCTTCAGTGATCAATGTACTACATTTGTAGGAAGTAAACTAGAGCAGGAAGAATTTGATGCACAAAAGGATGTGGTTCAATCTTATAATGATCCTAGAATTTATATCTGAGCCATATTGTTGATAGAACTGACCCAAAMAGAGGCAAGGACTTCATGACTTTTCATTTTTTTTTATAAGTCTGTCTTGCCACTTTCAGAGATTGCCAGTTCCAGCAAGGACCTCAAATAGAAGTTTACTTATACAAGAATCTGTCTTTGATGTTAATATTTCMTTTCTGTTAATAAAGAAGAAGTTTCAAGGAAGTACATGGAGCTTGTGATGGCCAGTCCTACAACATTTAAAATTTGGGCTGTTGTTCCTAAGAGTTTGCAATGCAGAGTTGGGCCTGTATGTCCCATAAAAGCAATAGAAAGAATCACTTATAAGGATGGGATTTGTGACAGACCGTGTTGAGTGAAGAGAGGTCTAAACCAAACAGTAGGAAGTACTAAAAGAAAGTATGTATAAACCTTATCTTTGCCTAGACCCAGATGCTTATTTCTAAACTACGAAAGCTGGGATTCAGAGCTTGAATACTCTATTTRTTTTTCTCTCTTTCTCTCTTTCTTTCTCTCTTCTTTCTCTTTCTCTCTTTTTCTCTTTATTTTCTTTTCTTTTTTGTGTGTGTACAATAGTTAAGCAGTATGGTTTCTTTTTATAATTATTGTAATGGATATTTGGAGAGGGATGCTAGGTATTAATGTAATAGGAGTAAAATTAAATTTGGGTTTTATTCTTTTCATGAAGTGAAGTCTTCACAGAGTTCCACAGTTAATTTTGTGTCATTCACAGAAGAAAAAAATTGGACTGTTTTAGAGTTTGGCTTGTTGACTTTTACTGTCCAAAATTTATTTTTTCCTCATGTTCTTAATTACTCCATTTAAAATTCCATTTTAAGCACTTTTGCCTGAAGAAGATTGAATGACTTGAATAAGAAAACACACTGCAAAGAGTAACTGAAATGACTTTTTTTTCTTACACTGTAGAAATAGGAAAAAATAAAAGGAACCCAGTCAGCATGCAGAAGGAAAGACAAAATCAGAGTTTTCTAGAAGTCTGTCTTACGAGAAATATAAAAATAGAGCAAATAGCAAAAAAAAAAAAAAAAAAAAAAAAAAAATTATAAACATTTTATAAGTAGTCAGTACAATTGTTGACAGATATTTCTAAAACTTTGTACTCTCAAGCCTAGCAACAGAATTTTATCTGAGTTTTGCTTTTTTAAAAAAAAATCAGAATCAAAAGTTATGCTATTAATTTGATAAATGACTACAGCTAAGGTGTAGTTCCATATTTTAAAATCTTACTTTTACAATTTAATTTTTTTTCTGAGTTGAAGCAGTCATGTGCTAACAATTGTTTCAAATTAATACAAAGTCRTGAGAAGCACAAAGACTAGCAGTACAAAATATTTGACAGTTGGCTTAGTATAAGCATTTAAAAGGCCAGTACAAACTATAATTATGTCTCCTCTCAGTGGAGCAAGAACTCTAACTTAATTCTCATTTGGTGACTTATAAAAGTTTCTGATTTCCATCAATTAAAAGGTRTGTCTGACCTGCTGATACCCAAAGAACTTGTAAATGTTGCTAAATTTAGTTATCTTGTAAGCCAGGCATTATCCCTGTTAGTTGGCTGTGTTAATCTGCAAAGCTCAGTTAGCCTTGATGAAGCACGCCAAGGTTTTTCATGATAAGGATCTGGCTCTCTTTAGCTGGACTATATCATAAAATTGCTGTACAACTTTCACCTAGATTCATAACAGCTGGCAATAATGAAAATTGTGTAGACAAACAAAAGCTTTGCCGAGCTGTGGAAAATATTATGAAACAAAAATTGCAAGACATGAGATAAAGTAACCTCTGAGTTTGTAGCTTCGTATGGTTGGTTGACTCACRAGGATCAAAGGTAGGAAATAAGAAATCATTTCCATCAGACGAGAACACTACTCTACTTGCCTGAAAGCATGGGGTCAAATAAGGCCTTGATTTTTATCAAGACAGTAATGAAACAAGTGAAGTAATTGTTTTTTATGATAAAGAACATCATTGTGGAGGATAAATTGAATCTGGAATTTGTTTCATTTTCCTTTGCCAATAGTACATCCGTTAACTATGGGAAGCACATTTCTGTGCTGCGGAGATTAAAAACATTCTAATCAAAAGCAGCTGACCACCATTTGCAAATCACATCTTCCATAACCTCCCAAATTCAGCCTGAAATCCTAGTGACTTATTTGTGAAATATTTGCCATTAAAGTAATTTTATTTGACAAAACAGAGAGACTCTGTGTTTTTGCAAAATGGATGAGCATACTGGAACATTTGCTACATCTCCAGCTTGTAATAGGACATCTTGTCACCAGGTTGGGTTCTCACGATCACATCCAACCTGTGTTCTGTGGTACAGTCTGGCTTTATACATCATGATGAGTTAACTATAACGTCTTTTTTTCTCTTCAAGAGATTTGATGGCTTGAGGCTATGGTTTTAAGAAGAGGAGTAGGAGTTACCATTTTATTACCGTGACACAGTGAAACTGTCTATAAAAGAGATAACCCTTGAAGTACAAAGTATTTTCTCAGAGGCTGTCCTAAACTTTGGGATGAGTTTCCCATAGGAACAAAAGGACTCCTGGAGTAATCACTACAATCTTTGACCTGCCTTATCTAACGGAAGCACTTATTCTTCAGAGTACGCTTGAAAAAACTATAGAAAGAGAGAAACATACTTTGGTGATGAAAGCATTACAAGAACCACCATGACATACTTCAGTGACTTCTGCAAAGATGGGTGACTTTGAGATCACATATGGAATCTCAGCAGGTTATGGAAATCAGGATTATTTAGGAAATATTTGTCATGAGATTTCCAAATTGTTCAAGACTGGCCTTATTCTGTAGCTGTGGAAGCTGATTATGGGCCCTGTTCTCCTATGATTTCGCTAGGATCAATTAGAGTGTTTTTCACAAATCTCAACAATGAATTTTATTTCTAAAGCATAAAAAGTTAAGCATTTCACTTCTGTTTCAGGTGTCTTGAGAACTTAAAATGGATTCATACTTCAAAAATATGCCTACAGTTTTGTACTTTTTTAAAAGTTGTGAAAAACAAATATGACAATATTGGTATCCTTAACAATCTAAATAGCTTGGTATAAGATGAGACTTTGTTTTTCAAAAAAGGCAATGATTAGATGTTTCAAGTTGGAAGTTAATTAGATTTAAATAAATAGAATGGGGCAGTATGGTCAAATATACAAAGCACTTTGGGCCAACTTCCAATACTAAGGACTCACAACTAGAAAYAGTCTTTCAGAAGTCTCAAACAATTAAGAAAGAAAAAGAATAAAAATTAAAAGTGATCTGTCATTTCCATTATGTCCTTTTAAGTACATTTTGAAGAGAATTTTACACTCAGTGTTCACATTATTAAAAGAAAAAAATCTGGCTAGATAAGTGAAGAAAACAATTCTCTATATGCCCTTAAGTATTTCTGACTATTAACTTGAAACAATACATGGTGACCTACAGGAATATAGAGTGAATTATACAAAAACCCTATTATTGATTTTGTTTTTTGTTTTATCCAATTTTCTGTCCTCTCAGTGTGAAGGATATAGGAATATAAAATAATTACACCTGAAAAATAACAGAACTCCACTTAAAAAAAAATACTAAGGAAGAGTTAATTGGACTTCTTAAGCATTTTTTCATTAATATAAAGAATCAGAAAATCTATGACTTCAAACAGAAAGCATAACTGTTAATTTCCATTTCTTGCTAGAGATTCAAATATTCTACTAGATGTAAGAGAAGTAATAATTGTTTAAAAGTCTGATAGTGATTGACACAAATCATATAATAACTGAATTATGTAATATCTAATTCAATGTCTTCAGATTCAAAACATTCTCACAGAAGCTGTGGCATCAATCCATAAGCACACCAACAAATAAATGAGCTCCTTTACTGGAAAGTTAATATATTTTTAAAATGGGAATTTTTCAGGGGGATCAGGAGAGGAGAGAATACATGCTATTTTCTACATATCTTAAAAGATTGTATAATGAGACTGAGTAGTGAATAGAGTGGGATTTTTTTCTCTGTACTAGATTCTTCTGAACTCCAGTATTTCTAGATAGCAATAATAATAATAATAATAATAATAATAATAAAGCCTTTGTCTTCACCATTTTAATATCACAGTAATATGAAGTCTGAGTACAGACAGCAAAATATTTGGTGCAAGGAGGTGGTCAGGTTTTCTTCATGCAGCAGTTGCTATGAGATAGAAGGACAAAAGAGAGAAGTGGTATACAGAAATTTGGTGAGGGAGAAATCTACTGCAGTGTGGACCAGCCTGGAAAGTCTTTTTATTCTTTTTTCCTCTTATATGCTTCCTGTAATTAAGGTCTTTTCTACACCCCATGCCCTTCCTGGGTTCTTCATAGCTTCTGAGTATTTTCAGTTACTTTCTCTTTAAACCTGCTACTGTATATCTGACCCACACTCCCTCCCTCTTCTCCCATTCCTGATTAGAAGAACATAAAATGGGACATGATCCAAAAAAGTGCATCTGGTGTATTTTTTAATTTTGGCTCTGCCATTCGACCAGAAGTTGAAGAAAGGGATGATTGAAGCCATCTGGCAGCAGCAAGAGTATGAAGAGATACTTGTTTTTTTTTTTTTTCTTTCTTTTTTTTAATGGCTCCCTCCTGGCTATGCAAACCACTGATTCTTCCATTGTCTTCACTGGAGTTACTCTTCCAGCTGTGGCTGGATCTTTGGCTTCTCCTTATCTCCTCAGAGCATAGTAAATGAAATATGAAGCTATTAATTATTAAATAATATTATCATTATTTTATTTATAATCTTATTTCATATCTGATTGCACTGAATTGTGTTCAGGGGAATTACAGTATTTTCTTGTGTGTCTGTATTATTTTATTGGCTATCATTTTTTCATTTTATTGTTGCTAATATAATTATATTGTTGCTATACATCTAATCAATAAACTTGAATAAGCTGAGCACAGTAATGATTATTTTAAGACATCATTTCGTTTTTTCTTACTTCTATGTATCAAGAACAGACAAATTCCATTACTAAAGTTTGCTTCTGCATTGGCTTGAYTACGTTGCTCTATCAGATATGATGTCAATAAATGTGAAAGTAGCACMAATACAGTGCTACAATGTTGAAGAAATAATGCCCTGTTTTTGCTTCCAGTTAAACTAGTAAAATATCAGAGTCAAAGGAGGTAAACTAATTTACTKTTAGTGAAGTAATATAATCTGAAAATTTCTGTGTTCACTGAGGATCAGACAATGAAACATTCTGCCTAGCCTACAAGTATTTCTACTGAAATTAAATGTGGTATTTGCAGAGTATGGATAGCTTTCATGCCACTGAATTACTACTAGAGAAAAAAAAAAGTTAGTTTTCTAGTTTAGAGACATGGKTCAGTTGCCTAAATGTAGGCATGTCATGTCATTTGAGCCATGGCACTGAGGTTATCWAGTCATCCACAGCTGGTCAATGTATAGGACCTATGAGAGAGACACCTGTGTTCTTCCCAGCAGTAGAGGGAAGCTAGACAGGATACATGAGGGTGTCTACAATGACACTAGACAATTATATCTGAAGTTACYCAAAATTAAATTCCCTCTCCATGTGGGAATCTCATCCTCAGTGAATAGTTCATTCAAGTCAAAGAAGATTATGTTTCCCCACACTGACTATAAGGGTACCTAGAAGTGTAACCTTGGCCCAAGATGTCAAACTCTGAAACAGCTAGTTAGAAAAGGCATTTCCTACCTTAACCTACTTTACATTATTTATGGTGGTAAGCATAAGTAAATTCTGAAAAGATGAAATGACACATTTTGAACTTTTTTTACATTTAAAGATATGTTTTGAGCCAAAGTATGGCTGAAATTAATATTATCACTGCGTTAAAATAAGAAAGAGCTAACATAGTATAATTTAGATTAAGAAGACAATGGTTAGAAACACAGTTCAGATTAAAAAAAGAATCTCCTTTTTTAATGGAATATGAAAAAATAAAAAACATATCTGATGTCTCTGACATCATTTATGTTGAAGCCAGTGTTGGTTTTACTATCAATTTCACTGGGAGAATGATCTAGTCTCTAATTGTTTAAACAAAATACGAGGATAGATGGTCATTTAAAGCAATGTGATATGTATTTAGCAGAAGTTTAGTAGAAARGAAAAGAAGTTATTATAACTTAAACACCTATAGGTCTTGCAGCTCATCTGTCAGAGCACCTGAATTAAGGGGGGGGGGGAAAGAAGAAAGGATGAAAAAGGGAGAGAGAAAGAAAGAGAAAAAGAGAGGAAGAGGTCTGGTCTTAATCTCCAGGTCTGTCATTTATTTCTTTCACACAAAAAGTATGGAACACAGGTGGCTAAATGTCAAAGATCATACTCTGTCTGCATGCTTCATAAGGCATGGGACAAATATATGAAACAGGCTGGGAGAGTAGAAAAATCACAAGAACTGGGTGCAGTTTCAGTGACCCAGGTCAAAGGTTGCACTGCTTTTGGTGTTTTACAAATGTTYGACAGATTAAATGCCCACCTCCTATGGTTAGCAAATAAGCCATGCAAGTTAGAGTATTCATAAAAAATAAAACTTGATTCAATGTCCTTATTGTGAGGGATCAGGGTCAATTAGCATGAGTAACACATGGACACTCTCACTATGCATGTACGTTCTCAGATTATCCTGGATTTTGGAAAACATATATTAAAATAAGTCTGTAATTATAAAATAACACCCCAGTGAAGGGAAAAAGAATTAGAAATAGGTAGGTAGGATATTTAGATACCGTTATCAAAGGAGGTGATAATTGTATAATTTCCTGTATATGTATTTGGATTGTTTATATCTTTATTGAGTAAAAGCCTATTTAGTGCCATTTCTGCTCTGTGTTGCAATGGAAACTAGTAAGCTATGGGAGATTGAAAGTTTGTGAAGTTTCAGTACTTTGTAGTCCATAAAATTAAAGCAGTAGTTTTCAAATTAGTTCCTGTTTGGTCCACATTGTGTTCAAGCTCATTCTCAGTGGTCATAATTTTGATAGTTAAGATGAAATGTTGTGATTATTTGGAAGAACATGTTTTCATACACTGGCAGCACATGAAGTTCTTTATAGGCCCACGAGTGTATCGCAAATGCACTTGAGAATCAGTGAACTGTATACACAACTGTTTGTACAAGTGTTGATCCTTACATATTTCAGTACTGTAGCAATGATTCATTCCTGAAGTTTTTCTTATTCCTTCAAATGGTGTCATARGTACTGTTACAGTGACCCTGAGATCCTTGGATTTATCTGTACCAGCCATTTCTTTCTATACCTTGGCAATTGCTGAAGGTAGAAAGTACCTACTTTAGCTGGCTGATTTTATCTTAATAGTGAATTAAAAGCTACTGGAAGTATCCTGTCCAAGAAGACACACTAACTTACTTCTGCTGAAACACCGATTTTTCCTTTAGAAATGATTCAAAAGCCTAAAAAAAGTTTTTCTCTTGTTTTCTAGCTGCTGGAACATACATTTGCTTAGACATCTGATGATGGGATGGGATCAGGACTGAACAGGATTATTTGCTGGTACAGGAAAACTGTGATTTGAGACCAGATCTAATTGTGGCTATGGAATTCTTTTATCCTGTTTTTGAAGATTTTGGTATGACTTTAGTCTGTCTTCCTAAGGAAACAAAACTTATGCAGTTGTACTCTCTGTCTTTCTCTCTGCCTCTGTATCTGTTACGTTCTGTCCTGTCCCCTTTCCTAAAATCAAACAAACAATAAACTACAGCTTGAAAAACTATGGCTGGTTTTAGTCAAATTGGACATAGCTGTGAGCTATTGTCACAGACAGTTATATTCCTTTAAAAAATAGGCAGCTAAAATGAGAAAAATGATACTAAAGGTGTTGACTGAGGGAAAGACTGCAGCTAAGTCKCTCTGTTATTAGACACCAAAGAATCCACATAGAAAAGAAATTTTATGGGAAAAGTTTTAATCAAAGCTTGCAGTCAACCGTGAGAAACAAATCCATAGGAAATCAGACTTCATGAGTTCTTCTACTCAAAGAACTTYTTGTTTTATTTAAAATGTATGAGCAATTTATTCTTTTTAGGGTTTGCAAAGGAAGTGTTTGTATCAGGGCTTAATGAATTTGACTGAACTAAACTGACTCCAGTGAGAGAGACTTCAACATGTTTTGCAGCTCTCTCTAAATGGTTTACTGTATTTCTGCAGCATCTTGCTCCTGAGAAACACACTTCATTTACTTCATATTCTGAGAATTGAAAATCTGAACACTTTGTACATATAAGGTGTAACAAAGGAGGAATCCAAATGTACCGACTACTGTATGCTTTCTGCATGTCAGGTATTTCCATGCTTATACCCAGGCTACACACAACAGTGTAAGTGAAATTAGTTTAATCCTCCAAAATACCCCAGATAGTCTTTCAGGCTTATGCCGCTTTTTGCAATTGTTACTGTCAGTTTCTCTAACCAAGACCTTGAGATACAGTAGAGACCCAGAAAGTAGCAGGAATCAAAAGCTGGTAACATTAGGGAACAGACTACCAAGGAAAGAAGGATGAGAATTATTACAGTAAGAATATGTAGTTGTTACTGTTAGTTTTTTCATGTATTCTGTTTGTTGGTTGTGATTTGTACATATATACTTC
>NW_028186423.1:14974118-14987991 GCF_003343005.1 Rhea americana
AAAGTGGATCGAGATAATCTTCCTGAATGTTGGTGTACATGTGTGCATTTTATGTACATGAACTATATGAAATTACAATAGAACAAAACAGATTATGAAGAAACTGAAGGGTCTTCTTTAGGAAACATTTTTTGCGTTATTTTTAGGAAGAAAAAAATATTTGGTGTATTTGGCAGAGAGAACACAAATCTGTAATACTTTTATTTGTGCTGTCTTTGCTGCTTTTCTTTCTTCGCTGCTATTTCATGGACCAAAAGACTATGGGCTTTAAGATCTGGCTTTAAGGGAATAAGACTTCATAGGTACCCCCTCACTTTGCTCTCACAGTTTCTTATGCTATGCATGGGGCAATTTTAGCCTCTCACAAGGCCTTGGCCACACACTAGCTCTTTCCTCAGTGCATGACTCCTACATCCATTATACTTGACTACGCTAAGAAGCCGCCTGCCTCAGTGATCTGCAAAATCCACTTTGCATTCAACAGCAGGATCAGCACCTCTTAACAAGTTGAAAATTCCAGGTAATCACCGGTTACATGCAGGCTGACCAGAATTCACATGATAATAATCACCGTGAAGTCCGGTTCTTCTGGCTGTTCATGCTGTGGTCCTGGTCAGAACTTGCTAAATCTCCTTCTCAGTATTCTTGACTGGATTTTCTTTTTATTGAAATAGAAAAGAGCAAGTGAGATGTGTGCTTGATCTCTCTCCAGTATAATGTTAGGATGCAGTTATAATGAACATTTGATCTCAGAAGTGTGGAAATGTTCCTGTTCATATTGTGGCAAGGCCTCTGGCCTTTGTTGAAATAAGACTGAGCTTATTCCTTCAAGCTTATTGCTTGCTTCCTTCCTTTCTCTTTCTTTCTTTTCTCTTTCTTTCCTTTCCTTTTCTTTCTTTCTTTTCTCTTTTTTCTTTCTTTTTTCTTTTTTTTCTTTTCCTTTCGTTCTTTTTCTTTCACATTCCTTTTTTCCCATGAAAAAGGAAAAGCCTTTTTTTTATTCTTCCTATGAGTTTTTACTATACTAATACAGATGCCAGATAAAAGAGAATGAACTGCAGAATATAGTTGACTTTTCAAAAGAACATGGAGTATTTAAATAGGAAAATCTAACAAAGACGTGGGATTGACCTTTTCATTATCCAGAAAAAGGATTGATCAGTGATCAACAGCTAGTGTTTCTGTTCTGCATTATTTTATAAAATTTATTAAGCTGCAATGTTGCTGAATTACTTCAAGGAGGGAAAAYGACAGCTGCAGGAACAACAGCATTGCATGTTATCTACTACTCTTAGAAAAAGAGAGTCAGTAAGAAAGGAAGAGGAGAGGACAGGACAGGAGAGTAGAGGGCAGGGCAGGGCAGGAACARAGTTACATAAAAGAATGGAAAACAGTGTAATGACATTTCTGTGAAATGCGCCAAATATAGAACAAGTGTTATACACTAAAGTTAAAATACCTGTGTGAAAGGTTGTGGTAGAGCACAACGGTCTTCCCCTTTGAAAGTATACACATAAGAGTAAAAATAACCACCAAACCTTTTAAAATATGTCCTTTTTAAAAGGGCCTCTCAATTTCAGAAGCAATGTATGTAGCTTAGTACATGCAAAGAAGTGTTGCCAATATAAACACTTTCTTTCCTTCAATATAAAAGCCAAAAAGAAAATTATCCACATAAAACCAAAATAAATCATCAGTGTTCACATTTACTACGAAGCTTTCAAGGCTCATTTTTCTCCTGAAGTTTTTATATGTATACACATACTTGTGTGTTTGAACATATATGTATATAGAGAGATATCTGTGCACATTTGAAAACAGAGATGATATATTTTTGTTTCATGTTTGAATGGTAATGAAACAAAACTATTACACCATAAATTGACATTTGTGAGTTTCAGTCAACTGGTGATAAATCACAAACTCTCTCTCTCTTTCTCACACACACAGACACACACACACATTTTTCTCAATTTTTAAAGACTRTATTTGAAAAAATGGTTCAAAATAAATGTCTTGAAAACAGAGATGTGCAAAAGGGAGACCAGAATTTTGTACTTAAAACAGAGTAATAGTATATGTCATTCTTAGGAACACTGAGAATTTTGCAATATTTCAAAGGACAAGGAAGATGGAAGGAAGGAAGGAATGGCATGTAATACAGCACTTCTCAGTATAAATAATGTGAAGATATTTATGTATAAATGTATGTATGCAATGTGAAGATATTGGATGTATAAAAGAAAATACAGAATACTCCAAGTGTATTTGGTGGAAACAAGAGAAGGCGTATAAGGAATGCAACAAAGAAATTTATTATAAAGTAGAACAAGAGTGCTTTACATTGTCCAATAATTTTAAAGCTTGATTTTCCCTTAAGGAATTATCAGGAAATGTAAACAATGCCTTTACTAAAGCATTGTCCACAAATCTTGACATTGAAAAATAGAATCACAGAAGCATAGAATAGTTGAGAGTGGAAGGGACCTCTGGACCTCATCTATCTAGTTCAAACTCCTCCTCAGAGCTGAGCCTATTAGATCAGGTTGCTCAACATCATGTCCAGTTTTGAGTATCTCCAGTGACAGATATTCCACAGCCAGTTTGGAAAACATTTTCTAATGTGTGACAAGACTTCTGGTGAAACAAATTCCTTATATCTAATCAGAACTACTCTTGTTTCAACCTCTGTCCATTTCCTCTTCTCCTATTGTTGTGCATTGCTAAGAAGAGTCTGGCTTCATCTTCTCTCCACTCCTCTATGTAGGGAGCCATATGGCCTCCCCCGAAGTTTCTYGTCTCCATGGTGAACAGGCCTAGCTCTCTCAGACTCTCCTCATATGACCTGTGCTCCAGGATCTGACCAGCTTCATGGCCCTCAGATGGACTCACTCTAATATGTCCACATTTTTCTTGTACTGGGGAGCCCAAAACTGGACACAGTACTGCAGATTTGTTCTCACTCATACAACTCTGCATTTGTTTCTGTTGAACTTTATGAGGTTTCTGTTAGCCCATTTCTCCATCTTGTCGAATACCCTCTGAATAGAAGCTCTACCCACCAGCATTTTAGGTGCTTCACCCCCCCAAACTGATATTGTCTGTGAATCTTCTCTTATAAAAATGCAATGAAATTGGTTTCTTTTGAGTTAATAAGCCTTCATTTTTAGTGAGAATAATCTGTTGTTCTCTTCTGGATATTCAGGGCTGCAATTAGGAATTCAGCACCAGTTTCATCTTGTGTAGCTCAGTTTACGGTAACAGTGGAATAAACAGTGTTGCCTGATAAGTAAATCCACAGATAAATTGTGTCTATTTAAGCTATTAGGAAAAAAAAATCAAAAMCCAAACAGCTAGAAGAAGAGGAAGCTCTCATTTGCTCATGGGCCGGAGCATGCATGCAGGATGTGGAAAACCTAGGTTCAGTTCACTCCTCTGCATGAATGATTTTGAACCCACATCTCACACTTCTAAATGCTTGCCCTTAACTTTAAACTAACATAAAAGGGCTCTCTCAGTGTCTCCTGTTTACACTGTTCCACTGCATATACTCAATTAAATATTTACTGGAGGAGGGGTTCCATGTGTTCCCATCTCCCGGGAGAGTGTCCTAACTACACAGCTGGAGAGCTATTCTTGTTCTCCATCTCAATGACCTTTTGAGTATTTTATCTAAAGTGGAACAGTGTCAACAGGAAGGGTTGAAATAAGCTTCCTCAGAATATCCTGCAGTGTAACTGTTCACATCTTTGTCCAGTTCAGAATGGAGATTGAAACAACATAATTTACCTTCCAGGTAAATTCCCTGATCATCAAGTTATAGAGTATTTTGAAATGAGTCTTCCTTAGACTCTCTTTCTGAAGTAACTTTTTTATGAATTACTTAAATAAAAGATGAGGTAATATGCAAGAGAGTGACTTTGTTGAGTGATAGGATATTTCGTAATAGCTATTCAAATCTCCTTGGGCAAAATGAGATATAAATTGCTAAGCAGGACATTTTAGAGTACAGTGAAGAAAAAAATACCAGAGATGTTCTTTTGAAAACTATTCCTTTTTAGAAAACTAAATTATCATTTGTAATGCATGTACTCCTTGAAAAACACAGTTTTTGTCATATATTAACTGTCAGAACATAAACCTGTCATAGAAATGTTTTTCTATAGGTGTAAGTGCCTCATACGCAATTACTTCACATCATGAAGTTAGATTTCCTTTGCCTCACGAAAGAAGCTAGAACTGTATTTCTTGACCAGAAATATTTTTGGTTCGGTCTCATACTGGCACCTTAGAACTCTGTCTGGATTGATGGCCCTGTAAATTGAATGATTACAGGAGATTCTGAAAAGGAAACAAACCTCCAAGAGAAACTTTGCGGCTGTTGTGTACTCTATCATTTTTGAAAAAGGCCTTGGAGTTTTCCATGCCTCGCATGTTATTAGCAGCACCAGATTGGTGGTTTTGTCTGCAAGCCAGACTATAAATCATCATCAGTGTTAGGCATGATATTCACTATTAATGCCTTGTTTTCCCTACTGAAATGTCTTTTTGTGCATATTTTCTCTTGATCCTTGGCATTTTGCTGACCATCAATCAAAAGAACAAGTTGGACATTCCTCTCTGTCTTGCCTCAGTGAATTCTTGCTTTTCTTGACCATTAACCACTCTCTGGAATGTACATTTACTGTCTGCATCCTTAAGCCCCCGTATTCTCCTCTCCCAGCTACGCTCCCTTCCTGGCACCAGGTTGCAAAGCAGTATTTCCCATCTGCTGAATGAAGAGCATGTCATAGGCTGTTTGATATGGTCTGGGAGCCCACAGAAAACCACTGATGCACAACCCACTTTTATTCCACAGGCCTGTGGGAGACTAGAGGGATAAGAAGCCTTTCTGCTAGGCCGAACACTCCACCTCACACACACAAAACAAATATGCCTGCCTTTACTGTTTAATAGGTTTCATATTCATGCAAGGATTGTAGGCTGATGTTTATCTAAAGATGTATCTTCAGAGAAGTTTTCTTGAAATGTGTGAGTAAGCTTGATTTCATGCACCAGCTGTTTTCTTTCTTTACAAAAATGCAGTGTTTACTGGAGTGAGGAAGAGTCTACATTCATTATTCAGTGGCAAGGAAGTTTTGACTGTTCCTTGAGCTTCTGCAAAATCCTTCAAAGGGAAGGAAAGGAAAAATGGTTCAATACAAGTTCAGTTAGATGGTTGAGTAAACTGCAGTGATATTTCTCAGAAAGTTGTTAATTCAAATACTTTCCTTTTTAAAAACAAATTTGTCCATAGGGCACTTTTCCATATTGGACTCCTTCAACTTCATGAGCTGAAAGACAGTATACATTTGTTTATAAATGCTACCATTAAAAAAAAAAAAAGAAAGAAAAAGAGAAAGAAATACATACACATGCTAGATCAGTCTGCAGCTTTATCTTAGTTATATTTCTTCATCACTACTAAAGCAAATCATTAACTCTGTCAGGTAAGAGACTGAGGAAGGTTGCACAGATTCGTCGTTCAAAGCATTCTAACTTATTCATGACATTTACTTCTCCATATGCTATTAAAATAACACAAACCATTAATTTTGGTAAAGATTTGAATTCTGAATGTAGTCTGCATGCTTTTATGGTCCTTTACATGCAGATTTTTCCATAATATTGCACACTAAAGAAGAAACTTTCATGTCTAATTGATTTGGCAGTATGTAGGTAACAGCAATATCCCTACTGGAAGAAGTTTGGCACCTCTTTGTCTCAGAAAGATCACACTGAAGTACAATTTAGTTAAAAATACTTGAATCATGTTAAAACAATAGCAACATAAGAAATTTATTCAAGCTAATAACTAGAATAATTTTGTTGTCACATGCCAAGACTAGAGAGTGAAGCTGGATAATAAACTGGATGAGTTACCACTACCGGTTCGTAAATCTATCATCTGAGGGCCAGATACGTTAGTATCTTCTAGATGCTGTGTGCCACTTCAGCAACACAAAGCAGTCATAAACCTGGCTTAACTGACTAGAAAGCCAAGTTTATGACTGCTTTGCATTGCTGAAATTATGAACAGCAATTGTCATATGGCTATGAGTTTGATCCATGCACTCTAGGACTTTGCCTCTTGCATTCTATGGTTTAAGGAAATAATGGAAGAAGTGTGCAGAAATCTAATAGAGAGATCTTGCAATACTTTCACCAGATGTTAGATATTCATTCTTGAATTAGCCCCTATATGAAAGTCCATGTTCCTTTACAAGTTCCCAGAGTGAGCTGTAATTTAAGCATTTAAGGTCTGAGCTTATCTTTCTAGGTTCCCTTTGTAGTCGGTAGAGAGAGAGCAGAGGCTATTCATATATTTCTAAGTCTCTATTTTAGGGTGAACTGAACTGCCTTTTGGACATGTCTGTTAAAGGGAGCCTAGAGTAATCAGTTCAGACATGAGTTTACCTAAATTTTAGGTGTCTATATTTTAGATTCTTATGAATTGCAGGAAATGTTGTACGCCATGAGATATTTCTGTTTGCTTCTCTATCTCTTACAGAACACATTTCATCACGGCAAGTGGAGAGGAATCTCTACTCCCTTCATTTCAATCTATGTCACTCTTCCCAAGAACAAGACTAACAATTCAGTTTCTAGCAATCTATTATCCATAGCTGAGAATTAGTGAGCTGTGCATGTGCCATTCTTCTTAGATGATATAATTCTTAAAGAGGTTGATGTCTGTTTAAATATATTATCCTTTCCTTCCTCCATCACATCTTTCTTTACATGATGACTCATATACTCCTGCTATACAAGAATTATTTTCAGTGGTAATGGGATTAAAAAATAGCTCTCACAAGTCTTTTAAAGGTTATTATTAATAATAGGATATAAAAAAGTCATAAATTCCCCTTATACATACAAAGCTTTATCATCATTAATAAAAATTTATCTCTACAAATTAAATTTTCTTTTAAATACAATCTAATAGGAGAAAGATGGCTTTTATTAAAAATCCTGTTTTTCTTCTGAGGTTAGAGACAACCATACCAATAAAATTTCCATAAACTTCCATGCAAAACTTACTTCCATATAAACCAGCTGAATATTCTTTCTTATAACACAGATTTGTGGAACTATTTGTGTGTAGACAATAGATTAGACTAGACAAACTAGATAGCATTTATATCTTTTTCTTTTTCCATTGCATGAAGTCAAGTTGATGAAGAAGACAATATATGCTTGTCTAAGTAAGCCTCTTCTGTTTCTATCATCTTCTATAGAAAAAAACTTACTAAAGACATATGAGAAAAATACAACATACATATACAACATCCCTGACTGCCTGAACGTGCATGCTCCATTGAACTCAAAGGATATATATATTTTTCCTCAACTGATTCATTTAAAAAAGCTGTTAAAATTGCAAGTCACAAGAAAGGTGCATCCTAAAATGAAAATAGACTTATCATTCTACCTTAAAATCCCCCAAAGATTATTTTGTCACACTTGAGATGAAAAAAATATTACATATTTTTAGCCCTGAGAATTCTTTGGCTACATTTCAATTATTAAAAGTGTCCACTCAGAACAATTTCTGGTTCTCATATTAGAAATTGTAAAGCACTGCTTTCACATTGGAGATACAAAGACTACCCACTGACAGTCCCCTATGGCACAGATTGACTGTGCTTTCATGTGTGGGCCTTTTCTTGGCCCCACCTAGAAGTTTGAACCCCAAGATAAAGTCATTCTTTTGATTTGGGACTTGTTTTTGTGTTTATTTTTAGCTTTCAATGTCTAAATTAATGTGAGAGTTGTCACAGCTCTCCAGAATTCTGTTCTGTAACAAAGATGAGCACATGCAAGTTTTAGAGAACGATATGAGGGCATCTGAGGTGCTAGAGTATGAAAGACCTGCTGAGATAGTGTTGAGTGACTGATAGAGCAGAGATGCAAAACTCCCTTCCACCTCTTGAATATAGTCCCTGGGAAAGTCTATCCACAGAACAAGATGAAATGTAGGTTTCTTCCTGGAGAATACCAATTGATTTGTTCCAAGAGAGAGCCCAGGAGTGTAATGGGGATCTTGGGATTCGGATGTGGAAGTATACAACAGAGTTAAGTTATCTGGCTTTGTAGGTCTTTCCTCTGTCTCCACCCCATGGAAGTAGAGGGAGTTTTGATTCTGAAGGTCAGGAGCTGGAGGTAGAAAGGGATAGAAAGGGATTCTTTTTCTTCAGTGCGGTTTTCTATGCTTATGCTACTGAGATTGGACTTTGCCTACTTGATATTTTCACTGCATTCCTCCTTCTTGTAATTCTTTCCTCTCCTTTTCTTTGTTCCTCATTACTCTGAAAACAATGACTCCAGTTTGTGAAGAACTTCTTAAATGCAAATTCTGTCTTTGAATGGATCYATAGTAATTTCTGAATCAGAAAACGGAAAAAAAGGAACCCACAGAAAATGCCCACATCAGTCCATCCTTACTGCAACACTAAAAATTTGTAAGTAAGTCCAGTAAGTTGTATAGCTTCTTTTGATTATATCCAATACATTTAAAAATGTGTGTATGACATTGTTTAGTATACATATTAAATAGGCATTTCTTTACATTTGTTGGTGATGGTTTGATCAACTCATCATTGATCAAATCCTTCCAAATAGACCATTTCCACAACTGACATAAATCAGCACAGATTGATTGCTGTAGGTAAATATCTGTTACATTTTGCTTGAGTGAAAAATGAACCTGAAAGAAAATTATTGCAAAATTTCAGCAATCCAGAGGATAGTTTTTTTGCAAAGATGATGTACAGACTGGTATTATCAGCTGATTCTGATCCTGGGTTGTTAGATGTTCTTATGTTTGACCAATCTTTTTCAGTCACACTAACTGCTAGATATTTAAACATTCACCAGGGGTACAGGAAAAAGAGGTACCTCAGTGTTGTAGCTATTTGCATTTCCAATTTGCATTCCATTTACATGAAAATAAGAATTAAATTATAATTTATAAAAAGGCAAGTCCAACTTTTTGTCCAAAGTGAGCATCAAATTTCAAATGTTATTTTTGGGGAGAAAAGGATTCTTTTTGTTCTTACTCCAATCTGTGAGATAGAATATTCTAAGAAAGAAACTATGTGAAATAGCTCATTAGACTGATACACAGACTTGATAAATTATTCTGTAGTTCAGAAGAGATTTGCTGAGTAATATGGCACAAGATAGTGCCAAATTACGGAAACTTGCACAGGTCTTCCCCCCCCCCCCCAGGAATTTATGGAACCTTTCTAGTAAATAAACTACTTAATGTATCTCCTCTCAAATTTGCTTGTGTTTCTACTGAAATAGGAAGCAAACTAGTCACCAGTAACAGCAAGCCGATTATCAAATATATATGTTTTGACTGAACGAAGCTGCTGATCATTAATGGTAAAAAATAACTTTTGGGAGAGCTGATGGAAGGTTCTTTTATGTTGAAATTAAAGCTCTAAATGTTCAAAGCTAAAAATTTTTAAAAGCTTTTAAAAATAGTAATTAGGGGCATGAGGTAATAAAAATCCATAGAAGTGAACAGTTTATGAATAATAAAAGATGACCTTATTCTTGAAGACATTTAATCCCTTAATTATCCACAAAAGAAATTGGATGAGATGCTCATTATTTGAGTCTTTACTGTTTGCCAGTGTATTTTTGGCAGACTTTTTAGTGGTATCGGCAGGAAAATCGGAAATGAGCTGGAAAGCATTAAAAATTTTACTCAAAATAATATTTAGATCTTTGATCCTCTTATGAACTTCACAATGAGCTCTTAAAATGTACTCCCCAACTACATAATGAAAAGGTAATATACCGTACCAGGTAGAGGGTATTTTAGTGTGGTCAAATAGCTTTAAAAACATGAATTCAGATTCTTTTTTATTTCAGCTTAATGTATAAGCAGCATGGAGGAATTTGCTTTCCAGAAATCATCTATTGGACTTACTATCTAGACAATCAGACTGATTCTCTATTATATTGTGTCTGAGATATATGTCTTTTAAGGATTTGATAACATTTAACTAGTGCATTATTTTGTATAGCTGATTATGACTGCTGTTAACTGTCCAAAAAACAACAACTAACTCTTCAGATCTTATGAAGACATAGAAAATTTTCTAGTCTTAGTAAAGTCTCACGTTCCATAGGGTTTCTACAACTCCTCTCCCAGTTGTGATCACCATCCCTAAACCCTTTCCAGCCCCATGCAACTTTTTCCATCTTCCTTTCTTTGACATTTTTTGGGGAAACTTTGAGCTGGCCTTGCACACAGAGCAGCAGTTGTTTCATAAACATGGGCTTGTAGTGTCATTTAAAATTTTTGAGGATATCAAAGACATCTCCACTGGACTCCTAGGTAAAACATAGGTCTTATGAGAGACTTGTACTGTTCAGATTTAGCATCTTGAGTCAAAGATCATCTTGAGTCATGGTAAAACCTCCATGTTACCTGTAGCAGCACAAGAAGTGTTATTACATATCCATGTCATGAAATTACACCCCTAAGCAGCTGAGTTGTACCTACAAAATGAGATGCAATGTCATATTCAGTCATCTGACCAAAGTCACCTACCATGTGGATGTAGCTGTCCAGATTTGCATTACAGAGGATGGAGACCCCATCATTAAGTCAGCGGAGTCTAGAAAACTAATCAGTTCTCCAAATGTAAGGTCCACCTTGAGGGTGAGCCGAATATCTCTCTAGGCTCTATTGAATGAAATTATTATAGATTTGAATCAACTGCCTAAACTATCTATCTCTAAAACTTCTTTACATGTCTGAGCCATTTCTATGGGTCTGGCAGAACTGTCTGCAGGAGATATATGAAGTCTTGAGACTATTCAGAACATGTAAAACAGATCAAATGGCAAGATACATATGAATAGGCAACTGAATTGAATTCTGAGTCTTCATTGACTATATTGAGAGCTCAGATGCCTAAATCGTGAAAGTAGACTACATTTAACCACCTAATTTTAGGTATATGAATCTAGTACTACTAGACAAAGTTACACTCAAAATCTTGTTATGAGCAAAAGAGAAAAAATACGTATCATAAGAAAAGCCAAAAATTGATCGCTAGTATAATTGAAATCTTAACAGTCTAATCACAGAATTATTATTAATCCAGATCTAATTGCATATTAGATCTAATTGCATATGCTAGTATGTAACCTCTTTCCTGGTGTGATATTCACTTTTTTATTGCCCTTTTGGATCCTAATATTGACAACTTCTATCTAGTGTGTGTGAGGAGTGGGGGATGAGCAGCATCCCAAGCTCTTCATCACGAAGATTATGATGTTAATGTTAATGTCTTTTTCTTCCTCACTCTGAGAGAACCATTTTTTCACATGTTTGATAACATATTCTTTCTTTACTGGTCTGTAAGTCCATGGTAAATACAAATTTATTATATGTGGTGCATTATACTATGTCAGATACTTATTTTTTTTCTCTGTGTTATCTCTAAAGCCAGTTTTGTCCAGCTCTAGGTCTGCATTTCTTTAAGTGACCACTCATGGGTTGTTTGTACCCTTGTGGTCTCCATCAACCACCTGTGCCCTGATTATAATTATCCCATGCCTGTACTTCTCTATATCATGTACTAAGTTCCCACTTCAGAAAGCTTCTGCTTTCACACCAAGCCTATATTTCTTCATACTGCATCTTTTTGTTAGAGTCATAAATACCTCCTCCTACACAAAATACTTCTTACTACTATCTATATAAAAATATGGCTATATATGAAAAGAAGCAAAAAAACCCAACTCCCAAACAAAAAGCAAAAACAATAATGAGCCAACTGATCCTTAGAAAAAATGCTGTTACATCTAAACCAAGTAAAAAACAGGTAGATCAGGAAAAGTTTAGAGAAAACAAACCTGACAAGTCTCAGTGATGAGGCCTTGCAAACTCAGTATAAAGTCGGTGGCCTAGTACTAATCATGGCAATGCTCCTTCTACTGGGCGGCAGGGCTACAATACCACACCTGGGTTCAGGCCTCTTAAGGAAGTCAAAAGCAAAACACTGGCACCTTCTGCGGACAGTATATTTCTTAGGTGCTGAAGCTTGCAAAAATTTTGGTGCAATTATTAAGTTTTTAAGCTAGATTGGATGAATTCTGGCCTTTATAATCACTTAGTGCCAATGTGATGACTAGAGGAAACAAATGGCAGGGAATAACAAAGAGACAGAGTGTAAAGGATTACGGAAAAAAACAGCACCTTCTTTTCAAGAAAGAGCTAGGGCTTAACTCTCTCTAAGGCTGGGATCCCTTGATTTCTCACCCCGGTCACAGAATAACCCCTATCCTGCTGAATCAGTTTCTGGAATTGTAAGATCACAGCAAACTGGAGTGAGAATACAACAGCAGGAAAAAAATGAAAATATTTACCTTCAGACTTTGCTATTTGCAGAGGTAGTAGTCATTTGTATATATAACACTCATTTAATCGCCAGTGGACTCAGCCTCACAACACCTTAATGAACTGGGCAGGTTTTGTGACACCTTTTTGTATGCACGAGTAGGTGAAGGGTTAGAGTTTTAGAAGGTATTAAGGGAGAACAAACGAGTCCAGGGATGATTTCAGGCACTTGGTAAACCTGGCAAGGTACATCCATACCCCAGTAGACTTTCCTACTTTCTGAGTAATGTGGCCCTGACACGACTGTGTACCAGAATGTCCCTGGCCCTTGTTACCCCCTAAACCATGCTTGAGCCTTGTCTGGGAGAGCGCTTGCTGGCACAAGCCAAAATTACAGCTGGAGGTAAGCTAACAGCTAAACAGTGTTTGCAGTCATGGACCAGGATTTGAGACACGCCTTAACCCTGCTTAGGTGACTGGGATAGATAGTTACTCAAGACCAAAAGAAGGATTTCTTCTGCAAAGCTCACAAGAGCTTTCTAGCACCCTACTCTGTGTTTTTAACCACAAAACCATCTTCAGTTCCTCACACTGATAGCATTAAAAGTTATAAGGTTGGCACAGGTTATGATGACAGCCATGTCACTGTTTCTTATTTCCACAATGGAACTGAGAATCAAGATGTCGATTTTTTCCTACTATTTTTATACATATTTGTGTATTTTGCCTACCTAGTGGACAGAGAACAAGAAGGTTCCACAGCTGTGAAAACTCAAGATTATTTCAGGTGTTTTACAGACTTTTTAAAAAGTTATCATTATGCCTGGAAGGTATTAAATTTTCTTGYTATGTAAATGAATAAAAGCTGTAATTAGTTTATTATATAAATAAAATCAAATAAACTCATATGCTGGTTTTGCCCAAGAGCTTTCATCCATACGCAGCCAACAAGAGCAGGCAATGTCAAGTAGCCGATTCCAGTCCATTAGGTTTCTTAGACAGAGATTCCGTTGCTGTCCCATAATTTATTCTATCATTTATATTCACATAATTGTTCGTRTAGTGTTTCAGTAAGTAAACAACAATATAAAATAGAAACCAAAAGATAAAAAAGCCAGGTTGAAAGAAAGAAAACAAATAATTAATGAAATGCGTTTGATTAGTGTAAATTATTTCTTACATTGCCCAGTAGTAGTCTGGAATCATTGTTGAACTTGTCACTGCGAACAAAAGAAGCACAGGAGATAGGACCAGAAGACATGGCTACATTCCTAGCTTACTTGTAAAGGTCAGTGTTGTGAAAAGTTCTGCTTTGGATTTACAGGCCTCCGATGAAATAGGAATTTGCTTATTCAACTCCAAAATAGAGTGGATAATATCTCCTCTTAGCTTTGTACTGATCTTACATCAGTAAGAACCTGTTAGATTAGGTTCTTAAGAAAACTGCTTAGATTGCATCTGATATAG
>NW_028186424.1:0-82765 GCF_003343005.1 Rhea americana
TTGGAAGGAAGGGCACTTTCTTTCTCTCTCCCCAAACTGTACTGCCAGCCATCTGTTGATAATTATTGTCCAGTCTCTGCTGAGAACTTGTGATATTTAATATTTCCTCACCACTTGAACAAATAAGCGATAATAACTGCAAGGTACTTGACCACAGGAGTAGAAAGATGAATAGCATGAAAGAGTCAGTGTACACCTTGGTTTGTGAAAACAACTCAGTTTTCTATTAGTGATTATGACAAATTCAAATTCTTGAGGACTTGGAGAATAAGTACATTGAGTTACATATCTCTGGAAAAAATAAGTTAAAAAATCAAAATTATCAGAAATCTTAAAAACTCTCCATTTCTGTTTGTTTCATGTTATTTTTAATTTACATTATCCTTTCTCAGAGAAAATATTGAATGTTTACAGCTAAGCTGAGGATAGCTCACTTTTTTGCAATGTTTATTCTCTTAAACAGTCAAATCTTTATAGTTTTATTGAGCCCTATGTAACAGGAGAGCAGAAATCATTAAATCTGGTTTAAAAATGGCCTCTGAAACTGTCCAAAATCATTGTTGTGATTTTGTTTTTCTTTTTTCAGTTGTGTTAATAATACATACTAATAGGCTATGCCTATTAGTAGTATTAGTAGTTCAACGACCTGTAGGTTTACAAATAACAGCTATTTCAACTTTGCAATACTCTTGATGTGATAGCTTCTAAGTTTGTCTAAGAGTGGTCTGGCAATCTTTTTTTTGAGGCTTCACAGTTGGACTTTTTTTATCTCTACAGTGACAATCTCTGTGAACCTCATTGCTCAGTTTTTTCCCAACACATAAAACTTAATATTTTTAAAACTTATTTCTGGACCTACAGAAAACTTCAGATCTTAGCTCTTTGAAAACCCACTCCCTTTCAAAATGCCACAGAGTACGTTTTGCTGATAGCAAGAGAAATGTGTGTTGCTATTGAAATGGCTTTGGATAATTTGATCAAAATCTCATCAGGCCTGATCCATTTGGGTGTATGTTTTATGTTTATTTTTTGCTTATTAGTTTTCCTTTTCTTCATAGGATTTAGTAAGTACAAGTCTGAGTGCAATCACCTCAAAGCTACTGAAGTTTGTAGGCAGTTTCTTGGCTGCAGCTACCTCCATCTCAAAGATGGTTTCCAGAGCAGCTGCTTGAGAGCCTTTCCCTGCCCACCTTCGCCTTCTGTTCACTGGCTGATCGCCATAACCCCATGTAAAAAAAGGCAGAGTGGAGAAAAAAAAAATCTCAGGAATACTGATTTTTAATCCTTAGTTGTGTATGCATTTCATATAGTTGCCAGGTGCTAGTACTAAGCCCCCTCTCCCCAGTAAACCTTTAAATTTTATGGGTGTTTCATTATCAAATTGAAAAAAAAAAAACAGTGGACAGGAAATAGTAATTCTTAAGGTTCATGCAAAATCAATTATATTATCCCCTGATAATGAAAAAGAACCACAGATTGCTGATATATGGTGACTTTCTTAACAGATACAAAAGGCACAGCACTTTTCTTTTAAAAATATTTATTAGCTAAAGTGATTCTGGAAAGTTGTTTGTGTCACTGAACATTCACTTTTCATTTAGAAATTTTCTCTCTCTTTTTTTTTTAATAAGATTAACAAATACCCCAGAGCTAACCAAAACCCCAAAGCTAGCTGTTGATCTCAGGTTTTGCCTCCTTTTTGGATATCTGCTTTCCTTTACTATTCTGAAGGAGCAAAAAGTGAAATGTATCTGGGACTTTATGAAAAACATTAAAATAAAAGAAATGTGAAAAAGATAGTGGGGTGGGCTAAACTGTATGGGAGATCAGTTTTAATCCGTGCTACTTCTTTTTACTGTTGGAATGTTACAAATATTAACTGCTACTGCTCTGCTGTACTTCATTACATAAATATTTGTGCAAATTCACACTGTGAATATATGAAGTGCTTTGATGGGCAAAGAGGAAAGTTTCCCCATGTGCTGGTTTCTTCTTTACATGAAGCACTGTATGCTCTGAACGAACTTTCACACTCATGCTGTTCAGCATCAGCTTGAGTTCTCAGTTCTCTTTTTTTTCCCCTCCTTCATAACTGGTTTACTTACTAAAAACAGTTCTATTGTAATACAGTAATTCCTAAGCCCTCCAAGCCAGCACTGTGGAATTTCAACTATTTCTTTTGAAATAATTTGCTGATCTGGAAGCCTTTCTAACCCCCACCACCTTTATAAGATTGATTAATACACTCCTTTATAGATTAATTAACACAGTAAGCAAAATGCCAAGAAACTGTATACTTTCCCACCTGTGGCATCTCTAAACTCTCAGAGAAAAACACTTTTGGATTTGAGAAATTTTTAACACTCTGCTGCATTTTGCTCCTAGATATGAGGGTTATACTGTCCCCCACCTTGCCCCCTGCCATCAGTTTTGCAAACATGCTAGTGGCATTTTGCATACGGAAATCAAGGAATTTTGTATTAAATAACGCATTTCATTTTAGTTGCATGTATATTGAATCTGTCCCTCTCCCTCTGCATCCTGTAGTAATGTCAGGATATTTTAGATACCAATGCAATAAGCAGAACCTTTTCTCTGTTGTTTAAGCATGGCTGTATCTATGGTACCTAAGGATGTTACAGAACTGTGGTTCATAGAAAGAGGGAAGATTGGCATAATTAAATATATTGCCTTCCTCTGCATGCCTTACTTTTTTTCTTGGCTCATGGAGAGAAGAAGTTTCATTAGATCACTTTTATGTGTTGGTGATTCCAGTTCCACAACATCATAAATGAAATGCAAGTTTAGAGCACAGGTTTACCTCATTAAAAAAATAATAAATAAACAACCCCCCCAGTAGACTTTTATTTTATTTATAGTGTTATCTTTCACTCACCATTAACGTGGGAGAGGTAGTAAGTAAGAAAAATTAGCTAAAAGATTTGACGTTGCTTTTTGCTAATATATTTTCTTTCAGCAGTTCATACTATTTATAAGTGTGATCACTCGTAGGAGTAGATTAGAGACACATCAGTCATATGCTATATTGGCATCTCTCCTTTCAGCTATATAGTATAATCATTATGCAGAGAAAAAAAATTCTGAAGGAACTGTTATAATAGCTCATCTTTTAGAGCTAAGAGGATAGGAATAGGGCAAGAACATCTTTGTTTTGTAACTGTTTAGTCTCTGGTCTGTATAAGTGCATATATTGCAAAGCACTGTGACATGGACTGGGGCTGTTGATGTCTAGATTTTAAAACAGTTTAGCAATGAAAATAGTTAGGCTCTTCCAAGATTATTAGGATATGAGCCAGGGGATTGGAATTATGTGTATTTTGAAAATATGTTTTAACTTTCACCAAAAAATTGAAAATACGGAAATGGTGACTGACAATTCCAGTCAGATCTAGACATTAGCAGAAAATTCTGTTTTTTCTCAAAAAAGAGTTTATGCTTTTGTATAAACTAAAAAAAAAAAAAAAAAAAAAAAAAAAAAAAAAAAAAAAACTACCTACTAAAATGTTATACACTTGGCATCACAGTTCAGTTTGCAGTCTTTGCACTTGTAGAGCCTTTACACCTCAAAAAGCGTGTTAGCTATGCAGAATGCTCAGCTGTCCACCTCTAACCACTGTATCTTTGTGCTGCAGAGGAACTGGCATTGCCAGATTTGGTGATTGTTATGGGTCTAAAATCCAATATTTAATGGAGTGAGACAGCTGTATCTGGATTTGCAGATCTTAGGAGCATTAAGGACTACAGCTCATAGAACCTGCTTCTGAAGTTCAGGCTAATCATGGTTTGTTCTCAAGAAATTAGATGACTTCTTTCTATACCTTTGAATATTTGATTAAACTGAAGGAGGCAGCTCATCTATCAAAAAGTATTTTTCTTGATGGTAGCACTTTCTATTCACATCTAGCATACCTTGTCTTGCTTTAGTAGGCTGCTTTAATCTTTAGTTTAAAAACTATTGGCTATATTGTTTCCATAGTTTCAAGCATTAAGGCTGCATAAATATGTTTCCAAGCACAGTTTGTATTTCATTAGTGAAATTCTTTAATTTTAGCAATGAAAAAATCTCTGGAGAGTCCACTTTCACAAAGCATGCTCATATCCGCTCATGATTTATAGCCCTGACCATCTGATATTGTGATATTTATAATACTGTGATATTGATATTGTGACACCTGGAGTGCTTCCAGTTCTTAAGACAAGATCCAGATGAATTTTGTCCTGTTTCCCCATACCTTGACTTCACGGAAAGTAAATGCAAGTATAGGAGCTGAAAGGAGGCCACTGATTGCCTCAAGGGTCCCTGATGTGGTCAAGCGGAGGATCAGGAATGTGGGACATGCCGTGGAACATATTTGTTATAGAGGTTAGACATTCTTACGGTTCTTGTGACCAGGTGTGGAAAACTAGACCTATAATACCTCTCATGTCATCCAATGAGTTTAGCTAGAATTCAGGTACCAGCTGTGGCAGATGTGTCAGATTGCTTGGTTCTGAGCAGCTCCTGAATACTGAAGACATTGTGAAGGTGAGTTTAGGTCTACAGAATCTTGTAAAGCATGGGCAAAAGCTGCTTAGATAATCCCTTGAGGAAACTAGTAATCTATGTTCACAGCTAGGATTGAAAAGTGAGTGCCAAAAAAAAGCAAAAATTAAATACAAATTTGAATAGCTGTTAATTGAATGAGTACCATCCAAATGTGTATTTAGTGAGATCAGGCTCTCTGAAAAAGGAATATGCAATTAAATAAGTAGATAACTTAATTCTGCATTTTTTAACTGCAGAGTGTTCACTTTTCCAGCTTTTCCAATATTCTTTCAAATCAAATTTTGTTTGTGTAAGAACTATCCTCACAAGGACCTCACATAGCTTAATTTAAACTGTGTTTAAAGAGTATTCTTATAGACTAGGTGACAGTCATGATTCAAGAATAGAAATTACATTTTCATAGCAGGGGATAGTCACAAAAATGTTTTCATGTCAGGGGAAATCTGATTAGATACTGACACTTTGGCGTTTTATAGAAAATATTAATGCTTTTAAACATCTTGCCATAAAGACAACTAGTGATTTTTTCAGCAGGAAAAATACTAGGGAATAATTCCAAGATTTTACTTTACTTGTGCATTTGTTTTTTTCCTCTTAGTTATTCGGACTGTGGGATATGTCAGCTTCTCAGAGTTCTAATACAACCATTAATCTTTCTAAGAATAATTGAGGGTCATTATCTGCCTAAATCAAAATATCAGCAAATGCCTCTAAGACACTATGCTAATATCTGAAATTCCCAAATGAGAAGGGCTATTTTAATATGTATTTTAAGTAGTTTCATGTTTTAGTTAGAAGGAAAAAAAAAAAGATTCAAGAATAAATCTAGTATGGAGTATAATCAAATAGCAGGGCAGTCTCAGAGACATCCATCAACAGAAACAACCAACTATCATCACTACATTCACTTTAGGAGCCAGCCCACAAGCCTAGGTGTTGCTGCTGGAAAATGTATAATGCAGCTTCACATCAGAATCCTAGAGCTGCCAAGTATATCTCCAGAGTAACTTTAACATTGATTACACTTGATGAAGGAGGTAAAGGAAGTAAAATTATGTGCCAGCAGCACTAGGAGGATAAGGCCAATATTGAATTTAAAGTACATTTATGTGAATTTGTATTCTGCCATTAAAYAGCAGTTTTTAATAGGATGAACTTTGCCTACAAAAGTTTCAGGCATTTCTGCTTACTGCTGCTGGCTTTGTGCAAAAATATGGGTTTTAATTAGGTCCACTAGGCTACATAATAAGGAAGTGTTTGAAGACACTCGAAACAGCAAATCCTATGATGATGAACTGCCCTTATGATACAATTCTAGTCTCTGAACCTCCCCAGTGCAAAAGAATTCTATTTTAACGTGCGTTCTAAGTAGTTTCACATTTTAGTTGGAAAGCGAAATCAAGCGTGAGACACAGTAAGAGCTTTGCTGAGATTGGAGGAGGAGTGTTGTAGGCTGCAGTCCTGCAGACTGTGATATTGTAACCGTCAATATTGTCTGAAAAAGCATACTTTATTTCTATATTTTATATATCTAGTACTTAAAGTGAACATCCGGTCTACTGCAATCATAATTAGCAAACAGATGTCTAGCCCAGAAGGATCTACAAAGCAGTTCCATATGGTCCCACTCATCAGAAGTTATACAATTAAAAGACCAAGCTAGAGCTTGATTATAGAATCTATATCCAATTTTACCTCTTCTATCACAGCATAGGAATCCACACCTGTGCAGAAATCCGGGAAAAAATCTATTTTCTTATTCAGACTTGCTTTGAAGGCTTAAGTAGCCTTCATGCTGGTCTTCTATGAAGAAATGCCTGCTCATCTCATCTATGGACTAGATGAACATACTGGGTGTGGGAGAATAAAATGTGCCTCCTTTTAATCTCTTCTGAGTGAGCGTTAAAAGATCCCTTGAAAGGGATGTAACCCTGAATAGGGAGGAGAACACTGTCCTGGAAAAAAGTGAGAGGGAAGCCTTCTGAGAAATAGAATTGTCCTGCTTTGAATATGGGCTAAGTAAGCAGTACCCTCTAAACCTAAATAAGCGAAGGGCTAGCTTTGCAAGCAGGGTTTCTTAGTAGGAAACCATTTGTTCTCCATTAAAAATGATGGCTCAGTGATCATTGCTGAATATTTCAGCCAAAGAATAAAACTTTCTTCATGTCTGAATTTGAGTGTCATGGAGATATAATTTCTTTTTCTTTCTTTCTTTTCTTTTTTTTTTTTTTTAAGAAAATACATTTATTTTGTGGTAGAGATGATCTTTTTCCTCTGTGCTGGAATAAACCCTAGCACAATGGGATATTAAATCACGATAAAGTCTGCTGCAGTGCCAATAGTCTGCAATATTTTTTTCTGGAGAAAGACTGTAAAAATAAATTTGTAAAAATTTCATTCATGAGAAAACACTTTGGTCCATGAATGAAGAAGGCAAAAATCAAATAATTCGTAATAAGGAATTCTGCAAAGACTTAGTGGAGGAATTCCATAAGCAGTCTCATCTTTCTGTTGGGAAGGAGTTAAAAAATAAATTTAAAAGAGATAAATGGGCACTGCAGTAGACATCATCCTTCATCTGTCATTCTTACTGGGAATAAATATTCTCCATACACTGGTTTCATAGCTGCAACTAGGACTTCAGTCCTTGTTCTAGAGAAACAACTTTGCTTGAATAAAACTGGAGTGTCTTAATCAATTCTAGTGAAATAGGTTGGGCAGTAGTGCAACAAAGAGCTGTTTGACCCTCCTTTGTCTTTCTGTGCTGCTCTGATCTGAGCAATTCTATGGTCAGAAACAGAAAATTTCAGAAAATAAAATATAAGGAAAGAATAAGGAGAGCTTCAGGCCTTGAGAAGCTTGAATCTCCTGAGTAAGACACTGAGGTTAGGCCGCAGCCATATTAACTGATCAGTCCTGTCATTTTCCAAAAACACACAAAGGCTTCACCTCTGTGAGATGCTGATTATGGAAGTAATGTTTATTTCTTCCCAGTCGTAAGTTTTTCTCGGTCTTGCTAGTCTTAGTTTGTCAGTTAAGCTGCAGCATAAGTACACCAGCATGTAAGTTTAAAACAAAGTGTTAACTCACAGTGCAGGCTGCAGTTTCATTCCTTGAAGAACTTGTTCGCGTTTTAAGGGACACATATGCTGTCAATATTTAATGTGGCCAATAGATGGATTCCCCCTGATCTCAGCTACAGCAACCATTTTTCACACTACTGAAACATCTGCTGGTTGCAGAACATGATGTCATGGCCACTGTCTTGCCAAAATTGTTTTTACAGGTTGCATAATGCTACCATCTGCTTCTTCTTTCCAACATGCTATGCTTTCATCTTACTGATGGAAATGTAGACATTAGCAAGTTAATAGGAAATATAAGAAGTCCACAATTCAGCAGATTCCTTGTATACCTGGCTAGCTCCTAATTAAATTGCGCTGGTAGAGCACATGTGTACATGACAAAAAAGAGTAGTGGTCATTGTTTCTTTGATCATTATTCTAACTATTGTCTGCTGAATCTGAAATTATTTAAATACTAGGCCTAAATTTGCTTCTATAGGAGTAACTACAGTGTAAGCATGGTGTATTGTATGCACATTTGCCCTTATAGCTAGGGTAATATTTTCATGGTGTATCAGGCATGTTTAAATGAATCAATAAGGAGTCTATTATACCTCTTCTGTACGTTCATGAAAGCTGAGAAAATGGTTGTTTCTATGTGCTGGAGCCATCAGCAAAGAGAATAATTTCTTTTTAATTGAGTTCTCTAGTTCAGTGCTTTGACTGTAAGTGTGGAAGTAAGAAGCAAACCTTCTCAGGTGCAAATATGCATGGCATGTTACTGATACAGAACAGAAATGTATCTCCAAGTAGACACAACAGAAACCAAGGTCATAGCCAGCATTCACAAGAACTGAGACATTATGTAATCTTCAGCGAGGTCATCAGTATAAAAACTCTATTTATTGTTAAGATTTCTCTAAAGCTGCTCATTGTAGAAAGAAGCTGCTTCTCAGAAAGCTGTACAGCTGAATGAGGTTTCTGATATGCTGTTTGAAACTTTGAATATTTCTGTAGTACCTGTTTAAGGTTTTCTTCAGGAAAATATTTTATACTCAAAGAAAATATTCCTGAAGGAGTTCCCAAAGGACCCAAAAGTGATTTGACTTCCTCAGTTTTACCTTTAACTATTGAATCTACAGAGCAATTCTCTCCACCAAGTGTCTGTGTCCTTATGTTCTCCCAGTGTATTTAGTCATTCATACTAGTATACATCCATGAAAAACTAATAATCTATTTATCTAAAGCATTAAATATTTGTTTTCTTTAATAAAGTATCTAACGTATTTCTTTGCACACAACATTTCTAGTGTTTTTTCCCATGCTTCCAAAGAAAATTTACTCTGCACTTTACTGTCAATAAACTGACTGTGAGATTTGATTGACAGCTGGCTGATATGACCAACTGAGATGGTTCAAATGATACTATATTTTTGCTTTCAGTATTGCTTTGTGTTTTGTGGAGAGCTACAGTTATTTAACCTCATACTTCGGTTTTGGGGATAGAGATTTCATTTATTGCAGTAAGTGTTAGTTTGTGGTGCTATTTTGAGTGCAAAGCAATGCAGATTTTTGTCAAGATTTGTCACTGGCAACTTTGATATGTTTAGTCTCTTGTAATGTCCTCAGACAGTGTTAGGAGAGGAAAACAGGTAAGTAAATGCTTCCTTTCTTGCAACCTGTCTTGTTCAGAAACAAATGGGTCTATCACAGACACCCATGGAGGATGGGCAGCTAGGAGAAAGAAGTGAGAGTGGGTGAAGGAATTGCTTGTGTGAGCAGATCTGAAAATCTGAGAAAACAAGTTGCGGTGTTTTGCTCAGGGAGACTTTGGAAGAGAAAATTGAAGTTTTGCATACTTGGTGATCACTTACCATTTCCATAACCTGAGGTGAAACCAATCTGAGGTAACCAGTAAATGAGACCACACCTGAGTATTGGATCTTGAGATGGAGAATGTCTGTGGACAGCTCTCTGCTGGAGTCAGGGATGGGAAGGATTTTTCCTCTGAGAGCACAAACTTAACAGCAGATGTGTATAATGGCATAGTAAATAGCCCGAGGAAGATGTTAGTTGAGAATCTTGTACGTAAGAAAGAAATAGGTGTGTATAAGCCATTTACACTCTCTTTTCAGGCAGTTCAGGTTAGGAAGGAGAAAACTCAAAGTGACTGGCAGCCACAGAGGAGAAAGGGGTTAGGAGGTGAGAGAAAAGCAGAGTCTTAGGGGAGCAGCTGATTTCCTTGCATTTATTTTGTTTGTGTTTTTCCATCAGTGGGGAATGACCATAAGTCCACTTGCAGTTTTGGTCAACTCTGCATGACTTTTTCAGTCTGCATACCGCAGAGGTGAGTAGCGGTGCTGACTTTCAGTGACAGAATGGAGGTGAATTCCTTGTGGATTCTGACAGTATCCATAGAGTCTGAACCCATATGTGRTAGAAAATAGAAGAAAGTCTTTTGGATCCAGTACACATTAGTGTTATGTACATATAGGAAAATTTTGCTTATGTTCTCCATTGAGGTCAGTTAAGAGACTGAGAGATTGAGGGTCATAAAGGTGAACTCCAATGGATTTCTTAAAAATTAAGTTTTCACCCTTTAATGGCTTGCTTTATGACATATGTAAAGCTCACATGTATTTGGAAAGATTCTATGTTAATCTATATATCTAAAAAAGAATTAAATCATCTAAGACGTAGTGATGCTTAAATGCTAAGGTGTCTTGTTAGGTTAACTATCCCCATATTTAAAGCCTAATCCTTTAAATTTGTGATTGTTATCCTCACTTTTTAGGCTGTCAGTATCGTACTTATGTATATTTTAGAGTCTAAAAGACAGTTTTGTAGGATCTCATTTTCTTACCTTATCTACTATTTTCCAATCACCCTAGCCCTTCCTATAATGTAGATTTTTTTAAAAAGAAAAAATGTTACATGGATTGTAAGAACATAGAATTATACAGGATGCACTTTTTGAATATAAAGTTAAATCTCAGCATCTTTTGAGATTTTCAATCTCTGGATATTATGGAACAGAATCAAACCTGAAGTGGAGTGATAGTGAAAATCACCTGCCATCCTTACTGTTTCCTGTGGTGTACTGCATGTGGTCAGAACCAGGGTACCATGTCGTCCTTGTATCTGGCCCATGTTGAATTCCCTGTTTTCCAGGGTTTGTATCCTCATCCACAACAGACTTATTTACTACTTCCAACAGCTTCCATTAGGATCTTTTTCTTTCTTTCTTTTCTTTTTTTAATGAACCTGCAGCTCAAAGTCCATGTTACGTATGACTGTCAATTCCAGGAATAATGTGAAAATGCTTCTAGAGTTATTTTAAAAGAAAATAGAACAATAAAACTTCTGTGAACTAGGGGTCTCTCAGAAGTATTTGGCATGAAGTGCCTTTAAGATATCTTATCAGACAGGATCATTTATKCAGAGCATATACACTACTCAGAAGACAGGCTACCAAGCTCTACAGTCAATTTTAAAGGAAGTAGGATGCCAATACATAGCTGCTGTCATGTTCTTTCTGTATGTACTGAACCTTTCTGTTTCTACTAGATTTCTGCATGAGATTTAATGCAAGTCAGATGTAATTACAGAATGCATATCGCACCCATCATACAATCTTTATCTTATTGAATCCTTAATTTTGGAAGGTTTTATGTATGCCATTAAAATAAAGTGTGAAATAATTTCTCACACGTGGAAAACAAAAAGGCAAAATCAGGAGACTTGAAGAAAGGGAGTCTTAAATTAGCCAAGAGCATTTGGGTTAATTTCATGAAATAAAAATATTGGCTTAGATTCTAGACCATTATATTCTCGAGGCAAGTAATCTGTCCATCRCAAATAGAAGAGGGTAATTAATAATGTAAATTGTCCTCCAAACAAAGCAATTAACTGTGACTGGGTGTCCTGGACTATYTTGCCATTTAAAACCTGATCTCAAGCGTGATGAACATCAAGCACGGCCCACCAGAAAGAGCCACTTCAGAAAACTGTAGGGGAGATATCACAGGAAACTCTCAGGAGAAATGCTCCAGCAAATCACAGAGGTAGTTAATAGATGAACATAAGTGAGTTAAGTAAACTAAGATTGGGTATGGAGTGTTTCTCATAAAGTCCCAAACACTCCTATTTACCTTCAGATTTTGAAAATATTTTTTCCTGAATGATAACAGTCACTCAGTGAGATAAATTTATGTAAAATGGATGCCTATTTTTGAAAATATATTTGAATACTTTCGTCAGATATAACGAATGCAACATTTCTATGCAATTTCCTCCCCACAATTGTGATATCTTGATTGAATTACTACAACTCTTAGCACAGACGAATATATATATTGTCAATACTTCTAAGACTTCTGTTCATCAGTTCATAGCTATTGCTGGATAGGGCTACAGTAGGTTTTATTGTACTATTTAACTGCCCGTTCCATGGTGGTCTATGCTTTTCAATGACAAATGGCTGCATGTAATTTAGGTGCTATATCATTAAGACAAGGAGGTGCATTTATGTTTTCTTCTATGTAATGTAACTCTTAGTGTATGTTCACTTTGGGGGAATTATGTGCTTGTTATGACAAATAGTGCATTTTCAAGTATTTAAGGTCTTTTTTTGGAAAGGGTCACTTTACTACATATATTGAAGGGATTGCTGTGACACAGCATGAAAACTTATGGTGTAGTTATCTAAAAAAACTTTTCCACTCCCTATAACATGTTTAGATTGCTTTTTTAGACTCTATAAAATTTTAGCTAGCACTAAACATAGAACTTCATTCATCATCACGCAAGCAAAGGCTGCCAAAGGAAGCCTACTCTTCCTGAGCTAAAAGTGGCAACACTCCAGTATTGGCAGAAATCAAATGAATCATTTCCTGCTTTTAGTTTTAGATAAATAATCAGAAAAGATTGTCTAGATTCTGATCCAAAAGTAATTTTTCATAGCAAGGAATAAGAGCCCACTACAAAGACTTTAAGTGAGAGAGCTCTCCTGCTAATTACTTGACTGGAAAGTCCCTAAGAAACATATATTCAGATCAAAATATCAAAATCTTATTTAAAATAAAATGTAAAATAATCACATTGGCTTTTAAATAGAGTACCATGCAGTGCACTGAAACAGATAACTCTGGGGATATCATCTTCTCTTTCTGCACTGGATGAGCATGGTCCAACGGGCGCTTGGTGGTTATGTCTTCTTCCTGAAGGAGGTGGAGAGCAAACTCTTCCTCTTGCAAGCCATAGCTGCGCGCAGAGGAGGGGCAGCTGCTGCTGCGAGTGGATGGTAGTGATTGTTGTGAAATACATGTTTAGAAACTGTAATCTATGAAAATCTTTCTTGTTCTTTTAGTTCCTTACTGCCTAGTATTCTGAATGAAGAAGGTGTCTGGATTGAAGGCAGAGGGAAGGCAGACTGCATCTGGATATGTGTGGTAAGGGGAGATCTAATTAAAAAGGATGGAGGAGACAAGAATGGAATGAAGGAACTCTAGAACTACAAAGGGAGATTGGAAAAAGAATGGAGCAAAATGGGCAGGCCAGGACAAGAGGTTAGAAGTCAAAGAAAGAGAATAGTGCAGTAATGGCCAGAGGAGAAGTGTTGAGAAGGTCTGAGTTGAAGAAATTACTAGAACTGTGATGGGGAGAGGGGTGAGTGAGATTGTGAAGAAGGGGAAATTCAAGCACTTAAAGGTTGAGACTTGAGAAAGGGAGGGGACAGAGTTCTACTCTGCCCATCAAAACCAACGTGAGCCCTCATCTGTCTTCTGGTTTTATTTAATAGTCACAAAACTCACAGATAAAGCATGTTATGTATTCATTTGTCATGCTTGTCTGACCTAAAGGATAAAGACCTCCTAATATGAATTGTGTAATTAATTGAATTGGAGGAGGACTGGAAGTAGGAGGTAGAGTGATGGTTGGAACCAGCGAGCACTGATGGCAAAAAATAGAGAGGAATGGCTTGGGACCTCCCAAAGAGGAGACAGCAGGAAGGGTCAAAAGTGGTGCAAATTAGAGCACATTTCCTTACAGAGCCTATAATGGACCTAAAGCCTTCTTCTCACCCATGAAATCTATGGCCAAAGTGCATTTTCCCTCTTGAGTTGGTAGGTACAGGGAAATTTTCCCTTTGCTGCTAATTCCTCTATGTATTCAAGTGGCAGAGATTTTGGGAGTAAGTTCAGTTCTATTCATGGACAATTTAGGACCTGATTTGGTTGCACATTTTCTATTTTTAGTTAGTTTTTTTTTTTAATCCTAAATGCATACCAAACCTACCTTTTGAGCACATAGGACTACGAACAGGGGAATGAGGTCTTGCAGTGGGAGTGAGGGGGAAGGTGTGTATAGGAGGAGTGCAGATGAAGGAGAGCTACTGACTGAGGCCAAAGAAGAGTTCAGTAAATAGGTCCTGGGAAAATAAAGAATAGAAATAAAGTACTGAAGAACAGTGTCCTGTCTGTGCTGCCTCTCTTGTTTAATGACTGATAAACTGTCAAACTATCTTTAGAAACTGATAAAAAATGGGTAACTTGAATTTACAGTCCTAAGTAAATTTACATTATCCAGACAGTAGGAATGACATATTTTTTCCAGGTAGCAGGAATATGTCTAATGACAGTTTGACAGAACAACTTGCGCTAAGTGTGGTAGTTAAAACCATCACCAGAGTTGTTTCTTCAGCTCTGCGRGTTGTCCTATAGCTCTATGAGTTAGTCCCTGGCTGTTCCATGGAAAATGTTACAGATGTCACATGTTTACTTCGTATCAGAATTTACTAATTTCACAAAAAAAATACTTCAGTACTTGTCTAATAACAGTGCATAATGGAACCCAATTTTGCAAACCAGCACAGCGTGAGCTCTAATGGAGTTTGGTGCTATGGTGCATATATGATAAAGCTGGGTCGGATGTTGTCACTCATTATCCAACAGTCCATGTTGCTCCTATCAGCAGGGACAGAAAAAAGAGTGCAGCTGGGATTCTCAAGCACTTACTGAGCTTTGAACATATGTTCAGAGATCCTCATGGGCTGTTTACTCACAGCTGGACAGCCTCCTACGCCCTTACAGGAATGTTCTGAGGCTGAAAAAAGTGAGCCATCTCAGACGTAGTAAGGAAGTGAAGCCAGCTATTCTGACTCTCAAGATAGAACCTGGATCGTGAAGCGTTCCTCCACAGAGATTGCTTCCGTAGAAGAGCAATAATTTATGTGGATAATCTAAAAATTATAGATTGCAGATTTGCAGCTAAATCTAGTTAAGATTTTCAGTTTCGGATTTTGATTGTAGGATAGAAATCTATAAAACTACCTTTCTAAGTTTATGACCCAAAACCCCAGCATTCTTGCACAAATCACAAGATCACAAGTCTGAAGGAAAAGTTTTTCTGAGATTTTGTTTGGATCTGAATGAGGCATTTTTACTCAATCTAGAATCCAAATCACGTGGGTATTTTTGGCATAAGACTTACAGTTGAAACCACTCAGAAATATGCAAGAATATTGGCTTGATATGTGGTTTTGGATCATTTCAAAGACTAAAACGTGTGATTGGCTGTCATCTCTGGGATACTGTTAACTCTTTTCGCATCACTGAGAAACAGAAGCATAGTACTCTATAATTCATATCACCTTAATATGTATTTTGACAGTAATATCAGTTTATGGATGTCCGAATATCCAGACCATAATGTCAGTACTAAGAACTGATAATGTTGCCAGGTTTGGTGATTTTATGACTGATCTTATGATATCTGGTATTATTCTTAATGCCTCAGCTTCTAAAATTAAGCGTTATATTAAAATGACATTTCATTCAAAAAAAAAATGTGTTAACTATTGGTTGAGTGTCTGCCTTCATGGTTCTAGACAGAAGCTTAAAAATATGGCCATACTGCAGACTAAGAATAACATGACAAAAGGCACTTTCTTCTTAATCTGAAGTGCAAGCCAGTGTCGTAGATTTTGGAGTCTGACTCATGATTTCCTAATGCTTGGGACTGGCCATATCGTACTAATATGTTTTGTATCAAGATTCAGTTTCAAGAAAGCGTATTTTTTACTGCCTAGGAATGTGTAAGGTAAGAAGTTGGTCAATTGCTACAAGGTGTGGAAAGAGGGGCAGAAATAAGGTTTCCCTCCCAATCCAAGCCCCTTCAAAAATGGTTTTGATTAAGCAATTATATCCTGAAAGAACACCAGATTTATAATCTCACGTCACAGGGCAAACCTTGCCTGAGAAGGGGATTACAGCTACGGAGAGCTATTGCTCCATCCCCTCCACGTTGCGGCATCATAGCTAGCTCAGTGGGGAAGCTCTGGTTCAGAACGCCCTGAAACTACCTTCACGCTGCGCCCAGCCTGGGACTGTGGGTGAATACTGCACTTTTGCCCACAGTAATGAAACCTGGTCTCTTCCAAAATAAATGTTGTTTCTTGGTTACTAATATAAATAAATGCATTGCGCATTACATTTTTGGAGAAAAATGTGCATGACCAACATTTCTTAAGTCTCTCTCTTTCCAATCAAATGGAGAGGTCCTCCTTCAGTATTCCTCCACTCCTCGTACAAGCAAACTTCCACTTGAGTCACTGGGAATTTACATGACAAGAAACTAGAGAAACACCCCAAAGCCCCTCAGGATTTGTGCTGAAAACACTTCTGAGATTTTGATAAAACTTTTATTTTAGAAGGCAGAACAGCTCTGGTATTTTTAATGTTATTTTTTTGAAATAGCTGTAAATTCAGTAATTTGTAGCTCTCTGAAGGGGAAAAATGAATCATTTATTCATTAAATGGAAAATTAAAGAACACAAATAGGGTAGTTAAGAGCCTGATTTATTACAGCTCACATCCTGCTGTATATCTACAAGTTCCTTTAATGCTTTGCGTAGGAAACAAAAATTGGATTCACTCTTTTCCCAGTGAATTTAAAAAATGCYTTTATTTCATGAAATTCTACCTTTTCCCTCATTCCATGTAGTCCTTCCTTACTTATATTCTTCATATTTGTAATAGGTGACTGTGCTGGGAAGAAGGAGACAGGAAGAGAAGAAATTTTGCCTTATATCATCAAACTTTAAAAGTCAAATAGTTATTTTTGTGCTGGGAATAGGACTGAATTGTCTTCTGATATTCAAAGCTACATATGTGGTTAGTTATTTATTTTCCCCTTTTGCACAAGGTGTTGATTCATATGTGGAATTTTGAAATGAAAAAAACAGGTTCACAAATGGATGTCATGCTCTTGATTGCCAAGCTTAAGTGTGCATGGGGGAGGGAAGGAGTTAAAAAAAATGCTGTAAGCTAAAATGAGATTGCTTCTCTAGGGAAAGAGTGCTGGTCGGAGCTGTCTCCTGCACCCCTCTGAGCACTGGCTGGGAGAGGTGCCAACACCGTGCCARGGCCTGGCTGACAGGACGAACGGCCTGGACAGCCGTGTGGCAGGTCGAGCCTCTACCCTGTCGCCAATGTATTTCCCAGTAACGGGAGAAAGCAATTTCAGCCTGAACTCCCAAGCACTGCATAACTCCCAAAGGTACCTAAAATAGACATATTTTTTGCAGATGCCTCTGCAGAGACTCTGATGCGTGCTCGGAGCTGTTACGGCTTAGAGAGGTGGGGAAGGGTTGGGTACTTGACCTTCGTTACTGTTCAAACATAAATAAGTCCCTCAAATTTCTGAAGGACCTGGAAAAAGAAGTTGCTRTTGTTGCCCACTTTTCCTATATTCCTCTTAATAGCAGCATAGCCCAAGGATGTGGAAGAGGATTTGAACCCACGACTCTCAGACGTGTCTGTTCACTTTTCACAATGGAGGGAACTTGATAATGTAACTTTATGTACTGTAAGGTATCCTTCTAGGAAGCAAAGTGTAATATCTAGCTGTTTCAATGTCTAAATTAGGTATTCAAAGCAGGAAGCTTTAATCCACATCTTGCTCTGAATATATTAAGGACAAGGATTGTCTACCATTAGTGTTGTGGTATTTCTCTTGGTATTTCTGCCCACGGCTCAGATATGCTGCTTCAGTGCATTTCCAGTGTATGATGTTACTCTTATTTCTATATAATTTCTTCCCTAAAGAATCTTCAGAATTCTAAAATAAGATGCTGTTTATTGGCAGCATGGCTAATTGAAATGGCAAGTTTGCTGGTCTCAGAAGTTATACTTTAAATGAATGTGTGTGTGTATATATATATATATATAAAAACTTTAAATGAATTTTATATACATGTATGTATATGATATATTTTTGACATATGTTATGATATATGATATATGTGATATATTATGATATATATGAAATATGTTATGATATAGTTGTTGTATATATGACATTTATATACACGCACTTGCCATGATTGGTTGCAGAAGAAAACAATCTTCATGATAAGTGTATCACTGAGATAAAATCTCCAGAATAAACTTTCTGATTTAGAGACYGGAGCTCTTCTGATGTTCCCCTTCACATATGTCAGGTCTCTTTATGAATTCTACATCCCAGCTGAAGATTATCTGCAGTAATGTAAATTTAAATTGTGGACAATCCTTGGCTTCCTAGATGATTTCTCATTTTCTTAGTGTATGTTTTAAAAACTGTACTTTTACTAGTGAGGAAGAATTGTTTGGAGTTGGAGGCTAAAGGGAATGAATGCTAAAGGCAAACTGTGGCATTTGGGAGATATGTCATATGGGGAGAAACTAAAGATTAACATGATCTTAATGCAACTACAAAAGATGGACTAGTCTGCATGAGTAAAACATGGATATCTGCTATTTATTTGTAACATGAAGATAAAATCAAGATGAAAGGAACATCATAATTCTGCTGGGATGCAAAAGCTAATGGCTATGGAAGAAAAGATAGTCTTATAGGAAATTTACTTTGAAAACTCTGAAACACAGAAATCCTTCTGTGACTGGAGGACTCTGCTGAGGAGTCTACTAGAGATAGAAAGGATGACAGCCAGCAATTAAAAGAATTAGAAAGTCGAGTGCAAGCAAATGGGCTCTTTCAGTTTGTAGCTATGCCTGGTGTCAGAGCAGAAAGCAGGAGACTGACAAAAACCAGCATTCCCACCTGCCCCTATCAGTGTGAGGTGGAGCAACCATATATGTCAGGAACTGGTTTAAAGTTTAGCTGGAAAATAGATACAGAAAAGCCCTGAGTCAAATTAAAGCTATTTAGTCTGAATAATAAGGTGAAATTTGTGGAAGACAGATCAAAGACTGAGTTGTTGATCGGTGTAGTGGACAGAGAAATATCCTAGGAATACACAGTACAATATTGCTAACCTGAAGAAATCAGTCATATCTGGAATGTCATAGTAAATATAAGGCTTTTTTTTTTATCTTTTAAAGGCTTGAAACACATGGCACTTTTGAGTCACATTTTTTTTAACCAAGATGTGAGCCATAATATTATGTTTGAAAAGAATGAAAACTAAGAGTCTTGCTTAGTTCAGTGAAAAAGAACTTTGAGAAAACACTTGTCGGGTGATTTGCAATAAAAGTCATAAAATTTGGCAATATAGAAATAGATTAATTTAGTAAGTACTACAGTTGAGGAAAATTACTAGCAGTCAGTATGTAAGAATTTGAAAATATAACTATTTCATTTTATGAAAATAGCACCAATCATGTATAGGGCTGRAAGTTACAGTAACTTTGGATTTCTGGTATTTGACACATTCACAAATGAGCCTTGTTTTATGAAAATGTATAGTTGTTCATAAATATTTCCTTAATTATTTATTCCTATACTTTTCAGAAAATAGATTGAGCTGAATATTCATTTCAGCTACACATTTATCCTGTACGATTTGTATCATGCTACATTTTCCTATCCTGTTTGGGAACAGAAAATGTAGCAAGCAGTATACTTTTGGTATAAATTTTTTAGAGCAGAAAAAAGTGTGATGATTGTTTCTTTTTCATGATTTGTAGCACATTAAGAAAAACATCAAAGAGAATTTAAAGCAGATAGTAATGTACCATCATAAAGCTTTCAGCAATCTGAGCTAGTTCTCACTATACTTGACTGTGCTGAAATTCCTAGTGATCTAGACAGACAATAYGGATATACTGTATTATCACAGCTTGAGATCTGGATCAGAAATTATTCCATTTGGTTTGCACTGGAGTTAGAAAGCACTTCAAACTTGAATCAGTTGTAGTTGATATCTGAAAGTTTATTTTCTGTAAGACTTTAAAAAATGTTGACTTTGCTTCTAGGTCAGAGTTTTCTTGTTTTTAGACGAAGCCTTTATAGTAATGTAAGAAGAGGAATCCAAGCTGCTAAGTGTTTTTTCCTCACGTAACTTCTGAATGCTCAAAATATTCCCTAAACAATTATTTTATAAGTCTTTTTAAAAGAAAAAAAAGTCCTCTTTTCTGCTGTGGAATTAAATGTCAAGTTTCCTCCTGAAGGGCACATTTTACAGAGAATTTATAAACCCTTGAAATTAAAAGTTCGTAATGGAAAATCTGGCAAACTCAACTATGGCAATGCAAAAATATATTCTTAATGCTTAATGCATAAATGGATATATATATGAAATGTATTTCCAATGTACTGCATGTTTATTACAGATTAAACACTTAAAAATGGAAAAACCCAGCATATACTCCAACTGTTTCTTAAATATTTGCTTAATATAGCCAAAACACATTGAAATTTGTAAGACTGAAGAGTGCACAGTAAGTGTTTAAATAACATCAAATGCAATAAAATGTTTCATTTGAAATGTTAAGCAGGTGATAAAAATGTCATTTAGAATTACTATTTGGTGTGCTTAAAAATAATATAATTAAGAGAAAATGAATAGGGAAAACTTAATTACTAAAGCAAAACTTGTGTAAATTAAGTGTGTTTGCATTTGCTCAGGTATTCAGAGTTTTGCAGAAGATTGCAGCACTTATCTTTTGTTGAGCTGAGACCCTCTGGTGTGCCGTGGTGGCACCCAACACTTGCATCTGCACTGGCATAGGGATGCATGAACAGTGCAGTAGCTCATGGCACACACTGCTGTCCCTTTGCCAGCCAAACCAGTGGTAGGAAAAGAAGTAATAAATGTATTTTTTTCTTTTTTTCCCCTTTGAAATATGAGCAAATTAGAGGGGACAGAAGAGGTGAGCTGAAAGCAAAGTGAGCCTCCTGAAAAGAGCAAGAGGGGTTGGTGGAGGTGAGAAAACAAAGAAAATGGCTGGCTCCATCCAATCATCACACTTCCTCATTAAAAAAGAAGTAGGTGAGCAAGAAGGGAACGCAACTTCTGGGAAGTGGTGCTTTGGGTGAGTGATGTGGTCCATCCACTCCTTAGACAAACGTCAGAAAATGTCCATTTTACACATTGCCCTGTAGCTGTTTTTAAGTTTGAGAAGGGACAAGTAGGCTTGAGGGGAATTTTGGCCATAGTTCCTTAATATCATTTAATGATTTTTATATAGATAATATCTGTAGGTCAATGCCTATAATTTTATAAGCTAAAATAATTGGTATCATTATCAATTGATATATATCTTCTATTGCCACATGTCCGGCAGTTGGCTTTTCTCTGGCATTCACTACTTTTCTCCTTTGGTTGCTTGAGCTTAATGATCCTTTCAGTTTTAGGAGGAGCGAGAGAATCTCTTGCTCTTGCTTCCTGTCCTACCAGCACCTTCCTATATACTTGCCTGTGTTTTCTCTCACTAAACTTACCAGCTATCTTGTCTGTCTTTTCTGGCAACAAATAGTTATTATGCAAGCAAAAAGGTCTTTTCTTTCTGTTAAACGATAGCCCTAGTTGTTATTTTGAGAGCAGACATGAGTTGCTGCTACTTCCCTACCCTTTTCATCAAGGCATATGATGTTTTCATTGCCCTGCCATTTCTACCTTCTCCCCAAGGTCGCTTTCATTTTCAGTGAATATACTTAGACAAGCCTTGGATTTGATACAGTTAAAATTACTGTATGTTTGGCCTCTGTATCATGGAAGCACAAGCAAAGCAGCTAAACACTGTGGAAATTTGTTGTTCTGTATTTTCCCTGGCCATGAATGAAGTTCTGCAATGCAGAAGCTCAAACACATTTTGCTTTGAATTGGTTCCCCTGGAATGATATGATTTGTGGTAAGATGCTAAATTGTAGAGAGAACATAAACTAGCCATTTCTTCTCACTACTTTTCTGAGTGACTATTCCTTTTCTTTATGGTAGGTTCTAGTCTACGGTTCAGGCTCTGTGATTATACTCAGGAAAGAGCCCATTCTGTAGGAATTGACAGTAAGTGGTCTTGCCTGCCTGGTAGAGATCCTGCTGGCTCTGATAGCTGATGAAACAAGTTGAGCCTCTGTCTTGCATGTTTTCAGGTACTCTACAAAATTAAAAGCAGTTGTGAGAATAACTCTCCAAAGGAGCCAGGAAYGGTCTGCACTGCTGAGCAGTGCTTCAGGAGCTGCGTTCCCCTTTTGTCTTTCGGCAGGTAACRTAACCGAACGAACCAAGCTGGGTAGGGTGGCATCATTTCTGTTCTCAGGCTCGATGGTGACTCAGTGGTGTGCTACAGCTGTAAATTATTAGTCCAGCTTATTAGTTCTCTCAATACTTTTGTGAGTTGTAAAGAAGAGGATGCAGTAAGAGAGCTTAATGACTTGCCCAAGGGCTCATGTTGGGACTAATTAACTAATGCCCTACATCTTTTGAAATTACTCATGCTTTTGCAACAAGGATCTAATTGCTGTCAGAGCAGTATGGCATCATTCTGCAGAGGTGTGAAAGATCGTACTGGCTGCAAGGTATTGGAGAATCAGATCCTGCTAGGAACAGTCTGTATCAGACTTAGACTTGCAGGAATCTCAGTATCAGCTGTCCATTAGACACGACCTCTTCTTTTTCAAGGTTATCTCCCATGCATTTTTCTCTTACCTCTTTTTGCTGGTGAGAAGCAAATGGGTGAAGTCTATACATGGAAATAAAAATTCACTCTTGTTCTTCATGTTTTTCCTTCTTTAAGAGCTGATGACATGTTATGAAACGTTATGAAGCAAAATTTGCCAAGCTGGTTAAGTGATTTTTGCCTTTGTTGAAAAGACTCAGGTATTTCATAACCAACAGCTGTGTTGGTTAATCTTTCTCAATTCACAAACTTTTGTGCTGCATTTCAATTTACATTGAGTTATTTGGATTCAATTTTGTTTTAAGCTACTGAAAATACAAGTGCTTGAGTATCACATGCTTTAAAACACTAGAGGGAGAAGTAACAAATCAATCATCTGTAAATAGATAGCTACCTAAAGTTGTTTAAAATTTCAGTAGTAAATTTTAATGAGCAATTTTGGCTATAAAATGGAGTGTATGACTATTTATTACCTACAGGAAATAKGTTGGCCTTAAGTACATTTAATATTCTACCAGATGAGCACTGGCACATTTAAAAGTTATTGTAGAAAAAAAAAATGTTCATATTAATTAGACTCTAAATTTCTTGATTTCATTTATTCTCACAGCATTTCAGATTATTTCATGATGGCAGTAGCTTTATAGAGACTGACCTGTATATCTGCAAAATGAGCAATGTCAATAAAATGGTAGTCAGATTGTAGCCATTCTCATACAAATCAATAGAACACTGAAAATAGAGTGGACATTTTACTTCCTTAATATTTTAAGGAAATTCATAATACATGCAGCAATGGATGAGAATATCTTTCCTGTTGTTAGCAATATTGACTCTATTAATTAGGAAATCTTGAAGGAAATTTTTGAATTTTGGTTAAGTATAGGTTTAACCAGTACCCTGTTAAAACGATGGTAGTCCTGCCAAGAGTACCAGCAAATGCTGAATAAAAATCTTGTCTTATTCATGCAAACTTAGTCACCCTAAATTTATCTTACTCCTCAAGCAGGCAGTGAAGATGTGTATAGAGAGCAGCAGAATTTGATATGATTAAACATAATATATTTTGGYTTACGAGCTCTTACCTTTGTGTTTACTAACACTAATGGAAAGATCCCTAGTGACCTTGATCAGAGCCATAATTGTGAGTGGAATAAGTAAATGTAAACAAAAATATTACAATTGGTGTAGGAAATACGTCAAATAAGTGTAATGCAAAGTAGAACACATTAATTCAACATTTGTCCACTAAACGCTGACTCCTTACAAAAAATTGATTGTATAACATGCTGAACGGATTCTGTAAGAGATGATCTTACTTTTGTTGCACTAGTCACTATGAGACAGAGAGAAGTACAGAATACAAAGAGAAAAGCGAGCTTTAGAAATAAACATTTTTCTGAGATACCTTGCATGCTTTCATTTCCCACTTTCCTGATAGTCAACACATCTCTACCCTGGGAATCAGAAGACCTGATTTCTTTCATAGACTTGCTGCATGTCTGAATAAATAAAGCATTCGGAGAAGATCTAGGTGATAGGGTGGCTGAAAACACATTTGTGACCTAGTACCATTTCCATTATTTGGAACTGTGAGAAAGGTTGATAAGCACACGCAAAAATGAGCGCATAAATCTTTCCTTTYGCACATGTTCAAGATATCTCAGCACCTTTGTTTCCAAACCAGAGATGCTAATCTAATTGTTTACTAGAGCTACTCAATAAAGACAATTTATGAATTAACTTATTCTTTCATCACATGTTGGAGGGTCAGACTGCACACTGCAGAACGAACAGCGTTAAGTCATCTGACCACCGAGAAAAGCCAGCAGCTCTATCAGGATGCCTGTTCAGCCTGACAAAGCTGGGGGGCAGGGAAAGGCTTTCATTAACAACTCAAATTACTGTGGTTACAACTATTTTAGATTACCTTTGGTAGGCACAGAATTCGCTCCAGCTCTTTCCATTGTATTGGGTGGGCAAAAATGAAACGTTTGTGAGCTGTGCGCTTTTCCTTAAACTGCCTGGAGCGACAAAGTTTCCGAGGGCCTAGTTGTRGGTTCTCTTGACATCTGTTTCCCTTATTTGCTAGTTGTTTTCAGGTCCTCACAATCCGTGCTTTAAGTACACACAGACATATATATTAAGGTACACTGGAGACAGATCTAACCTATTAGAAATCTAGGTACAACAGGATTATAAATGTTATTTGATACCTTATAAAGCCCAAGATACCTGACCAGTGCATAGGCTCTGTTGCTTGATGTAGTCAGGTGATAACATATGTACACTCGTGCTGCCTACTTCAGCAAGTGTCAAAAGTTCATGCTAAGTACTACATAAATTATCACCTAATTAAGTGCTGTTACAGTTTGGATTGGGAGGGAAGTGTAAACTTGATTCTCCTTAGAGAGCTATATGCAGAAATATGATGTAGAATTAATTTTACGAATAAAGGTCAAAGATCAAAGTGTGAATGTATTTATTAGAAGGAGGAACTGGAAGGGAATCTTGACTTCYTTAATTAAATCCTTTTCTCCTCATCAAAATGCTAAGAGATTAATTTGGTTTTATGGGAACTTCCTCTTTCTATTGTAGAGATGTCAGAAGCACTGTTCRGTTACTGGTGCAATTTATGCCTTACAGACTTTCTGCACATTCAGTTGTTACTCTTGAACTGAATTGTAAGTTGGGAATGCAAAAAAAATTTAGTTCTCTCTGGGTATTTTGTAAATAACACATTGATGTTGTAATAGACACTGCTGAAAATTAAATTTTTGAGATTTATTCACCAGAAGATTGAAGTTTAGGATTAAAAGTCAATGCCATTATGGTACATTCTTTGTTGAAGACATTTTGTGTGTTTGTATATATATATATATATATATATGTATATGTACATGTATATATATATGTATATGTATATATGTGTGTGTCTATTGATTTACTGTTTTCATATAATCCATCCAAATGTGTTCTTTTCATTTTTCTTTATTTTTTTTAGTATTAAAACACAACCAGCGGTGTGAACCATCTTCAAAGACAAGTCATTGCTACAGTAGAAGGCATTTCAGTCCAGATTATATCYCTGCTTTTCTGAAGTAGACAAGCATGTATATTATACAGACAGTCACATGAAGAGACTTTCAGAGCATTGTGAATCCTTAACTTTGGAAAGAGGGTTCCTTCATGATGATGAAGTAATAAATCTGATGCAAACATTAGCTGTAGCCAGATTTTCGTACAAACTAAATGATACTAGCCTATATTTTGAACCATTTTGGGGACTGGCTGTTGGGAAAAGGAAGGCTGTATGGATAAGGAGTCTGTATCCYAGATCAAAGCATCACAGAATTAACTCTGAAAACAGACCAGCAGTCTTCCTTGTCCCTTGGATCCAATAACTGCACAGCCCTATGTGTAAGTAGCAATAGAGAGAATAAAACTATTGCATTTGCTTTCCAGCCTTATGTGGAGGTCTCAAACACCAAAGACAGTCAAAATAYAGGCATGAACGATATCAAGAGGGAATTACAATGGAGGAAGATGTAGGGAGAMCCTGAACTTGTAACTAAGAAGCTAAAGATGGCAGATAGCAAAAGTCAACACCTACAGATGAGTTATACTGGCACAAAGAGCTGGACAAGAAAATCAGCTAACATAAAATTCGTGAGCTCAACATGTTGTAGATAACTGGATTTGGTAACAAGTGAGTTTGAACATATGTTCAATGGAAGTCTGACTATATTCTTAACAGCACTGAGAATTGGGGAGGTGCTTTAAAATAATTTTAGGTGTAATTTATTTAGAAACATGACATAGGATGATCAGCTTCCCTCTCCCTTTCTTTTCAACAGCTTATGTTGCAATCTGAGAACAGTGATAATTGTTAAAAGTGTCTATTCTTGTCATTGAACTGATGCATCTTTCAGCTTTTGAGTTCTATTTTTAAAGAGGCCTAACTCAGTAATGAACTTTCATGGTTCATGCAGAGCTCTATGTAAAGTCATTCTCGGTGCCTTAGATTATAAAGCACTTTAGGACAGGGGCAGTATCTATCTGTACCTAGCAAAATGTGGCATCAGTGGTGAATGATATCTGTAGCCACTGTAACAAGATAAATGAAGTAAAATCTAGTAATGCTTATGGACCCTGACAGAGTTAGAAACCATAAAATCTAGAGAACTAAAGTGCAAAATCTGAAGTATAACTTTTAAGATGAGCTTTGAAAGAGACCAAACTATGTATTTTCAGGCAATAAAGAGATTTTTCTAAAGCAGTCTGTGGTGCTACCACCRAAAACAACAAGGAAGTCAACATTAGCAGTATGACAGTTACAACATTGATTCAGAAAAGTATATGCTAGTTTATTTTTTCCTTAAACTAGACAGCTACCAGCTGAAGGGAGCTGAACACCTAGGGATGTCTGTTAAAACAACACTTGCTAGTGGAAAGAAACACTAAGTGAAGTGTGTGTGGGGGGGGAAGTCAAACACAAAGAAGCAAGGTAGCCAAACAGGCAGTTTCTTCTCCCAAAATACATCTGACATTTTTACYTCTCTGCACTTTGGGAAGATAGAGAGGAGGAAATGCCAGCAACGAGATAGTTTTTGTGAGAAGCAGCTTTCCACATCACAAAGACCACCGCTACCACAGCTGGCGCTCCAGGAAGTCCTTGCAAAGATGCCGAGGGCTGCATCACCGTGGAGACCAAATTACTTCCTCTTCTCTCCAGGTGAAGTCTGAAGCTTGCTGGCATATGTGTGTTGGAAAATTTGTATTGCCATTACCTATGCTGAGAAGAGATTTTCCTTCCTATAGTGTGTCTGACCTAGCTACTCATTCAAACTATTGACTGGAGGAGAAAGGAGCTGTTTGCACAGTTAAGATCTTCAGAGACGCTGAATCATCTCAGCGCAGATAAAAGTAGCAGTGTTTTCTTGGCCTTTTATGGAGCTTTATTCTTTATGTCAGTTTGGTTTGAATGACGTGCATTTAAATATTATTTTTTACAATAAAATAACTAAAGGCACAAATTATGCTTATATATCTACACGCATACAAAGGAATGTCTTTAACCAGAGTGTAATATGGACTGGAAGCTGCAAAATTGAGCAATGGCAGTACCTTTCAAAAATCAAGATTTTTTCCTGTATCTTTATTTCAAATCTTTTGTGTTCTGCTATTTTTAATATACATTATTATCATAGAATTTAAAAGAGGAAATGATACCTATTTCTAGATAAAGCAATTAATGTTTCATTAATATGAAATCCCACCACTGTCCTTCTAACGGTATGCCCTAAAAAGGCCCAAGGCTTCTTGAGAGATGAGGCCAAGTCATGTGCAACTGCTTCACACTATATTCAGAGACCACTCGAATTAGCCATCTCTGTGACCTCTTCTTCGTGCCATCCTGCTGGCACATGTGCAATGAGGCAATAAGGAAAAGGCTTATCCGCCAACATTTCCTGTTCTCTGAACCACCTGCAATATGGCAGTACTTAACTAGTCAAGGCAGTGTGGTGCAAAACATTATCTTGTTATTCACAGGCTATCAGAGGTGTTCTCCTGAGGTCCTCAGACCTCACAGAGTTCTTCGACTCTGCAGAAGCAGAACGGCAGTCGGCTGCAGTTCTATGGAGACATATTCCAGAGCTAATTGACTGGAACTGCTAACAAGCTTCGCTTCCTTCTTATAGACCAAAGACCTGCTTTTGTTCACTGCAACGTTGAGGTAACACTGACAGAGTGCCCAGTAGTCACTCAACTCTTTTTTCATATTTATGCCGTCTGACTGCTTTGCCGTAGTGGTTCTATGGAAAATTAAAGTCTGCTAGGAGAAGAAAACCTGCTTTAGAGTGTTACTGGGTGGTTGGTGAGCTCCAAGAGGTCCCCAAAAGTAGGAAAATCAAGGGTGGCTGCAGGGTCTGATTCTCCTCTTACATACAGCAGGGAGACAGGGTAAAATGCATTTGATGAARTCTGGATTTCATTTACTTCATTGATAGAACAGTTAGGTCCCATCAATTTTCAGCAGAGCATGGGCTACTGGCTCTGCCACTGACTACCGTTGTCATTGTGAGCCAGATGTACTATCACMCTGTGCCTCAGTTTCCCCATGTATGCAGTTAAGACAACAAGGAATTGTTCTGAGGCCTCCATTTGTGCAGGTTTCGAAATTGTTTGGCCAGAGAATTCATCAAAAAGGCAGAGTACTAGTAGTCTATGGGTTTCTTATTTCTGTGTGTATAAGCCAGCCGATTGCATCAATTGTAAGTTTTGTTGAAAGGTGGATTGGATAATACAGCAAGTGTACTGATATGAAAAAATTGTACTGTACTTGCCTCCTCTTTCAAGCTGTTAAGCAATGAGGAACTTAGGCAGCTCTGGTCTGAATTTGGTTTACTGACCGTTCAGTTCCTCAGTTGAAAGCTTTGCACCACTCAGTGTACTAGAAATCCATAATGGACTCAGAGCCAGCGTGTCTGCAATGCTTCTTTCAGCAAATACAAACGTAGTTTAAGGGCCTAGAAGACAGTACAGCAACTCACTGGCCAAAAAGCAAAATAAACCTTGCACAGTATGTCACATTAGCTCTTAACTGTCTCCAGGAAGTGAAATGTTTGACAGGGAAATATATTTGTTTGTGGCCTCATTTGATTCATGTTTCAAGGAAAGAACTGAAGTCATACCCCCAACAGGGTGCATACATCAATCAAGGAGAGGATACTGCAGCCTACAGGATGTCATCTTCCTACAGCCTCCTCCCTGATTCCCTGTGGAGGCAAAGTGCCATTGAAGCGAARGAGACTTTAGAAAAGGAATGTGATGGTCTTTTCTCCAGCACTGACAGGGGTGTTTTAGATGGCAAAAGACCCACATTGCACCCTCTCTGAAACATCTTGTTGGAAAGTGGAAGATACTTCCTGAACCCAGTAGAAGGTGGCATGCCTTGCTAACCTTTGTTCCTTCCACCCCTGGGAAGTGACTCTGCTGATGATCACTCTGTTCATTACTCCCAAGTCCTTGTGTGCCACATGGCTAACATGATGAATCAGGCATCCAGATCTGGGCTACCATGTACTCCCAGGTATAGAGCAAATATTGTGATTCTGGGTGGGATAAAATGGATGGGATCAACATGAGTTAGATGGAGAAATCTTTCCATACTAGGAAAGGATGATTTCACTGTGGTGGACCTTTTCTTTTTGCACCTAACTTTTCACTCCCTCTCTACACCCAGTAGGAGAAAATGCAGAATTATTAGTAGAAACTTCCACAGAGTTAGTATAAATACAGAACAACTCCATAAGGAAGTTTGTGAAATCACCCTCATGTAAAAAGTGTATGCCAGGAAAGACTGGGTCCAGACTGTATTTCTAGGAGGTGGTTTATAAAATGCTCTTACTAGAAGTCCTTAACTCTCACAGTCCGATTACTAAAATATTGTGTGATTTAGTTTCTAATTTGTTTTCTCCATCTCACTGCAGTGCTACTGTATCTGTTAAGGATGCTTTCTTAGACTAACCTCAGTGGTAGCTTTCTTGAGTTAGAACAGTAAATCTTAGTATTAAATATAGAGATAGTRCATTCAAAGGGAAATTGCAGGAATTTGCTAATGTGCCAGTCTGTAAACCATCATACTTGTTCATCATACCTGTTTTCTTTYCCCTCTTTGTCTCCTCTCAAATTCAGCTATGTTTCCTTTCTTGTTATGTTCTGACATGGACAGTACCAGAACATGGTAAGAAACCTACCATTAGACTCTAATGCTAGTACCTTTCCACACTGCTGCTATCAAGAYGGGCTTTTTGGAGAAGAGGCAGCTCCACAGATTTATTAAAGATGTGAGTGTTTGTTTTTGCAACTAAAATGCYTCTTTAGCTATTTTAAGTAGGCAAGGAGATATACTAAAGAACTAAAAATAAATATTTAAAAATACTTGACCTCAAAATAACCAATCCATCAGCAGAGGCTTAAAGAACCTTTAAAGGAATATTTTCCCTGCATCCTACCCAGAGCAGAACCTCAGATTTACAGACTTGTGGTCAAGGGAGTTATGGACTGAGGGGCTACCTCAGCCACCATCACAGGCCTCTGTAAGGGCCAGATATTTTCAGATTTCTTGTCTTCTTAGCATGGGTGCTGCAGGGCTCTGAGTAAYGTAGGGATTTCCAATCTTTTCTTAATCTGATAGTATGCTTCACAAAGACTGTCTTAGGGATCACAGCTAGCATAGAGGAGATGCTCTTGCTTGCATGAGTAGAAATGGCAAGACTCTCGGCTGCCTCTTTTACAGCTGCGGCCATGGCAGGAATTGTGTTTATACACAGCATTAGCAAAATGAGTGCCATTTTACCTGCACAGAAGCATGTTCCCCCCTTTTAAGAGCAGTAATCATACTGTCAGCTTGTGCTCTTGACTTTGTTTACCCCATTTCAGCTACTGACTTTTTCACAGCTAGGAATAAGGAAGGAGCCAGCCCTCTGTGGCTAACCAGTTCTCTACGGAGTGACAGGAACCGGACTATAGTTTGGGAACCTCTGCAGAGATGCATGCTGCTCTTCTGAAAGGAGCATCAGACAGAGTATTAAAGAAGAGTGTGTTCTTGCAGTTGCCCAGCACTATCAACACTAACCACAAGGATGATCTGGATTTCTACTGCCCAGTGCCAGATGGCAATGTTCTGATACTTCAGTCTTCATTGCGACTTTGTGCCCTGTGGTTGTGGCAGGACTTCATCCTGAAATAACTGCTTGGTTTTTGAAATTCAGGCATGGCCCACTTACTTGGATATTTCAAGCTGCGGGTCTCAATCAAACCCATAAGCAGCATTTGGATGTAAGAAAYGAGGAAAGATTTTCCCAAGTATTTAAATGCTAGGCAGAATGACGCGGTGTTTGCAGGCAGTTTGCTCCATGCTAAATGAAACCCAGAGATACCTTGCTGCTGGACTTACCTACTGCAGTGTGTATCTCYAAACATATATTCAGTCAGAAAATAGCTTGAAACCTTATGTCCCACATAAACTGAAGTGTCCTTTCTCTAATATCSTGGTAAGTACCAAGGATTCTTCAATATTAGTATGTATTCAGTTTTAATTTGCAACTTAATGCTGTAGAGAACTCTATCTCTAAAGGAAAGCTTATAGCCTTAAGATCAAAGCCCAAATCCTTTTTTAAAAATTTGTATTTTAGACCCTTGTTCTGAAGATAAACAGTATTTCATTAAAAATCCAAACACCAGCATAAACTCAGAATACATAAACACCTGAGGTTAATTTTGTCTTATGCTGAAAGTTATATACAGTCTTGAAAGGTATGGGGATAAAGAGGAGGATCACCAAGGAAAAATAGTGGCACATAGCACTGAAGCAGCAGTCTGTGTAAAAACCAGCAGTGTTTTGGGGTTTTGCGGAGCAACTGTATCCCTGATTCATATGGAAATATACTCCTTGTTGCTAGGATGTGGTTAGCTCAGTTTCAGGGCTTCTCTYGGGTTGCAGGAGGTTGAATTGGAAGCTCTTTTTGTTTCTAATTGGCATAGTGTAGTTTGTTACAAGTTCACCTCTTCCTGTGTCAGTGGTCGCAGTGTCTTACATGGGCCTGCTTCTCTGTCAGGGAGCAACAAAGGCCAAGAGAAGTAGAAACTGGACCTATTGGGTGCCTTTGATGCTAGAGGGAATGGAGAAAACAATTCACAGATTTAAGAACTGTCTTCAACAGATAAGAGTTTTCTTTCCCAGCTGCAGAAAGTGCATGTTGTGAATACTATTACAGGGAGTAAGTAACCATCAATGATGCTTACTTGCTACACAGAATTGTGTGTGTCTCTGCTAACTCAGCCACTGTTTTGGGGATGTTTTGTGACACCACAAAGCAGCTGTTCTTTACTCTTCTGACTAAGACATTTATACTCAACCTTGACGTTTTAATCTAATAAAAAAAAAAAGCTTTTTACCTCCTCACAGTATAAACAAAGAACCTCTATATAATGGGCATCTGTGGAATATGGAATTAATCCCACTAGTGCGGAAAAACCTTCATAACTCTCTTGCGGCTTCATCACTCTTTGAGTTATGAGGTCTTCCTCTCACTTGTGGGATAAAGTCCAAATCCCACAGAAGCTTATTATGTGTCCACTATTTATTAAGACTTCATCATTTAAAACAAAACACTTAAGAAAGACACTGGGAAACATTTAAAATCAAAGAAGTGTCAGTCCGAGGAATATTTGTTGTATTTGAAGGTTTTTCAAAGCAGAGAAGAAAAAGTTCATTTTAATCCTGATAACTACTGAACTTGCTGCTTCTGCTTATTTTTCTTTTTCCTTTTTCTCTACAGACAGATTCTAAATGTTTTCTTTTCTTTCCTACATGATTTTATAAATCTTTAAGTATCCTTGTGAAGATTTTATTTCCTTTTCTCTGTCTTGTAGCCCAATGACTGGAGCCATTAACCATGAGTAAGAGCCTTTGTTCTCCGGCCTACAGATGTGAGCATATGTACTTGCTGTATTTTGACTTATAGAGCCCTTTAAATGACACTTACTGTTTTGCAGAAGCTAAGGCTTCAAAGTAGCAGTCTGGTGGTACTAACATATTGTAGCAAGGTTGTCTTGGAGCTAAGAAGGTTGTCTGGAAGATGGGGAAACCTGAGTGTGATTTAAACTCTGTCATATACTCTGTCTAGACAAATTTAAATCACTCAGTCTTCCCTTGCCTTAGTTTACACAGCCAAGGGATTAGAATACTGATTTTTCTTTTCACCTCTATTTCTTTACAGTCTCTCTGCATCTAAAATACAGCAAAAGCTAATGTCCACCAGATCATCTGATATAATGCAAAGGAATGTAATAATTATATTAGCCCTTGCTGCACAGGAGTGAATTTAATGACTTCATTTTAGTGTTTATGACATAGGTTTAAGCAAGAATCTTTATAGTCCCTACTTTACAACGTATGCAGGAAACCAAATTCAAAAATGTCTTTTAATATGCTTTGATGTTTTTATGTTGCACAGATGTTATTATTGTTGTTATTTATATACCAAAATATTTTAAAGMTTACTGTTTCTGGGTTAGTAATACTTTTGTCCATTTTTTTTCCTACTAGAGAGAAATAAGTGTTATCACCTATATAATTATCCCCTTCTCTCCCCTAAAAGTAATTAATTCTCAAAACACTTGTGAGAAATAAGGAACTCTATTTTACAGCAGGGGAAAATGAGGCAGAGGGGTTTAAGTTACTGCTCTAGTGTCATTCTGTATATAAGCAGTAGAAYGGGAATTAGAAGCTAGAAGTTGTTGGCTACCAGCCCTGACCTCGTGGCGTTGCTCCTGTGGTAAAGTCAGTAAATGTTGTGAACTAAAACAGGGAACCATTAACATACGCTTTTTCATCCTCATACAGAGAAGTAATGGTGTGATGAGAGAACTGAAATTTTCACACAGTGCATGTGGAGCAGGTCTTGCAGTAGTACCTTTCCTTTCCGAATGTCCTCAGATAGCAGACCATAGACTGCAGCTGCCACGCTCACTTTCTGCTGGTACTGAGGTTAGATCAAAAGCACAGTGCAGTTAAGAGTCACGTGCATGAACGGATGCGGACGCTGGAAGCACGCAAGGTAATTTAGAAAAGACATTTCACTCACATATGATCAGAAATCTAAGATATTGTTTTCAGCCATCCTGTATACTACGTATGAGTATAAGCCTAGTGGACTTCTTTACCCCTTAAAAAAGAAATCTTAAGTTAAGAGAGAAGACTATTCAGAGAAGAGTGGGGAACAGAGGAGGACTGCTCTGCCTGTTGGAAGATTGTGGATGTGTTGTATCGTTCCTTAGCTCTTGAAAAAATCAGATAAATTTCAGGGGAGCAGCGTAGTATTGGATGTGGACTTGAACTCTGAATCTATTCACTTGTTCTTGTTTTCTTCCAGTCAGTCACATTTCCCTCCTTAGCCCTAATAGAGAAAATATGGCCTGAATTTAAGGCAGACAGAAGAATAAAGAATAAATACTCATAACTACTGCTTGTTTCYACAAAAACTAAGGGCTACTTCTAATCTCTCATCATAACTAAAACTCAGGATGGGGCTCTTTTTATGAGAATCCATAATATTTTCAGCAAAAAAAAAAATGTACTACTAGTTAGAGAGGTTTTACTTGATAACAGATCTTTCTGCTCAGTCTCTGCTATCCAGTGGCAGTGAAKAAGCGTGAAATGACCCTTCTTTCTTCCATTGCATAAATAGATATTAATTGGGGCAGCTCCTCAGTAGGGGTAAATTGTCCTAACTCTTTCAAAGGACTTAAGTTTTACTGTTCGAGGTTTGATCATGACAAAAGATAAGCACATGCCTACAAACACCATGACTTCRTCTATCACCATGACTTCATCTATGAAAGCCATGGTCGCCATGGTCACCATGTAGTCTTCCAAATTTTAACTTGTTTGTAGTGTTTTACTCGGCTTTTAGATGACATGGGAAAGAATTCCAACCCATTATAATGGAAGTTAYTGGAGTCTAAGTGGGTGTTGCTGCAGTCTAAATGTAATGGTGTTTTTTTTTTAATGTAGCCATTTTTAGATGTAAAAATTTTGGGGAGGCAAAATAGCAACTGAGATAAAATTCTTCATTTGTATTTTGGGATTGCTTTGCCCCCTCAAGCTGATGCAGGAATTTTATGGTTATTTTGAAGAATTTACTGTATACACATTCCTTCTAAAAGAAACTTGGAACTCTTCTGATAATAGTATTTGACTTTTTCCTCTGCTACCTGCAAAAAGTCTAAAGGAAAATTGTCTATAAGTATATTAATTCAGTTTGTAAGCTGAAAGAACAGAAGAGGCAAGGAAAACAGAGTGCAGAAGCAACAGGAAGTGAAAAGGTGGAGAGACTGAAGCAAGAATGTAAATCACATTTTTTATGAGTGGCCACCCGGACGACGGAGTGCAGAAGCAGACCAGATTGTTGTGAGAAATAACAATGAAGAGTGCACATGTAAGAGCACAAACTGCCCAGCGCAGCCMTAGGGCCGGGGAGCCGTAGGGAAGGCTATCTCGGAGCAGGGCTGGGAGCAGCCTGGTTGCTTGTACTCCCTCCCACTTTCCCACTTCCTTTTTGGTGTTGTTCCCGTGTCCCCCCCCTCTTCCCCCTCCCCCCTTAAACACGGTTGGTATTGCTAGGGATGGTCCGAAAAAGCACTCTCTTGAACAATAAACACAAATGACTATGGTGGTCCTGTCAGCTTTGGATCTTTGTAAAATAACCAGTGATCCACAACACTTTCTGGAATTGATTTCGCAGACTTTCCCCCACCTACTCACTGACAGGCTGGAAAAAAATTTCCCCCGCCACCATCGGTGAATGCCATTCGTTTTCCCGTTATTGTGAATTCGTACAAGCAAAGAGTCCTAGAGAGCTATCCCTTTGAACCGAAGGTGATTTTGCTACTGAAGGAGTAACAAATCAAACACTATGCTCGCAAGCTCTTACGTTTTGAAAAGAACACTTCCAAATGATTAAATAGTTATGCATGGCAAGGGCTTGAAACTTTCATGATTTATTCAAACTCTATAACCTATAGTAAAATATAAATTTTTGTTAATAGTGGCATAAAAGTAACATTCTCTCCTCCTCCTCCCTCCCCCCCCCTTTTTTTTTCCTAAGTGTAGGACTTCCAAGTTTTTTGAAAGAAAAAAAGCATCTGTTTTTCTGTATGTTTGCTTTTTTTTATAGACTTCATAAATCCAGCAAGCTTCTATTTGGACCACTAGGCCCTTTCAATAGAAGCATGTTTTCACTGGGATTTCCACATTCATAATTATTCCTCTCGTTTCTCTGCTGTGAGAAGACAAGCTGGTATTTCATTGCTTTGGGGAAGTTAATAATATGGTAGGCAAAACATCAGGAAAAATTATAATGAATGAACCTATACAAATTGTAGGGAAACACATGCTGCTATTATAAAATGTTCCCATCATAAATCCTGGCAAATCACTCTGTGCACAAATGAATAACTTTTTAACACATAAACACTCAATTAATTAAAGGTAATATAGTATATATGCTCAAACTAGTGTGACACAGAAAAGACTCAAATAATGGCATTCAAGATTATGGAACCAGTCATGTCTGCCATAGTTCTCCTGAGAGATTTGAGACTAATAACTCTCCAATGTARCTCTCTTCTAAAATCTGCAATGAAAATGAAGTTCTCAGCCTCAGTACTGCAATATTATGCAATCACTTAAGATAGAAGTAGGAAACTCCCTACATTTTTTCTCACCGTATTTCATACAACATAGCATACAACATAGCAAACGTTTACTTGGTGTCATGCAGGTTACTGTCTTCACCTCCTCACTGGCTATTTCTTACATTTTCATATTTTTTACTGGCCCAAGACTCTTGGAAGATTATTTCCTTTAACAATTGCATCATTTGCAAGATCARTTTGTTGATGTTGTCTTTTTCTTCAGTGACTGTGGTTTAGTGACATTAAAATATATCTCTTCACTTTGAGAGTCATGTTTCTTAGAATTTGCTGAAAGTATTTTAAAAATACTCTTTTAATAAAACTCTCTCAAAAAAGAGARAAAAATGATATRTTTAAAGTTTTGATTATGTTTTTGTCAGGATCGGAGAGACGACTCACCAGCTGTAGAAAAATAACCAAGTTGTACTCACATAGGAAGGTACAAATCAAGATTCGGTTTCCTGATGCAGAGTTTATTTAACTTTTTWAAAGTGGAAATAGCTCCAGCAAGAGCTGTTGAGAGCAACCATGGAGGGCAACCCATGAAAAACTAGCTGAAAGTTGTGACTTTCTGTGAAAGCAAGATTCTTCTGTTCAGGTAAGTGTCTTAWGTTTTGCTTACATATGTTTGCAACATATTGCTATTTGATTGGGCAAGTCTTTTTATGCTTTCATTGAAAACATAAAGTTTTTAATGTTTTTAATGCACTTAATGATTTTGATTTTGTCCCCAGATACAATAGTATTTTTGAATTCTTCAAAAGTTTTTAGAGTCACAGAATTTTTCCATTCATGTTTAAACTGCATTTCTGTAGTAGGATCAGTTGCTATGTGCACTGCATGCATAATATGATAACAGTTATGTACGAATGGTGTCACTTTGAGTGAAGCAGAATTAACATTTTTAGTCCTACTCTCTGCTGCTCTTTTGTTGCGGAGTTTTTACATCACTTGACTAGTTATGGATCGCTCTCCTTTTGTATCACTTCTGTGACTGATTGGTCGAATAAGAAGTAAAATTTCCACAAGATGAGAGGAAAAAAGAGCGGCTACTAAACAAGTGAAGTAGAAAAAGACAAATGAAGGCTAGGGCTGTTCTCACTGTGTGCCTCTGAGATAACAGAGTTACAATTGAGAGCGATAACTGGGAGTATTTTAGTAGATTGTGTATGATAACTCTTTTGAAATTTATGTAGACCACCTAAACCTTCTCTCTAAGCACCAGACCAGAAAGAATATGCTGCTTCCAGTACTCAGAAAATAAAGCAGTTTAGAAAAGGTGGGTGTTTYCTCTTGCTGGCTATTGGTTGATTTCTTTCTCTTTACCTCCTACTGCCTGGTCACTACACTAATTTGAGGCTGACCTCAGTATTTTATGGAAACTTTCTGTCCTTTTTATATCCTTGCTAATACGAAAATCTGTAAAGATGACAGGATTCCTTAAGTAACCTGACATCTGTTTTAGGGAGTCACAATGACAGATTAGATTCGGGAAGCCTGTAGGGAAAAGCTAGGCTAGTCACGTTGAATAAACTGGCAGGATAGTCTGGAAGGAGAAGCGTAGCAGTACAAACACCTACCCTATCCAGCTGCAGCACTTCTGGGCCCTCAGGACGACAACCGTCCGTGCTTCTGTCTCACCTGGGGAACACTCGTGTGTTCCACCGCCACTGGGGAGTTCGGTGGTGCAACCCCCCGACGAGGTCTCTCTGTGTCACAGGACATCTGAGGGGTGTCCTTGTTAATCCCGTGCCTGCGCTGTGGTTTGTCACACCACCTTAAAGTAATTAAACAGCTCRATAGGCTCACTCAATATTCTTTCTTTAATTTAGGTGTGTTCCRTTTAGTTTGTAAGCCATCTGGATTAATATAGGCAGAGATTTTGTTGTGTATAATGGAAAAAAGGGTATTGACACCATACCTGCTGGCATCAGCTACTGTGGAATAGGAAATTTCATATAAAATTACTGGCAGAGTTATGTTTTGGAGCCTAAAAATGAACTCTCATGCTTGGCCACAGCTATTTAAATTTTGTTAGTTAGTACACAATTCCATCCTTTTAAACCTTATCCTTCATTTGTGAAATCTAGTTCTAAAATTTTTATCTTCTGTTACTGTCTTTATTCATCATATTTCATAATTGCTCTTGCAGGAGCATCTATATTTAGCTATGGAAGTGATCTTATATAGGCTTGATACCAAATGATGACTCTCTTGCCAAATTTAACACTTCAATTTGTGAAATATCTTGTAAACCAAAAGTGCACTGTCCCTGACTGTTCCCTGAGGCAAATCCTTAGGGAAAGAAAGTGAGTATAAATTGATACACTCTAGGTTATATCACCTGAGGAACTGATTCTCTGAGAATTTGTCTTATTCCTCTATCTCTATTTTAAAATAATCTTTAGTCCTACAGTGCCCTATGAGTGACCTTTGCTTCCACAGTTTAGTTATTTGCTATGTGAAACTTAGCAGATGAGTTTCTTGTGAAGCTCTGCTTTGTGTATTGTTATATTTATTGTAACGTTCCTTTGTTTTATTCTTATCTTACTAAAAATGGCTGGACAGCCTCTGTTAAAATTATTGTAAAATTTGGGCAGAAAACAAGCCTGGAAAACTCATACCATAATAAGCAGTTTCTAGATTTATATGAACAAATAACACCAGGAAATCAAAATGGAAATCATTATGTAATCTTTACTTTAGTAGCTATTAAGAACTTTGTATATTTGAAGGAATAGGTGACAAAAAGGAGAATCACAACAGGGAAATATGCTTTTTAGTAAAAGCTGAATGAAACTTGAAATTATAGACTGTATTTTAATTATGTCTTTCCCTTCTGAATTTATCATTAATAATCTTGTGTTAGTCATAAAGAACCTTTTATAGAACTTTTTTTTTTTTTTTTTTTTTTTAAGAAAATGTCCAAACCAGCAAAATCCTTAAGAGTTGATTATAAGCTACACTGATAGAGCTTGGCTTCATTTTGCTGAATTCTGAAAGGTAAAAACCAGCTGCTTTATGAGTAGTGTAAAACAGCATTACACAGCCTTTCAGGATGGAAAGAGAAAATACTATGTAGGAAGCCAGTAAAACATAATTCCTTGAAATGAAATAGCTGGAAGAATTTTAGGTAGGTGGTGTGTAATTACCCATTTGGAATTTATTTAATCTTTCTGTCTGATCCTCAGGCCAGAATGCACATGCTGCTTCCATGCAGTCTGAGCTGCCGTGTCCAAAGCTGGATTGGAGTATCTCCTTGTGCTGTGCAGGTATACCCTGCATTAGTACTGAGTGCCTGTGCGCTTCTGTCTTTGGGCAACTGCTTAAGAGCCAGATACTACCTGCAAAATAGAGGCTTTATACATAATAGGAGCATGTGCACACACGGTTGTTGGGATAATAACAGTGACATTGCTATAGAACAGCAGGAGAGACAGGAATGAAAATAAACTAATCAGAAATAAATGTGCCTGGAATTGCCCGGACATATGCATTTTTAAACTGAGAACCAGCCCTCTAGTCCTACCCTGTGCAGAAGTCTTGATGAAGAGATGACTTTCTATGGACTTGTGAGGAAAAAGCTTTAAGGGAAAATAAAACCTGGCTTCTGCTGTGGGGCTGATTCTTATCCTGACTTGTATGACCTCACTGGGAGCAGACTTAAATATCCTTCTTGGGTCGATGCAATGCATGGCTGCTGCTTACTTGCCTGCCTTCCCTCCCTTCCTCGGAGACTGCCTGMCCTCCACCCAAACCAAGGCAATAACGCGCAGCAGGGATGACGCGTGTAGGCAGTCCCCAATGCCAATGACTAGGCATTGGAAACTGACCTTTCCTGGGCAGGATCTTAGTGTGGTCTTTCCTGCCACAAAAGATCAAGCTGAGCTGAAGGCTCATAATGTCCAGAGCTGATATAAAATGCTTTAGCAATAAAATCTTCCTTCAGAACATATATAAATACTATTCGAAATTACTCCTCTGAGCACCATAACAGATTCATCTACCCCAGATGAATGGACAGTGAAGTATTTGCTCGTTTTACACCCCAAGTCTCCATGGTGAGCTCAGATACCAGTTCATCAGTTTGCTATTGGACGGTCTCAAAATCTTTTACATGGTGCCTTTTATAAGTATTTCAGCAAAATGATTTTGAGCTCCATAATTGTACAATAAGCTTTCAGAGTGCAAAGTAACTACTAAGACGTTGCATTTGCCTGTATGGTGGCAAAATACATTTTACACAGGAAGGAAATTCAAGTTGTGTTATTTCCAGACAAAAGTAGTGTAGTAACAAAAATACAGCATATCAGAACCTAATAGTTCTGTGTAAGGCAGGTTTTCCTCATGTTTTTAATAATTTGTATAATAATTTGATCCACCTTCCTTTTTACAGCTCTCCAGATGCTCCAACAGGCAACTTTTTCCATATTTAGTGCTTCTAGAATTCTTTGAGATGCTTGAATGAATAGTCCTATGTAAGTGCCAATTGTTATTTTATTCTCCGAACTTCAGAGCATTGAAATGTCCTGTCTGTCTGATTAAGTAGTGGCTTGATTTGGTGTTATTGTTGAGTAATTTTTTTACAGTTTGGGGAGGTTTGCTCAATAGGCTGCAGAGTATTGCTGAAATGTTGAAACTGATACACTATTATGTCACATAAAAGGTGTGTGTACATAAGAAAATGTGGGTTACACCTATATTATTAAGTTAAATTAAACATGGATACTGAAACTCAGATATCTATTCTGCTAAATTGCTAAAACAGTGCCTGGATGGTTTTGGCTCTGGCCAACAAGCACTTTCACAGATAATTCTTGGGCTCAACTGGGGATTTAGCAAAGGTCCCTGACTAGTAAGGATTTTTCATTTGGTCACCTTTTTTTTTCCAAAGTTCTAACTTTAGAGAGTTTAGTACCATGGGCTTCAGAACAGTCCTGTGCATGTTTAATACAACTGAAGAGATAATCTCTGTATAATCATAATATATACTTGCATATTTGCTTCATTGTCATTTAGAAACTAAACTGTGGAAGCAAGTATTACATTCTTTGTACACTTTAATGAGATAACCCATGTGCTGCTTTCAACTCATTGCAGTTGGGTTATGGCTGAGAAACAGAGAATGACTGTCTTTACTGCAGTATTTATCTAATGAGGATTGATGGCATTTGTGCATGTGTTTGAAAGAAAGGCTACCTGAACTTCTGAGGTGAAAATATTAGTCTGAATTGTATCATACATTCTACTGGTTGTTGCATGTAGTATCAGAATATCTGCTGGGGACAAACAAAAAGTTTCAGTAAGAATTTAATTGTTTTCTTTAATGAAAAATGCAGACGTAACTTCATTTCTTCTAGGTATTTAACCAATCTTAACCTTGATATTATTCAGAATTTCTATACTTTTAAAATAAGTACTTAAATTAATGAAGGTGTTTCTATAAGTGTCATAGCACATATCCTAACAGTACTGTTAACATTGTTAGTAAATATATAAATTATATTGACAAGTACTAATATTTGTTTTATGTGAATATTCCAAGCCAGACTCTGTTTTTTTTTTGCTATAATTAGCATCAGTTTTGAACAGGAAATGTTCATTTTCAAGATGTAATTGTCTTTGCTATTAAGAAGTCCTATTTGGTCCTGGTAAATCAAAGTTAAGATAACAGAAGCAGAAGAAGGGCCATTCTAGTTTATACAAGCTCTGTAGAAAAGGTATAGGTATAGTACTTCTAGCTATAGTATGGTCAGCCATCTAATAGCTGAAATAACATTTTCTGAAATAACTGATGCATCTTTAGCTGTAATACTAGATAAATTCAATTTTTGCTTGATGGGGTAGTAAGATTAAAGGGAGAATGAACTTTAGGAAATGCACTAATAAAACAGTAGTCTGCTAAATCTGTGACGAATTGTGTCCAATATACTGCTTTTCATATTTCAGAAACAGAAATGGTACTAAGAACGAGGCTCARTGAAATTCTGTAGACAGTGATAGAGCCAGCAAAATCTTTTTCCTCATCAGTCAATAAATTAGTTTCTTGTTTCAAAATATTTTAAAATTCTGAAGCAGAAACAGTGGGGTTGAGGGAGGGGATAGACTTAGACCAGAATAAAACATTTATTCCACAATGCTAACATTCAGATGCTGATATTTTTTCAGGAAAGTAAATACTTTGAGGGAAAAAAGGATGAAAACCCAATTTTCTTTAGAAAAACAAGGTTTCATCATGAGTCAAAGCTTTTAGTCATGTTTTGCTTGTCATCCAATATTGTAGATTGGTGGTTATAATAATAATTAAATACATTATTGATTCACATCTAATCTCTATGAAATCTTGCAATGGTGACGGTAAGGATCCTTTTGAACAAAGGAAAACAAACAACAGGACCCACATAGATACTTGGGTTGAAATTCTGGCCTCGTGGAAGTAAATAGTAAAACTCCCGTTGACTTGAATGGGGTCAGGATCTCTTCCCCTTTCCCTCCACCCCCAGTGTGTAACCACAGCTGTGCTTTTGCTAAGCAGCATGCAAGAACAACTTATGAATCACATCTGGTGACCCTGTTTGGCATCTCAGCAGAGAAAACATCAGGAATATTAACCCCTTTGTTGCATAAATTAAAACAAAGACATTTTTGGACCCCCTGGGTAATGCAAAAGCCATGAGGAAGAAAATAAAAAAGAGAAAAAAAAATGTCTAAGGGAACTGAGAATCAGGGCCATAGTAACAGTGAGGGAGAAAAGCCGCTTAGGCCTTGTAATTACAAAATTTAAGAATAAACACATTTTTCTTTCTCTTTTAGGTTCAGTTGCCAATGTAACTTGATAAATTTCTTTGGTTTGTTTCCACTTGTTCTCACTGACGCAAGCTGGCAATCGCCTTTGTAGAATTTCAGGCTCTCTTGAGTCAGTGTCTTGATCTTCAGTCAAAACCTCTTCGTTTTCCAAGAACCTCTTAATTTTCCATTTCCTTCTTGGCAAAGCTTGAAACCATATCCAAAAGCTATATTAGCATTTTTTCACCTGAGACATTGGAATTTCCACCATCATTGGCCTCACTTCCCTTTTCTGTCTTTGGAAGTTATCTTGTAAAAATCAAAAGCTAATATCCAACCCTCTCTCTCTCTCTCTCTCTCTTTCTCTCCCCCCCTGTATGTGTGTGCGTACTTTAGTCTGGGGAGAAATTTCACATTCTGAAGTTTAAATCACAGCTATCTGTATTCTGGGCTGAATGAGCCTTTTGGATATAAGCATTCCCCAAACAGGGCATTTGTTATCCTAATCTAGAATGCAGCACTGTACTTTCTCACCAACTAAGTATCTACCAGTAGCAGTAAAGAGAAACAAACTCCTGCATTTTAATCGCGCTATAATGCTTTAAGCTAATTATTTAATATATATGAATTTTCAAATGTGGAGGATTTTAGAGACGTTTTGAAGCCAAGAAAGACTACATGAAGCCTTATAGACCAAACTTTTAGTATGTATAGATCAGAGTAGGTCTCCTGACATCATTGAGCTGTTGCTTAATTTATTCTATTTTAAAGAGGTTGTGCCAGCCTGTAGAATATGTTGATTTTGTTTGAGAGATGAGACATCCTGATTTAGCTCACCTACTGAGCCATGTGAAGTCACAGAGCTAAATTCTACAAGAAAGTCATCCTATTCTGGAATCACAGGAGCTTGGTAAGTTATGAATGGCTGTGTATCAGCACATTGGATGTATTTGGTTGAAATACAGCTCTGTTAAGTGTTTGAACTTTCAGTCAGTTCTTTTAAAAATGGTATCTTTGCTGTTTGTGATCATCTGGGTGCTCTCAGACGGGACAAGGCCAAATTTTCAGAGACATGCAAGAGTTTAATCACATTGAAATCAGATACTCCAGAAATAATTCTAAACTTAGGGAAAAATAACCCTAGGCACCAGTACAAGCTGGGGGCTGACCTTCTAGAGAGCAGCTCTGCAGAGAAGGACCTGGGAGTGCTGGTGGATGACAAGTTGACCATGAGCCAGCAATGTGCCCTTGTGGCCCAGAAGGCCAATGGCATCCTGGGGTCCATCAGGAAGAGGGTTGCCAGCAGGTCGAGGGAAGTGATCCCGCCCCTCTGCTCTGCCCTGGTGAGGCCTCATCTCGAGTGCTGTGTCCAGTTCTGGGCTCCCCAGTACAAGAGAGACATGGAGCTACTGGAGAGAGTCTAGCATAGGGCTACAAAGATGATCAGAGGGCTGGAGCCCCTGCCCCATGAGGAACGGCTGTGAGAGCTGGGCCTCTTCAGCCTGGGGAAGAGAAGACTGAGGGGGGATCTTATCAATGTGTACAAGTACCTGAAGGGAGGGTGTCAAGGGGACGGGGACAAACTCTTTTCAGTTGTCCCGTGTGACAGGACAAGAGGCAATGGGCAGAAACTGAAGCACAGGAAGTTCTGTCTGAACATGAGGGGGAATTTCTTCACTGTGAGAATGACTGGACCAGGTTGCCCAGAGAGGTGGTGGAGTCTCCTTCTCTGGAGATCTTCAAGGCCCGCCTGGATGCAACCCTGTCTACCATGCTGTAGGTGACCCTGCTGATTGGGGATGTTGGACTAGATGATCTCCAGAGGTCCCTTCCAACCTTACTGATTCTATGATTCTATTGAAATCTAGGAAAGCAATTAAAATGTAATTACGGTTACATTCCAAGTGTAGAGTGAAAAAACTAATTTTAGGTTTTCTGCATGCTAACACATTAATGGTAAATAAGACTTAGAAAAAGTAATAGAGAGGTAATAGCACTGTATTATAATGATGCAGAGGAATTCAGTGTATACAGAAGTCAGCACAGAGAGATTGAATAGAATATATACAGAAAAGTTTTCCTCTTTATATGTATGCCACTCTACCTCATAAGCTATTGGCCATGAAATCATTAAAATAATATTGAGTATGGCTGTTTAAGAACTTCACATCAACATTAATTTTTTCCAACTTTTTCAGACATTTCGTACCGCAGAAAGTTTCGATATTACAACTCCATTCAGAAAACACATACTACATATATTTTAATAACCTATGACAAAATTTTTTGTCTTGCAAAAATTAATATTGAAGTATAAAGTATCAGGAGATACAAATAGGAAAACCAAGGCTAAAAAGGGTCATAATGGGGTATTTGAACTATCTGCATAGAAATTCATCCTTTGGAATGGGAGATTTAGAGAAAGAACTCCTTGACCTCTTACACTGTTTTTTATAGCCGTTAGTTCTACAACACACCTGAGGGAAAGTTACCTTATCCTATGTAATATACAAGTGTTGGTTCAAGAAGTAACTATCGCTGAGCCACTAATTAACGGTGACCACAGCATAATTAAGTTCAGCATTCTCAAGGGAGTGATTGAACCAAATGCAGGACTGTGACACTAAACTTTTGATAATGAAATTTTTTTCAGGGAGGAAGTTAGTTAGAAAACCCTAAAGTCAAAAGTGAGGAAATTAAAATCCTTACACTCAGCATGAAGGCTTCTTAGGCATCCCAGGAGTCACAGAGGAATGAATGCACCTTAACAAAAAAAAGAAAATAGAAAGCCAATTAAAAGCTAGTCTACTTGGATTGCAAGGTTCAAGATGTTATTTGAGACAAAATGGTAACCCTCAGAAAATAGTAATCTGGTCCAAATAAAGGAAAGGAGCAGATCTTATGGAAAATGGGAGTTACAAGGATAAAAGATAAAGTATAAGGTGAAGAGACATGGATAAAAACAAACAAATATACTAACAAATTATTTATACAATCCCAAAGTGGGAATTGTGAGAGAAAATGGGCCAATCCATTTATTCATCCTTGAGAAGCTGAGGAGAATATGGTTATTAGAGAAAAAAAATAAAACAATGTTTGTATTAAGACTCTCCTTAGAGGTGGCTGAGGTATCTATAAAAAGATTTTTATAAAAGGATTTCACTGCCAATAGCATAAGCTTATGAATTGGAAGGCATCAGTCCACAAGGCCTTGCAAGAATTTAGAAAGAAAAAAGAGGTGGCTGAACTGCTAGTAAGAATGTAAGATTTAATTGGAAAACTATGATTCCAACCTGAAATTTAGAACAGTAGCAAATGCTTAAAAAACATTTGAGTAGTTGGAAATTACGGGGGATTGTAAGCAAAATAATTAGAATAATTATTAGAAAAAAATGATAACGGGAAGTTGGTTGAGGTAACTAATTTTTGCTTTCCTAAAAGCTGAGACAAAGCTCTTCACAGGAGGCTATTGAGAAAATGAAGTGAGCCTTCTCTTAGCCTTCTCTCTTAKCCTGGTGAGAGGCTAAGAACTGGCATGGAACAGAAAGTGGCAAAGAGGCAAGAGCTGATGACTGGTGGATGAAGAATAGGTCCAGCAGAGTCAGACTGAAGACCTGCCCTTTCCTGTCACCCCAGCTGAGTATGTGAGTGACTTAGCATTGATTTGAATGCGTGATCTTACCTGCAGACTCCAAATTTGGCTCCCAACCCAGACATTACTCTGGTCACAGCTGTTGACCTCCTGATAGCACTCACCTTTTAAGTAGGGCTGTTAATGTCTCTTAAGAAAGTTACTGATTGAGACTCTACTTCTAATGCTATCAGAAGTTCCTTATGCAAACGCAGGAAAAAAAGAAAAGTGTGATATAACAATATTTTCTCATGCTGATTTACTCCAAGGCCTTGGTTACTTTACATGAATAATGCTTCTGTTTCTAAATAAATAGAGCACTGTCCCTCAGACAGATCAGGGTAGTCTGGTCTGGTTCAGTAGGGTTGGTACTGGGATCTAACTTCACAGTTAAAGGCCTGGATCTGATTTGCCCTAACGCCGTATTAAACAAGTATGATGGTGAAAGGAATGGTAATTGAACTGTGTGCTCTGGAAGAATATAATGATGTTCTAGTGTGAATAAAAATCAAACCCTTTATTTTAGAGACTGATTTTTGAGATCTCTCTTCTACAAGAATGGTCATTATTTGTTCTGCCTTCTGAAGGTTTTAGACTCATGCTACACTTTCAGAGGCAACCTGAGTTTATAGAAAGAGGAATAAAACCAGAGAAACCACACAGCCATTTTAAATGACTCACACATTTCTAGAATCATTTTCCTGAAAAATGTAATGTCCTAAAGGAAATGTGCAATCTGTGGTGTTGGTGGAAAGGGTTTACTTGCACTGAGTTTGTGTAACTTGCATAAGTCACTCACAGCTTTGCTTTTCATGAATAATGCTGTCATTCCAAAGCCATGTCAACAATAACGCCTGCATACCGGTCGGTGCCGTCGTGTGCTTTGCAGGTACACGCGTGCAGTATGTGGGGTTCCTATCCAGATAACAAGCTGTAAGACTGGGGACTAAATTCCATTTATCTTGCACCTTGATGTCCTCCCATGCACTAATCCATTTCCACGGGGACTGTTTTTAACAATCTGACCCTCCCAGCAATTAAAAGCAGCTGCCATATTTTCAAACAAACCTGCCAGGAAAATATTTCTTGCTTTCCTCACAAATGTGGAATTCTGAGCCACCCTCCCACCCCCAAATTACATTGGACTGATTCCCAGGCCATGTAATATTCAGTCCTGGTCTAATGACTGGTTTAAGTTTCAATAACCCACAGTTCGTTAGGATCAGAAATAGATTATCCACTGTAGAGATGGGATTCCCCCTTTTCCAACAGGATATGGCCTTTTATTTTTTGTTAGGTTTGGTAGAATATAAAATACCAGAGTTTAAAAATCAATATGTTGGTTAATATTTTAACATATTTTCTATCGCACTGCTGCCTACAGCTGCAATTGCAGCCGAGGCCCCACTGAAAAGGTGTTGCAGAAATGCACGGTCAAAGACAGCTCTTACCATGGGCAACTTACAGTCAAGAGAGGGAAGCAGCAGAAGGGAGAACGAAGGCTCAGGCTTTGTTCGAAATGAGTTGACTCTAGTCATGCAGGACGTTAGGGGCAGAGCCGTGATTAAATGCAGTGTCTCTTAAGTCCTGGTCTGCTGTCCTGGCCTCACAAAAGCACCACCTCCCCAGCTGAAAGTCTTAGTTAAAACATTTTATTCTCCGGCTGAGTTTGGAGCATGTGAATTTGTGGTCTTTGGGCAATATGGCTTTACAGGAACTGAGTAAAGCAACTTCTGCGAAGAGCTTAAAAATCCTGCAGCGTGCGTAAACTAACTTACTCGTGTCATGATTTAAAACACCTGATGAGGCAAAGTGACCAGAAGATTTTATTGCTGTTCCATGGTTGGATTAACTTAACTCATGAAATTAAGGTGGGGATCCCGGATATACGTGACTCATGTGTTCATCTTATTCCCACCAGTACTCAGTACCTCTCTATTGAAAAGATGTGATAACAACTGATATTTTTTACACTTAAACAATGTGTTTGTCACTGATATTGAACTAGTGCCTCCTACTGAAATGTGCCTGCCTTCTGATTTAAATTATTCTCATACCAAATGATACGACTACACTGTACTGTGACTGAGTGAGAGAGCAGAGAGCAGAATATATGTTGTGACCAGAAAAGAATAATGAAATGACTGTTTATCTGTATCAGCTGAGAAAAACCAACAAACTGTATTCTTCAGTAAAACATGGCTATTTTCTCCRTAAAACAAGGGAGATGGCAGTTAGCCTGGCTTATGAAGGGACATATGGTGAGTGTGACTGGTGCTGAGAGGAAGATCTCCTGCTACCCACCCCTCCACTGCTTTGGAAGAATRGATCTGAACGAATTTCCACTGTGTTCGCCTCTGGCTGTGGTGTTCGACTCATAATACAGTAAGCTACAGCAACCTATAAAAAAAACATTATAGGGAGTTGAGAGCATCTTTGCAAAGGTTGCAGTAAGTTCAAAACAGTGCCGAGGTGACCTTTAAGCCACCTTTCTGTAGAATCTTTGGCCTCTGCTTTTGGCATATCAGCTGCATCTTGAGATTTTCCCCAGTAAATGGAAATGTGACTAGTTTCCAAACATTATCAAATAACAGTGAACCGTACAACTCTGCACACAGGCACTTCTTCTGTATAAAAATAAATATTTGTACATTGGGTTTTTTTATTTGTTTCATGCTTATATGGCTTTGTTTTCAGCAAATCATTAAATAAGTGATGACTTACTGCACTGCTTTTTTAAAATCTAGTCACAAACCACAATCGCTTACAGGAAATGGAATGTTTACTTGAGTTTATTATACAAGGGTCTGGATATGAGCTGTGGGATTTTTACACCTCATAGCAACGGTATTACAATTTATTTACATCTTCATGTTGGCAGCTGCACAAACTCTTATGAAATAGGACAATCACACCTTAGGGAACAGTAATTATAGGCAAAGGTATAAATAGTATAAAGAAGTGCACGCATTTGGCACTTAAGTTGAAGAGAATAGAAACTATTCTGGCAAATCTTCAAAAACACAGCCTCTTGTTCATTATGAGGGCATGAACTAATTAAACCGAACTTGTCAGAATAGGCTACATGAATAAATTCTAGTCAACTCTGGCACAGTCATGCTCCAAACCCATGAAGAGCAAAGTTGTTTTAGTGATGTCATCATTTGGACGTTCAGAGTATGATATCACTTTTGACAGAATTAATGCAGAATTAATACCATATGTATAAGCATTAATAGGTATTGAATTTGAACACCCAGTGATAAGTCTGTGTCGGTTTCCAAAGTAACAGTCTGTTTTTTTCTTTCTTAGTGCTTATATTAATCTAGTATCAGAAGGGAAATTTAAAATACATTTCAACACTTTTACAAGAAAGCATTTAAGTTTTACCTCTCTGCCTCTATTTCAAAAGCTGTTTGCATAAGAAAAGCAATTATACTTCAGTGCTACATTTTTAATAGTGACAAAATCAGTGTTGTAAGAGAAGAATTTTAAGGTAATTGTAAACTTAAAATAAATTATCACCATTTGATAGCTGGAAGGAAAATTCCACTGAGAATCCWTTGGCTCCATTTACAAATATATATATATGTATTTTATACAATGAATCTGAAGTTAAAATCTTGATGCATTTAGCAGATTGTTAGTTCCCAGTTACTGTCAGTGACCAGGTGTTACTCTTTCCCAAATGCTTTGGCTACCTCCCCATCTCCTTCCTTTCTCAGCCCTGACATATTCTTTCATTTTTATGCATGTGAGTACTTAGGGTCCTCCTGTTCATTTTTTTTCCCCTCAGGATACAGTTATATTTTCAGGATATATGACTGAAACACAGAGACTCCACTGTAGTCTTCAGAGGTAATGGTGAGTTAAAGAGATAGTGAACAGAGGGTGAGTGGCAAAGTTTGCTGATGGGGCTAAAAGTAGGAAATAAAAACAAAAGTTGACCTTGGGGTGAAGGAAGTTCTCTCGATACTGAGTGCCATAGTAATAAACTCAGAAAGAAAATTTAACTCTGGTAAGTGTGAAGAGTTACATGTGAGAAAACAGCCTCAATTATACATTCACAATGGAGGAATCTGAAATAAGTGCCAAAAAAAAGAAAAAGACTTTGGTGCTATAAACAGTCAGATGATAAAGTCAGCTCTATATTCAGTAGTAATAAGAAAAGTAAATCAAATATTAGGAGTTAGTAAGAGAAAGGTAGAGAMACAAAGAGAAACAGTCCTTACGCCTATATGCAGCCCTGATCTCCCTTTCTCAATGAGGATATAGAAAAAATGTTAAAAATACTAAAAATGGCAACATAATTAAGTACAATAATTAGAAGAATAATTAAGGAAATGAGGACTCCTCAACCTAGCAAAGAAGTAACGGAAGGAGATGTGATACAATGATTGTTGATGAAGACAAGTTTGATCCAGAGCTCTCACGATACAAGAGGTCGACATTATCATGTCATAACCTCATGTGTCAGGTTAAAAAAAAAMCAATGAGGAATTCTTAATGTATCTAAATTAGATCTTTTAAAAATATAATTTAACTGTAGAGTTCATTGCCCCTGCAYAGGTATGGTGGAAAACAATTAAACAAATTAGAATAAGAAAATCTATGAATGACTTAAAATCTGAAAGATGCGACCTTTGTCTGGTTGCTGGATGCCAGGAGAATATACCAGAGAAGTCTCAATATATATGCCCCCCTAGGAAGGTGCTATTGACTGTACTACTACCTGGATCTGGGTGTTACCTACTGGGCTTGATCATCTATTACTACAGTTGACAGCAAATGGTCCTGTTGATGGTTTYGCTTTGTGTCTATATGTTATTGTTCAGGCTCTTCTGGCACGTGGCTACTTCTGACAAACATGGGAATTTGAAACATRTATGGCTCCAGTTAGTGTGCTGAACACCTCTCCAATGCGCCTGAGAGAGGGTGGGCATGGCTAGAGGCGACAAGGTGACAAACTGTAAGTGAAAGGTTTTTCTGGTAATCAGGGAATAAGCAGGTTTATAAGCAGGGCTGGTCCTACTGAGGTGCTAGTTGCAGATGGATTCAGAGGTGATTCTGCTGTCAACAAGTCTCTCCTAAATCATCCTGCATTGCTAGAAATTTGCCAGAATCACAGATCAAACAAAATCAAATAATGTTCTTAAAGTATCTATTCTCTCTCTCAGCTGGGTGCTTATTGCCAGTGGTCTTATTCATGCTTATTCAGTTTTCAGTGCTCGTTTGCTTTACGGGAACATTTGTAGTTGTCCATGGTTATAGACAGGGTACACTATGTTCTGGAGAAATACTGAGTTTGGTTTTAAGACGAGATTATAACAAATAAGGAGAAAAATATAAAAGATCTCATTTCCCTTTCCGCTCTCTGAATCTTAATGATGAAAGCGCAAACTGAGGGACTACGTTCAGCTTCCCTTGACAGAGCTCTCAAGTTTGTCTGGCTCCTTTCCAAGTCCTATAGCTTTAAGCAAAAAACAAATAATGATTCTAAAACCAAACCCATGTGCATTGTACTTGCACCTGCCTTGGATTCCACCCTTTTGTTTTCATACTACCCCTCTAGGTTTCTGAAAAATTCCTAATATGTTCTAGGCTACCTTTTCATCACATACGCATAAAAACACAGACCGACACGGGAGGTTTCACAGAATGCATTAAGTATGCAGAATTCCTTTATTGCTTAGGTAAGAAAAGCAAACTATCATTTACAAGGAAATCAGAGCATCAAAGAGAGGAGGAGAAAGATTTAATTATACAGTAGCTGTGCATTTACTGCATCTACTGGAAGTATTTTGCTTTAGCTTAATCTTAAGGATTTTTGAGGTTGTAATACACAAGAAAAACAGACAAGGACAATGGGGAGAAAAGGTGGATTTTCTATTTCAACAAAAACAAATCAAACTCCTATTTCTGCAGTCCATCCTGACTTGCACCAAGGAATTTAATTTGAACTATTTTTGAACTATAGTCTGGAGCCTCTGTCTTAATTTATGTACTTTAAAATTGAATGTTAATCACAAAGAACTCTAGGCCCTTCAACCTCTAGTGATATAGGTATGTTTGATTAAATATATTGAGTAATTTTTTTCATTATTGCATGGGATTTCTCCCAAGTATCATATAACTGTATTCACATTGCTGATTTCTACTTTCTTCATTATGGTGGTTTCCACATGAAAATTTCAAAAAATCTCTTCATTTTTTCCCCAACAATATTGCTGAATTATTCCTCAGATTGGAAGGCTTTTGTCAAGAGGAATGTTTTACATTTTGCTGTAAAGATTGCAAAGTCTGGATTTATTTTGCCTCATGGATAAGTGAGTTGGTCAGAGATGTCTGTGAAAACGTTGCAAGTGTCAGGATCTCTGAGTGAAAATGGAAGAAAAAATTTCTGTGCATTGCAGTGGGTGAAGAATTTCCCTTGTTATGTGGGTTTGCAGAGCAGAAGGGAGGTCTTCAGCTAGCCAGGCTGTGGTAGTATGTTTCATCAAATAAGAGCAAGATCTTCTAAGAGCTCAGTCTGTGCATTCATCACCATGAATGTGTGTGTGAGTGTGTGTGAGGGAAAGGGGACTTTATTCTTTTTTGGAGATACAGCCCTACTAAATAGCATTGTAATGAAATGTAACTATATATTTCCCCAGAGGGCTGGTAACTGAAAGACAGTCCAGTCTGGGATTTTTACACATGGTACTCAAACATGACTTTCATATTGTATTAGGTATGTCTTCACATTTGTGGCTCTGCAGTCCAAACTCATTTTCCACTTGGGCCTTACTTAACATACTCTTCTTGTGTGTTTTTTATTCTGTTTTTAGATTGCTGGAACTAATTCTTGCCTGACTTTCCACTAATATTAATCTGTCAAAAAGATATTGTTAGAGATGGGAGACTTGGCTGAAATTTCTAGGTTTCAGTAAAGCTGTTTCAATTTGCTTTAAGCATTACAATAGTTAAGGGCTCCCCCACTCTCCGCAGACACACACACGCATGCGCGTGCACACACACGCACACGCACATGCACACGTGCACACACACATTCCAAATCATGATACCAAACAACTGATGTTGGCTATTAGATGTGGGATTTTACACTTTCATTTGGGGACTCTCCTTAGGAAATCAGAATATTCCAGATGTTCTTTTACAAATCAAGAAGGTGATAGCTGCAATGGAGTTATATCCTGGCCCCACTGAATTTGCCGGAAATTTGACATAGGTATAACCAGTAGTATTAAACCCTCAGTAAAGAAGGCAAAATCAACATGAATGCATAATAATATTAATTATCATAATTAAAATTGAGGCTAGTATTCAGTGCCTTAGCAACACAAGCAACAGGTAATCCCAGATTTTGCTTTCCCAGGGAAATAAAATATTTTTCCTGGCCTGGCATCATTTTCTTACACACTTTTTACAATGTCTCATGTATTTTAGGAGATCTTTTTAAGAGGCCTGTCTTTTTTATGATCTTTTTGATGTGTTTTGTTTAAAATGTGTACTCTTAATGGGTTTAAGATGCCTAGAGAATCTGAAAGGCACCAGTAGGAAAATAAGTCTAAATAGATAAATAAAGAATACAAATACATAGAGTACATGGTTTTCTTCAATGTCAATCTGTCCATATTAATAAGGAAGGTTTGGAGAGACCATATAACTTTCTGCTGACTTTTAAAAGAGAGATTCCCAAACTTCACTTGGTTAAGAATCACACATTACTTCAGATGAGTAAATTAATATCTYGGGTAATAAATCTGAGCTGCATTTTATTTAAAGTTAGATTTACAATTTAGATCCATTTAGAATTTCCAGACCTTCTGGTAAGGAGCAGTGCCTTATGTATGTAGAGAGAGTTCTGCTGGGTATTTCCCTCTTTAAGAGACAAACAATTCACATACTTCCAAGGTTGAGAAACATTTTAAATGTGACACAATAACATAGATATACATACCAGCAGACTGGCATGGACATCAAGCATCCAGCTCTGTATATACTAGGTGACCATAAAAACCCTACTCCTGAATTGATTAGACATCTTAAAAAAGAGAAGGTTTTACTGCACATGCTGTCTGTACTGCAAGGCTAGTCCAGATACCCCTCTGATTCATAGAGGCCTTCTTTTAATTCCCAGCTTAAATGAACCAGTTAATAACTCTTTTTCTCTTGGGTCCATACTTAGTTTGAAAATGTTTTCGTCTACTTTGATTGCATATCAAGGACTAGGGAATATTGGTTGGTCATGATGTTTTGGTGTACTCTAAGGATGTAGGCAGGCAGAGCATRCTTTGCTTGTTCAGAACTGTGTTCCAGAGAAAATGGAAGGATGATGGCTTTTCAGATGCAGTTAGGTAGTGCATACTTTGTAGAAAGAGTCTTTCTTTTTCTTATTAATTGCACAGAGAATGCTTCCACCTGTGTTTGGACAAATTGCTGCAAAATGACTGACTTTGTTACATGTTCCACTGTTCGTGTTTGTGTCTACACATTCATCCATGGATGAACAACTGCTAGTTTGCTCTGGTGTTTCCATTGCTTTGTTCTGCTTATTTCTTTCCTGGTTTGTAATTTTTATGGCTCTTTCAAATGCTGTTGCAGACTCTTACTTGTTCATCTGGACTTTGTTTCCGAGTGTTGTGTCACCCCAACACGATCAGATATAATTTGAAATGTACATTCTGCACTTCCTTCTTTTTGGGATATCCATAGCAATTGTAGCTTCAGAGTGCTTGCACACTGATCCCAGCCTGATGACAGAATTTGAACTTGTCTGAGTTGCTAATGAATGAACTGATTTCAGGCCACGCTGACTAAAACAAGCACTTTCATGCTTAAAAATATATCAAAGCACAACACAGTGATCTCATTTTTTGACTCTCAAAGTTATTCTCCTGTGTTTGGTAACTAAGGCAATCTCTTCATCTTTATTCCTGGCACCAAGGAAGGAAAATTTTCTGATTGTACCTTTCTTTTCTGAATATGCTGTTATTTTATTATTTWTTTATTTATTTATTTATTTTTAGTTCTTTGCAATACAGTTGTGTGTTGTTTGAAGACAAAAAATACTGGAGTAGCAAACGAGCATATTACAATCAGGACAGTCACAGTCCCAGAAGTACTTCACCACTTATGGAATCACAGCCTCTYGTTTAGGTGTCTTTCAATGACAGAAAATAACAATTGTTCCACAAACAAAAAGGCCTGTTAACAGCTGAAGTCACAGCTCAGTTTGCTTCTTGGCCAGGATTTACATTCTGTCTGGAGCTCCATCAGGACAGTGCAGGGAGGTCTGGCAGCTGGATAACAAATTCTAAGTAAATAGGTCATTACAGCACGTTGTTTCAGTGTTACTGGATTTCCACTATGGTGGCTGGTTTCATTATAACTTTGCATGCTGGATTCTCATCTCTGTAAGTGGTTATCTTGACTTCAAAAATTGTCTCTTACTCAGAAAACTAATAGGATTCACCTCACCTATCTTTAGATAATAAAGTCCACATCTGAGCCAGCAAGGTCACCTTAGTGCTCTTTTATGAGCACTTCCTTATCATGTATGGTAATGCATACATTAGCATGTAATGYATGGTAATGCATACATTAGCATGTATTTAGACATTTACTTTAAGATGCGAGAACTTGCACCTAGAAAATGTCAGGCAAAGTAAATCTCCTGAACTCTAGTACTTGAAAGTTGGTAGATTTATTAATATCATTCAGCTTCACATTGAGAAAACCATACAAGTGCTTTGTAAATAGTATTTCTTTAATACATATAGAAATTTTGAAGTGGATCTGAAGTATTAAACACTTTTAAAATTCATCAGTATGCATAAATAAATCTATCAGATTTACAGAACTTCTGCTGTTATTACTATACACACGTATGAAAGAAAGCATGTTYTTAACACCTCTTCAGTGTGCTCATYATACTCTAGCTCATACTTCAGCACATGCACTTAAATCATTTTTTCCCCTTGGTCTTTTTTTTTTCAAAAATCATTTCATAGTCTGCAGCATGCTGTATATATCATCTGGATTTTTTCAGAAGTCAGAGCAGACAAATGTCTGATTGTTACTTGTCATAAGTACGGGGAGAACTGTGCCTTGTTTGCCTTTTGTTCTACCCCAATAAGCTTTTTGAGAGACTGGATAGGTTTCTTAGCCCTCAGTTTCAACGATGGGCTTGTTTAGTGAGGTTCTCTTCTGAATCCCCCAGTTTGGACTCCTAATTAACAGGCCCTCTGTCCCATTTGAGATGGCCTTGGAATGAGCAGAAATCTCGCCTGTCCAAYTATTGGTTTTGAAGCTATTTTGCATTTGAAGCTTATGCTTATGCTTGCCGCTGTTTTAGCTCCATGGTTCCACYGCTCATTTTTTACTGATTTACAGCAGTGGCTACCCTAATTAAATGGAAAGAGGCATGCACTGGGCTAATAAGCATAAGTGTGATTGGTTCCTCTCTCAAACTATAAATGTGAGAGAAACAAAAATATGTAATCATATTTTTAGCTTTTATTGTTTTCATGAGGTTAATTACCATGATTTTCTCTCCATTCCTGGGATGTTTTAGCTGTGCTGCACTTCTCTGGACATATCTAGTTCTTACAAGACTATGTTCTCTCTTTCTCTTCTGAGAAAAAAAGAGCTTCAGTATAAAATATATAAGTTAAAATATTCCCAGCTGCAGCAAGGCAYGTACAGACACACAGACATACTTTGGACTAAACCCTGCATAGACATAAACTCTGCAAGATATAAAAAGTCCTCAAGTACATGCGGCATTTATGACTGGATGTTTGCATTTTTGTTTTATTTTTATTTTCACACACTGCTTATAATTCTTCTTCTCATGCTCTCTCTTCTACAGTTAGCTTTTCCCTCTCTTTTTGTATTTATCTGTTTCTTCACCACTATTCTTCTGGGGGAAAATATGAGTCTAGATTTTATTTTATTTCCACTTAAATCCTTGAAATGTGGAATTCTTTACTTCAGGGGTTTAAACTAGACCCTCAAGGCTACCTTGGCGGAGTTCTGCGGTTTTAGAGGATAGATTTTTCTGTTTTGTTTAAGAATGTATCACAAGCAATGGCTCTTTAGAACTTTTAAGCATGCAGTAAAAAAATAGAGATGACTAATAGCTATTTAGCAAGTAATGATGGCTTAGCAATATTTACCACTCCGATTCAGCCTCTCTGGCTCCATGACTTAGGATATTTTCCTGAATTAAATTTGTCTCAGTTCTATAGCCAGCAGCTGTCCGCAGGAAAAAAAAAAATGTCCTGAATCCTCCAGAAATAATGATTTCATATTTCTAATAGTTCCTTTAACTGCACAATCAAAAAGGTCTCTTGTGCCCTCTAGCATGTGSTATGTCATAATAAAAAACTTTATGTCAAATAGCTAGAGAAATRCAGASAGAATAAATTAAAAATTTTATCTTAATGGCTTTTCATGATGCTTCAGTTACATGTATGTAGTAATTGATCAATAGAAGGAGGAGAATATATATCCTGCTATCTTTAGAGTTTTACTCTGAACGTAAAATTGATAACCACATTGGGCCTATTTGAATGAGGATGTTCATATAAATACTCCTGTTATAAATACGCCTGCTTCCCACCCCCAGATTGTGCTGTTTTTCCATTTATGTCTAAGTGTCACAATATTTTGTTTCTAAATGGTTAGGTAGTATTAGCTCATCTTGTGAGCAGCTGTTCTAAAGGATTTAAAGGAATACAAGGACATGTATACTTAATTTTTTTAGTTCTAATAAAAATGGCCTAATATGTACAACTTGAAATCACTACACAAGCTTGTTTCTGCTAACTTCAATGGAGCTATGTGTCAGTTTGTAATACACATTTTCCTACAGAAACTTTACATTACTATTAATAACACTTTTATTGCTATACATCACTTTTATTTCTCTCCTATCTTAAGTGACATCAAAACATCCGTTAAAATTCTGCCAGTGCTGTTTGTGGCTTCTGATTCATTAATTTCTTTCTTAAAGCAATTGCTTTTCACTTAGTAGAGGTTTCTTAACATCTAAATGTAACTTCTAAGTAGAAAATAAACAAGATCAAGTAGTGATTTTTTTCTAAAGCTTTCATCAATATTATGCACAAGAAAGGACATAGTTGCTACACATTGACAATTCTGATTCTTAGCAATTTAAAAAATGATCAGAACTATATTTCAATTATACAAGAATTACTTCTTAAATTCTGTTATATCCCCTTAAACCATTACTAGTTTGAGCTATTTTTTTTTAACTTCTCCTAAGGCACACTACTTAGTATCAAAAGTTCACTATCATTCAAACAGTGACAAAATTCATTGCCACCAAAACATGATAAATTACACATCCTGTGCATTCTGAACTGTAAATCGTGCAAGAAAGCATATCCAGCACAAAACACATTCCTCTGGGAGTAAATACGTATGTTAGGTCAGAGATTTTGAGAATAGATCAAGCATTTCTTTTTCTAAGGAATCTGAGATATTGGAACTTGAGACTTCAAGGGAAAGAAGTCCTCTGACAACTCTAAAAGCTTTGGGTCATGCTTTGCTTGAGAAACCCTCCAGTAAATTTATGTAAATGAAATGAATTTATGTAAATAGAAGCTGAGCAAGTCACTTAACATTTTCAAAATTTTGTGATTATAAGAAGTAATTTAAAAGTTTCATGAGTTAAAGATCTCTTTAAGTTTTGCATAGTAAAGAGTCTTAATAATTTATTTCCYTAGTTCACTGAAATATGAATTGTGATATTTACAGTCCCTTGCAAAATAACCAATCAGCACACAGGACATACAATTTTTTCACTGTATAAATGCTATATAAAGTGCCAAGCAAAAGAAATTTAAAGAGGTCTGCAGAAAGCTGTAGCTAGTTATTCTCCTTGAATCAGGTGCTTACTTTACAACGATTTTAGAAGAACCCAAAAGTTCAAAGTTATAGTTGTTAAGCCTTCTAGACCTTTTTACCAGAAGTACCATACAGAACAGAGGATGATGTTTAGCGTGACTATGTAACTTTGATTTTTGTTTAAACTCATAAAACATGAATTTCCTCATTTTGCTAGTCCCACTGTACCCAATAATATGGAAAATTTTGCTCTCCCCAAACCATAGGTAGTTTTCTCTTGTACAAAAATRTTTTCTAACCCTCATGAGCATAGTAAGCTCAGCTGTAAAACCTYATAAATTTATATTTTTACAGAAAAAATAACTAACTTTTTCTAATAAATTATTGCTTTAAATGTGTGAACTATTTTGTTTCCTAAACTAAGAAAAAAAAAATCTTAGTCTTGTATACACTTTTGGAAACGTATAAAAGGATGAATGAAAATATTTCTAAACATTTCACAGACTCTGCATGGGTTTTTTTCAACTTCATTTRTGTGTGTATTGGTGAAAGTGAGCTTTTAATCCTGTGAATAGTAACAAAAGGCAGGTATTCAGGTAGAGAGCTGAAATTTGATGGTAAAACAAAATATGCATGTTAGAACAATATGTGCAATATATTGTACTTTTAGCATGAAATAAGAGCATGCTTAAATCATAGGAGACTTACTAAACACAGAGCATGGGAATTACGATACTGAATCAGCTCAATGGTCCACATAGTCTTAACACTGATAGTGTTCGGCTGCTAGGGAGAAGATTGTAACAGATGGACATCATAAAAAAAAAAAAAAAATCTGTCCTGCTTATTCTTAACCCAGTCACAAAGTGGCTGACTTCCGCTTTGCAAGGAGAAAATTGATATTATACAGATGGAATATGCATTTTAGAAATAAAATTTTCACTTCTGTAAAAATGAAAAGTTTTGTTACTGAAAATACCTATTAATCCATTTTTCAATTGTGGAGTTTTAAATTTTCTTGTGAAAATTAGAAAACYTTTGAATGAAGGAGACACCTTTTATGTAACTTTTTCTATAAGAAATTTCTGTGCAAATTTCAGTGAATATTTATTCTTGTTTTCATTTGAACACTATGATTTATTGTTCTTATACTTCATATATATTTAACCCTGTGAAGCCAATGATATTTGCTGACAATCAATTTATACAACTGTGGATTTCTTGAAAAACTATTTCTCTTATTCTTTGTGGACTGTTCCATCATCTYCAACTGCCACCTTGCATTTGAGCTGGAGACAATGACAAGCAGCTGCCCGTACATTTTCTGCACCCATTCAGCAGTCTGTTCTGTTATAAGATYCCCTCTTCATCCCCAGGTTCATCCCTTGAAATGGTAGCATCTCCAAGCCCTTAAACTTTCCYGTTTCTATGTTCTGAACTTGCCTTGAAATATCACACTGCACTGACAGCCAACACTCTGGAGGGACTGTTTCTGGATTCAGACCATGCCTGACTTCTCCAGTGCTGCACGTGTTTGTGAAAGACGTCTACAGGTTGTGCCTGTCACTAAAGGTAAGGAAAGGTGATGAAACAAGATCAAAGGATGGGAAGAGACGGAAAGTAGYATCTGGGGTTTAGGGGAAATGAGTTCAACTGCTAAAAGAATTTGTGAAAAGGGTAAGGATGGGACAAYGAAATGTTCATGAACATGTAATAGCTGTACGGGGTGCATCACTGCCTGACAGCGCTGCATGCAGCTCACTGTCATGGGAAAGCGGTAAATAGGAGTAGCTCATCTCTCCATATAGAGTCACCATATCAGGTTTTCAGGTTTCAGTAGTTCTGATAATTTAACAACCCTCCTACAGAACCTCAAAAACAGCAGCTCTGCACTGAGGTATCTACAGACATAAGAGCTTTTTTTTTTTTTTTTTTTTTTTCCTGTTAGAAGCATTATAGTATTACACTCATTGACTATTAAGTAAGGAATATTGTGTTAAAGGGAATAAAAATTGATTTCTGAGTTACTTTTCCTGTTCTCAGCCAACTGTAAGTAAACATCATAGACACAGAGGAATGAAGACCATTTTCCATTTTCTTAGACACAAGAGACATTCATAACTTCCATTACGTGTTCATAAATAACAGCAAGAGGTCCTTATGTCTGTTTTCACAAACAAATTTCACTGTGTATGCAAAAAAGAAAGAAATTAAACAAACCCAACTTGATCACAGTCCTCATGCTTGACAGCAAAAGGAAACACACATCTTACAGAGTCCAGTTAAGCTGACCTTCTACACTGAACTGGGAGAAAACAAATTTTCAAATCTATTCCAGTAGTGGAAAACGTCAGGCAACTTCAGGCCCAGAAGTGTTAGTTAGAAAGGCAATCGCTAATARAAAAAGTTTTTGTGAAGCATGCACAGATGACTCTTATACCCTTCTATTCTCTCATGGCCAAGCTATAAAGCTGATCAGTTGAGTGGCAAGCCTGGTAGCTAGCTCCTAGGGCTCTTTCACAGGTAAAATTTTTYGCATAATGTTCCTCTTTAAGAAAATATTTTGCTATAACTAATCCTTTTAAAATTACACTCAACAACTCAGGACCACTACATAGAAATTCCAGCTACAGCCAGTGCTTTTGAAATCTTAAGCCACAGTTTGTTTTTTAAGACAACACATAGCTGCTAACAGTTATAATAAATGAATATATTAAGCAGTATTCCACACACAGAATTAATTCAAATGTAAAGTATCCTACAAGAAATACTCTTGGGCTCCCTATTTAGTCTATTGTTTAATTAAATTGTTCTATAAAATTAATGGTTCAGCATTACTCTAAGCTATTCCTTTGATTCTGCTTTATGACCACGATTTTAAAAGTGTGTGTCAAACATAAGATCTAAGTCCTTACTTCTGTGTCTAAATATATACACTAAGTTTAAAAATTACTTAACRATCAAGAAACGGATCCCACTGAAGTTGGAAGTGGCTAGTACTCAGTGCCCACATCACTCCTCTCATTGTGCTGGTAGAGATGGTCTGCGTGACCATCCTGACTGGGTAATCGGCTTGCGATAATTTTATTCTGGGGACAGATTACTTATTRCTCACCTCAGTGGTAGGAAAATTATGTTCACTGCAGGGCCATACAAACAATTATAYTGTCTCATTTGAGGTAGTGGAGGGAAATAAAGCATAGTGGGAAGGACTTGTTCAAACAGGTATTGTCCCAGAAAAGCCCGTTTGTGAAACGGTGGCTGTAGGGGATGTGTTTATATCAGCAGGGTGTTTTGGAGGAAAGCTGAAAATAATGTCTCACGTAAGGCTTCAGAGTTAGTGTTTTCATCTCTGAAAGATCTGATAATTGATTTTATTCCTCCCCTGACCCTGTCAGCCCCTTTTTTTGGTTGKCCTCAAAACTGAAAAAATGGCAAAAGGTTGCAGATATTTTGGGGGAGCCACAATTTGAACTTTAGCAATTTCAAATTTTGAGAAGAATAAGAAATGATCTGCAATTGCTTTTCTCATCCATCATGCTGATTCTTCTGTCTGCCTCTTCCTGCCTGCAGGAAGCCCCATGGTATTAGAGAAACACAGGCCCTACAGGTCCTTGAAAGCAGCCATTGCCTACCAACTKTTTTTCACAAAGGGCCAGGGTTAATTTTTGTTGGGATGGGATAAAATGACCAGAGAAGCAAAAATATCCCTGCAGAGTTGCTGAATATCAATGTGCACCTTTTTATTGTTAAAAAAATATAAACATACAATGAATAAGAAGATTGTTAGATCTAAAACCATATAAATATTTCATTTTTAAATGTATCTCAGTTGAGAGAAAACTGTCCATGAACCTTACAGGATAGCAACATTTCTCCTACAGAAAACTTTACAAATAATTTCTGTTGTACATAAAAAATACAGCTCAGGAAATTGTTAAAAYGGATAGATTGATCAGAAAACAGAATAGAATAGCCTGGCAAAATCCAGGAAAATTAATTTTAAGAGCTTGGATTCTAAGTCTTCAAATTATTGCTAGCATTCATGTATTATTTTATCTTAGTGTCTAGAATCATGGGCCAGGACTACACCACTCAGACATAAGAAAATGTGCTAATTTCTGTTCAAGACAAGAGACAAAGCCCAGCAGATGGAGGAAGACGTGCAGGGAAACGACGAGACAGCGCTGGTTAGCATCACAGCCGTTTCAATGTATGCAAGTCAAATCATCGCCAAGTTCTTTGCAGCGCCATAAAGTGAAATAGTTACAGAATACTGTAATAACTGTATGTATGCTTACAGAAAGCTCCTTCCAAAAATGTGGTCTACCATAGGAGAGAGTGTGAAGGTATTTGCTGGAAAATTTAACAAATAGGTATCTATGAAGAATGATATAGGGGGAGGAAAAGCTCTGAAAGTCTCTGAAAGTGAAGACATATAAATTTTATTTTTAATGCAATTGTGAGTGAGGATTCAATGGTAGCATATACAGTATTCAGTGGAAGAGTATACATGGAGTCAAAGCACAGGAAAAGGATAGTCTAACTTCCTATATTGGTATTTTTATTGCTTATATTACAGTGGAGCTTAAGAAAGCTAGACATCATCTTGTGATGCACAAGCAAGTACATCATTCAAAAATGTTAAAAATACTCTTTTACTACTCTATATTATAACATAACTTTGTATGCTTTTGGATTGCATTTCACAGCAGCTTGTCATTATTTTTTCTTGATAAAAAATCTATATAAGAAGACTTTTGACATTTTGAAACCATATTTTTGTGAAGTCTCTCATTCAGTTCTTTGAGATCTCAAGTAAAACACCTTTCCTTTGGCAACACCACATTTGTTTTTTCCCACTCTGTAGTTCTCTGTTTCATAAATATTAATGTTCATTTTATGAGCAGCATTTGCCCATTCTACCACAAGCTAGATTTTAAAAAATATCAAATACTTTGCATAAATACCAAACGCTGAACTATCTAGAAAGAAGCTCTAATTCCTGAGTTATCTCTGGGAATCATGCCACATGTTTAGCTTCCAAGAGCCTGAACTGAAGTCAATATTTGTAAATATTACCACTGTATTTTTTCAGCTGAAAAATCCAACCTGATAATCTAGCATCCAACTGGATTGGGATCAATGCTAGATGAAACCATCCATTATGTAGGAATTTTATGTGAAATAAGCTGCCTGAGCATAGCTTGTGGATATATACACAAGGCTCAATTCATCTGGAGAAGACTTTATTCTTATCATCCATCAGCCAAAGTGAAGTTCTCACTGTAACTGCACTGTAGATTGTATTTAATATAAACTTCCTGAGTTGAATACCATTATTTCTAAAATAACTTGAAAAACCATTTGCATATTTCCCAGAATGTCGCTTTAGAGTATTGGTCAGACTTTTAACCATCAGTATAAACCTGACAATTGTTCTGGCTCCAACGGTGCACATATTTTGACCATCCCAAAGGCTTTGTAAGTTTGCTAGAAAAATGAATTTTTGAAGGTAGCCTGGAAACATGCGTGGTATCTTAAATAAAAGAGTTATCTTTGGAAACCAATGTTAACTATCACGGTCTGTATGCATAAGCTATTCTTTGTTGACCTTACTATATAACACTCAGAAAGCATTGCTAAAAGTAAATATTCTACTGTTCTAAATTATTCTGTTAATGGGAATTAATATTGGAATTGTGGAATTCCAATATTAGGCAATTGTGTAATAAGATGGATTGTGGAATAAAATGAAAATATTATTATGCTAGTACAATAATTTGGTTAGAGCTTCAGAAAAATTTTACACTATGCTTTGTGAAAACAGTGATTGAGATCAGCTTTTCAAAAGGCAGAAACACAGCTAGTCTTGAGCTGCGGACCACGCAGAAATACATCTCAGTAGTAATTACAAATTACATAGCGAAATGACTTTGACCTGGAAAGAAAAGCTTCTGGAAATTAAATCTGGTAGATTTTAGAGTGTGCTGAATTAACTACTGGAACAGTTTTATAAGACATGTAGCAGTTACTCCATTAGCTGAGACTGGGGCATATTCTTAATGCAAACTCTTACAGTTCCATAACTGCAGTTCAGATAATTCTTCTGGCACGTGGAAACCCTCAGGTGGTGCTTCTGGGTCTTCTGGATTTCAGATCTCAGTTCATCCCTCATAGCAGCGTTGAACAAGGCATACTGAAAAAAAAACCTCTGCTAAGTTTGCARCTCTCCTTTGGCAGAGATTCAATAAAATGCCTAAAACAGTGGAACAAATTTAAGCCCCTTGTTGTAATGCCGTGATGGAGAAGGAGGTCTGTCGGAGGAGGCCTTTCTAAAATGCTGGTTGAACGTCAAAGGCTCAGTCGGGGCATGGTYGCTAAGGAAGATGAGTAGTGCAGTGGTTTCAGCGTATGAGGGAATCTCCAGTTCTCCCTGAAAATGCCCATTACACAAGAAATGTATGTCTGATTTTTTTTTCTGTGTATGTGTTTTCCTATCTATTGCACTGTAGTATAATTATATTTTTAAAATAGTTCCTTATTCATTTGGTTGGCATTTATGGCTCAGTTTTGCTCCTGTCAATAGCCATTATAGGCTGCTGCAGCATACCCTCAGGTATTTAGAGCTGGAATCCACAACAGATGTTTGATTCACCTTTGCGATGCCTGTATTTTTGGTCTCAGTCTGCCCAGTGGAATATGCAGCAGTGGGAAATGTAGGCTCCTTACAGGATCTTCCAGAGAAGCAGCAGRTGAAGCAGCAGCTGCCCAAGCAGCTGAAGGTGAAATGCTGAGCTCAGAACTGCTTGTGTCCACCATGCTTCCGCAGACATGCCTCTTGCTTTAGAAATTCATAATCCCGATCTCTAAATATTCTTTGGATTCAGAGAGAATGACTCTTTCTGAAGTTGTGCTCACGACATCCACTAGAAAAGGGAAACCTCGATCTAGTTTTTTCTGTGATATATACCATATCAAATATTCATTTATAATGAATATTTGGTATTTAGAGTAACTGTATATGCACACATGCTTATTTGCATGTGTCTATGTGCATGTATAACTACCTATAAAACAGATGTAATATCAAGTACTTAARCCTCTATTGAAATAAAGCTAAAACTTATTTCTACTCTTCAGCGATCAAGAGATCAGTGACCATTGTAGTCATTTTTCCTTTGTTCTCTCTTCTCCGCAATAAAGTCATCAGTCCCTAAAAATTAGAACCTCTCCATTAAGGTAGAATAAAAGGAACCCATTCCAGAACTCTTTACAGCCTGTTCAATTTAAATTGGATCCTGTAGGAATTCTTAAAGGATCAAATATGAGCTATGTTAAATGGGGCTTTTTCTTTCCTCTTCTAAATAATTCCACTGAATTAAAGAGCTGGCCACATCACTGAGAGCTGCAGKGTGATGTTCAGAATTAGCTAGATGATATGAATGAAATTCTACAGCAGATCTATGAAGGTTTCATTAGAGATCTATGAAAACACCATTAAAATATCGAGACTAAAAAATACACTAATAATTTTGAATTTTTGATGCTTACTACATCAGCATTAGACACTTCTTCCTCATATGTTCGTTTCTTTTGCCTCTTCCAAGGTTTGAAATTAAATTTATTTGTATTTCTATGACGGCTTTACAGTTTGCAGTYTTGGCTCAGATATCACTCATACTTCTCACAGACTGATTTCCTGCAAGATCCTACTAAGGTGATTAAGGGACTGGAGCATCTGTCCTGCAGAGGAAARGCTGAGRGAGCTGGGACTGTTCAGCCTGGAGAAGAGAAGACCAATGGGGGGAACTTCTCAATGTGTATAAGTACCTGAATGGGGGGATCTTCTCAAYGTGTGTAAGTATCTGAAGGGAAGATGTAGAGAGGATGGGGCCAGACTCTTTTCAGTGGTGCCCAATGACAGGATGAGAGGCRATGGGAACAAACTGGAACACAGGAAGTTCCATCTGAACATGAGGGGAAACTTCCTTACTGTGAGGGTGACAGAGCACTGGAATAGGTTGTCCGAAGAGGTTGTGGAGTCTCCTTCCTTGGAGAGATTCAAAAGATGTCTGGATACGATCCTGGGCAACCTGTTCATGCTTGAGGTGACCCTGGTTGAGCAAAGGATTTGGACAAGATCTCCAAAGGTCCTTCTAACCTCAATCATACTGTGATTCTGTGAAATTAAAGCAAAGATAGTGTTGTATCCACTGGATATATCCAGAATATTTACTTCCTTGTTAGTGGTAAAATTCACACTGAATTTGCCAAGACACTTTATTCGTATGTGATCAAACAAAGTTGCTTCCGAGGAGCTCTTGCTTTGTAACATTGTATGAGTGAAAGGGGAGTGAAGAAACAAAAAGACCTACAGTAAAATGTTTTATTTTTGTATTCAGTCAGTCACACCTCTCCATCTTATAGATTTTTGGTTTCATCCAAACTGTTCACACACTGTCATTGAATTAAGAGGGACAAGGATTTTACCAAATGTGTTCAACTCTGTAACTGACTCAYAATGGATGAACAGATGGATTTAGGTTGACTTAACTTGCAATTCTTGTTAAAACCGATGCCTGTTCTATGGATACAACAAAAGGATCATGATTCATGTTATCTGAGCTCAGGACAAATCCAGAATCATTCTTGCGTTAAGTATGTGCACACAGTATTGTCAGTTTGGGAGCAAAAATAAGAAAAGGGCCCTTCCTGGGATCTCTTAGGTAACCAAATCCACTCAGTGACTAACTATGCCTATTTTACAATACCAGATTTATTTCATGGGGTAGTCACAATTTATGTAAGAAATCTGAAGCATTTTTGACCAGTTCAGTTAAGGGAGGAGCTTTATAAAACTAGATGCTGATTAATGTTTGGATGAATACACAAAGATTCAAATGTTATTCAGTTTTCTCAATCAGATAAACACCTCAACCGTTCAAACTTCTATGGTTCTTAAAATTCACATTTAACTAACATACAGACAGAATCAAAAATGACTGAAAATTTGGCTGGTTTTCATGTCATTCTGAAAAGATAGATTATTGAGTGTTTTTTCAACATGGTCAGTTCTGACTCCAACTACAGGTTGAAAGTTCAGATAGTAATATTATTTTGAAAACAGAGGGTAGAGCTTTTGTACTTCACTTGGTATAGTAGGAATGCTATCTCAGGATAAGTTGTAGAAATAGTTGATATTTCTCTCCCATCTTTCATTTATACATTTGTCTGCATAGGGAAACAAATTAGATAAATTGAATTGCTCTGATTTGKAAAAAATCAGAACCACAGATTAAGTATAATTAATATAAGATATTATTGGCCCTCACTGGGAATGTGCATGTGGACAGCAGGTGCACTGATGTCTGTTGCTCCTGGATACAAAAACAGAAAATAAAATGGGAAAACCCAGAGCCAGTGTAATCTCACTCATTCCAGAAGAGCTAAAACTTTGTTTTCCTATAAAGCAAATTAGATATTCTAGATTTCGAAGTGCCAAATTCTCTAGCCAAGGAAAGCAGAGATCTATCCTTTACTGCTGAGGCCGCCTACTTTGATCCTCCTCCCAAAAAAGAGAGTGAAAGCTGAACAGTTAGTTGGATTGTGATAATTCGTGGGTGTCTCTTTTCTTCTGCTTTCAGGTTTTTCATGGTGCAACTAGAGCTCCAATCAGGCAGGCTGGTCTGGAGTCACCCAAGCATCATCTCTAAGTATCATCTGATACAACGATGATTTGCTTCTAGGAAGAATCAATGACAATAGCTAATGCTGATGATTTGCTATGTCATTATTTTTGTTTTATGTGGAAATACAACCTGAAGGGAGCTGCATCTAAARGAAGCTGATAAACTATTGGAGGGAGGACACTTGCACCCTGATGGAGCTGGTAAAGTTGTCATTTATAAATAATCTTTCTAAGTCCTGTCATTGCAAAGTAATTAAATATTATTTTGTCTGATGTGTAGAAGAGGAAAGCACATGTATTCAACACCAGTAGGTGGCTGAAATACAGCTAAAATCTATTTAAATAGGTCATATCTGCTAATATTCAATGTCTCAAGAAATGCCTTACCTTTCATCTTCCACTGATCATGGTGCAATATCAAAAGGGGTATCATTATCAAAATAAAATTGTCACTGGTTATTTGTCACTTCGATTTCCCCTCATTTAATTTTGTTTTCTCTCCAGTCCTGGAACACATTAAGCAATACATGAAGAAATAGTGGTTAAGTTTTCTCTTCTGTACATACCTGTGAAATCAAAGGCAAACCAGTGACATGCRTTGATATAGTGGTGATCTCTGTATTGGCAATTTAGACTAGTTAAAATACTCTACTATGTTATGTTTGTTACTTTTTGTTATTTTCTTTTTACACTGTTATTCATGCATATTGGCTGCTGGAATATTTAGAATTTATTTCATAATTTACACTTATATTTTTGAGATTTGTGCAAAATACTCTACTGAAATGGTTAGCTGGAGGATTCATTAAAAAAAGTTTCATAAGTTATTTTGAAATAATGCTCATTATAGGACAAAAACACTTTTTAAATTGGCAGACTATTTTAGAATTCTTTTTTATTTTAGAATTCTTTTTGTGTTTTTTTTTTTGTTCTTTTCACTCTTTTGTTTTGTTTTGAGTTGTTTGTTTTTCTTTTGGGGATGTGATTGACTGAATTACACTCACAATTGGGAATGCTTTTTCCTTTTCTTGAAAGTAATATTTGCCATTTACGTTTGCAACTGTAACCTTTCAAAACTTCCTCACCTCTTGCAAAGTCTCAGAGAACTGAAACTAAGGGTGGAAAAAAAACTCCACATTAGTCATTCTACAGACGATATAAGATAAAATGAAAAGAAAGGTAGGAAAAGATAGAAATGAGAAAATGGCAACCAAAACTTGGAAGCATTTTTTTTAATAAAAACATTCAACCAGAAATCCCATGGCAACTGAATCTTACAGAATTATATATTTTGGGAAATTTCCATTGCAAAATAAAACTTAAAATAATTAACTATTGTTCTTAATTAACGTTAGATCAGCCATGATAGAATTACTGAGATGAAATTTAAATTGCTGTAACCAGGTGCTGGAGTTAACAGTCCCCTGAGATGAGAAATGAGCATTTACACTGTCAGATGGTTCCATGCCAGTCTATATTTGGCTTGCATTCGGTTCACATTCAGATCTATTTTTTGGACATTTTTTTCCTATAAGAGAATGTTTAAAATATGTAATACGTACTCTAAGGGCAATTTCTTCTTTCTGAGTAAGTGAAAAGTGCCAGCTTGTTTAAATCCTGCTCAAGTCACTGCCATCGTAGATGCAGGCTTGAAGGTGGTTGACCTGCTTTGCAGTTGACTATTGAAATCTGAACAGACATTGCAAGGGAAAAATAACAACTAGCATAGCAGCTGCAAAAATATGAACAAAAGGCATGTACAAATATTTTCCCCAATGTTTACATCACAGACTTTTTATCAATTTTATTGCTTACAGAGAAAGCTCTTAAGATTTACAAAGGATGAACTTAAGAGGGATAAATGATAAATTTAAAAGTGTCCCTCCTGTTTAAAATAGATGCATAAAGCTTTCTCTCTATCTTATATTTTGCATAATTCAACACTGATAGGGTGTGGACATTTTATATAATTAGCTTCTTGGAATCTGATTGTTAGAAYTGCAGTTGTCACCTGATTCTAGAGTTGGGGAAATACCACAGCTTTTACCAACCTATGGAGTAAACTCACATGGTACATGTGACCCTGGAGCAGGGAGCTTATCGCTTAAATAAGCATCAAGAAAACTTAAGAACCAGTGCAATTTGGAGTGTACTCTATCATGTAATTTTTATAAACCTTAGAGTGTAGGTAATGCCAGATTTTTAWTTTTGCTCTCAATTTCCTCCTTTGTTTACCTCTTCTTTCTTTATGAAGGTTTTGCATTCCCTCTGATCTTTCTTTTCTTTATTTTACTGCTTTTTGATTGCATTCCTTACTATTTATCTACTGCAAGATTTYTCTCTCTCTTCATTTCTTTATATTTTCTGTCTGCAACATGAACTCATTAAACACTTAGAGATTTCTTTTTCTTGCAAATGCAGTATCTATTAGATTGCTTTATCATTTTTATTCTGTTTTGCTTATTTTTCATTCTTTGAATTAAACATCAATCCATCTTCTTAATTTCATGTCTTCATTATAAGCAGCTCTCGTTAGTTTTATCTTTTTGTTCCTGTCTTTCACTGTCTATACMGTTTTGTGGCATTAGTTTAGATTCATTAAAATGAATCATCTTTACTTCCGTGACAGCGCTGGTAGCAATTTCTTCTCTCTTCAGTAGAAATGAAGTAGTGAGTGAGAATTACAGAAACGCTGTCAGTTGTTTATTGTACGTCCAACGCTATCTTGCAAGTGAGCTTCCTGAAGAAGCCTTGCTTACAGTAGCAAGGAAAAGCAGTGATGACTCATTGCTCAGCACCCTACTTATCATACCTGCTGAAAGCCCAACCATTCATTTCCCAGCTGCCAGGCGGAGGGTAAAACTGTCTGTTCACTTCGCAGCAGAGATTTTGTTTGGAACCAGCACGAGCTGCCTCCTGTTAATGATGTTAAATAGCTGACTGTCATGGCTTGCTGGTACTTTCAGAGATTGTGGGCTGGCAAAAATCCACTATAATCATTTCTTTATTTAATCATTTTATCAAATCCAAGGACTGCGTGTTGCAGTTCCAGGTAGAGCAGGAAGTTTTGGAAATAATGGTGCTAGCTCCTCTGCTGTGAGTGTCTYGGTGCTCCTTCAGATTTGCCAGCTCTAACTGAAGGCCTTGAACTGAAACATGAGATATCTGAAGGGAGGACGTTCAGATCGGGATCCAAACTTCACTGTGTGGGTCTGGCTGTGCACTGGAGTGAACTGGAACCCTAAAATTAAGGCACACGGAGCTTGGAGTTTGCTGTGATTCCAGATCCCAACTTTGAGCTTGCTCGAAGGCCGAGAAAAATGGGTGCGCGCAGACCTCCGGGAAGGAGGCTCAAGTGCCCGCCTCGCTTTCGAAGCGGCGCGGGTGGGGGACGGATAGGATGTCCATCTGTTACAATCTTCTCCCTAGCAGCYGAACACTATCAGTATTAAGACTGTGTGGACCATTGAGCTGATTCAGTATCATAATTCCCACGCTCTGTGTTTAGTAAATCTCCTATGATTAAAGCACGCTCTCATTTCACGCTAAAAGTACAATATCCTATCTAAAACATTTCTCCGCTCCCATGTCCTCAGCTGCCTAAAGCCTATGGCTTGCCTGCACCTTCTCCACATTAACAAGGAACATCAGACCCCAAACATGCTTCATTCTCCATCCTACAATCATTTCTGGATCTCAGTCTTGTCTCAGGAAAACTGTTCCCCTCCTCAGCCCCTTCTGAACTATTTAGAAAATTTTCCAAAAGCCCTAGTTAATGTTTCCGAGACCAAAGCAGACTCTTTTCCCCACAAGCATTCAACAGCACCAGAAAGGAGATCCCCAGCGAGACCATTCAAAGCAGGGAAAGCCGACAATATGGCAAACCAGTAAGAACAGAGATGTCCGTCGCCCGCGGAGCGCCCGGTCTCTGACTGCCCGTCTGCYACCCGCCCTGCGCGGTGGCAGCGAGTGCCTGAGGACCTGGAACGACCGGGGACATGAAGGGCTGAAATCTATAGTGGTATAATTTTTGAAATTAAAAAGGGCACTTTAATTTCTTTTTATCTATTTGTTTTGTATTGTACAGCAGGTACAAGGGGGAACTTTCTAAAAGATGTGCTGGAGGTAAGTAACCAAGACGTGCAAACGCGGTAACTGTGAATAACTAAGAGCCTTGTRGGGTATTTATATAGTAAAAAAGGAAAGAAAACGCTGTAATAGTAATTGAAGAAAAGACACCAAGAGTTTTGAAGACACCTAAAAYGCGATGATTCTAGCATAATTCAACTTATTAATGACAGAAGTTAGGAAAAAAAATGATATTTAGCTTATTTCACAGCTACTTTTGCTATTCTGACAGGTTCCTTTAATCCAACAGAAAGGTTCAGCACAACTGATYTTAAGATTTTACCTTTCTTGCTTCCCATTTTCTATAGTTTTAYGACTCTTTATTCATGGCTGTATTTTGCATATATAACTTGTGTGCATTTTTATTTTTCAATGCAGCTCACAATTTGCCACTTTTGCAAAGCACTCTGGAAATCTTGAAGCTAACAGGAGGAATTTTAATGTGATATAATATTTTTAATATTGTATGAAATTAGGAAGCAACACAAACAGTGTCATTATACATAATTTTATTTGAGTCTGCAATTTTTCCTGTATGGTTTCATACATATAAATGGAATACCCAGAGTCTGGCCATGTGTTAACATCTCACATTTCCTTTCCTGCCACAAATGCTGCTTATTATAATAGTATGAACTGAAATATGTATTTTTATTGCTGATCCAAATGAATAAGAAAGTAGAAACACACAAATATGAATTTGTTTTTCGATATTACCTATGTCTGTTTTATAGCCTGATAAAAATTTGAGTTGACACAGTACTGAATAAAAGTGGCCCTATACAGTATGTTTATTCAAATATTTAATTTGTGAAATTTAATAAAACAACAATTTAAACAAGTAAGGATTAGTCAAATACAAAAACTATTAGAAACATTCACATAATTCAAAATAAAATTCTCAACCATTATCAGATGTAGGAAAACCACATAAGAATCCATAAAAAAGTTTTCAAGCTCCAATAAGTTAGATATAATAGGCCTTTTTTGTCAAACACAAAAATAAATATTATTGATTTTATGAATAAATACATTTTCTTAAATGATTTAGAAAGCTCTGTTTATTCATATACAGACAGTGTTTAGAATATGTAGTAGCCAGTATGTCTGCAGATATATTTATGTTGGACTGTTTAGATTGGCTTCACCTCTGTAATAATTTATAACAGTTTCAATGTAAACCTGCCATTGAGCAGGTCATAAAGGTCCTGCATTTTAACCATCATAATTTCAGATAAACCCACAAAACTATTTCTTGCAGGAAAGCTCTAGTTAATCCTTGAATATCTTTGGGATGGAATTTGTTTTTTTATTTAGGCAAATTTAAAGACTAATAAAGGCTGCATTTTAACTATGTTTGATATTCCAGTACTGGTGATAATTTAAAATATATATTTTTTGTTTTGTTTTACAGCAGTAACTCTTCATTGACACTTATTAATACAAAAATTCTGCCCTTCCATTGATTTCAAGTCTTGCTCRAAAGAGAAAGCTACTGTTCATTTTTAAATGTTTCATTATACACTAGAAATGCTAAAATAAATACAGTAGTGTTTTTTCTACATGAAATAAAGATAGATCAATGCCATTTGTTTTTCACTTGATAGAAGCTTCTTAAAGGCATGGATTTTGCATGTGTAAGAGTTTCTTATTTAGGAAAGGTGATTTCAATCTCTAATGAAAAAAAAAGTATTTTATCAAAATGAGTGCATTCTACTAAAGTTCTACCTACATATAGTCAATAAAATGTTTTAAAYACTATAAAATGAACACAAAAAATAACTGCCAGTAGTTTTTAATTAGTCTTTCAAAGAAACAAAAAACAGTAACAAAAATGTTGTGGATATAAAAATTGATTTGTTTTTTACTTAAGCAAAATTTTGACTTTGCTTTGAGCCTTTTCCACTGCAGTGGGCCACACAGTACTAAAGAGGTTTAATATAACACTTTGTTAAATTTCAGATCTTACTCACAAAGTTCTGCTGCTCCATGCTGATCATTAGAAGAGCATAGGGCCTAAAGGAGTGCTCTCACCCTAAAACTATGCCATCATCTACCAGAAATTCAATGAATCTCGAGTTTACTCTATAAAAATACGCAGAGCTCCAGGTTACATTTCCTTTTCACGCAGATTTGTTGTATTGCTCATCACTTCCCCGCTCCACTCAACTTGCCCTGGCGAGTCAAGCCAGCCCAGGGCTTGAGACAGTGAGTACAGACCCTCGCAGAATGACTGCAAGAAATTGGGGAAATTCTGGGGTGGGGGTTTTCCCATTAAAAGAAAGAATTTGAAAGCCTTAAGCATGTTCCCAAATACCAGATTACACAGACTCTGTCAAGGTGATGCAGCTATTAATTCTTTACCAGTTTTTGATGGCACAGGAACAGTATATCTACTAGTGCTTGTCTGGCATCATTCCTCTAACCTCTAATGCCTGCTATCATCTGATGAATCATTGTCAGTAGAAAGGTGGTTGGGGAATACGGGGAAGTAACCTGATTTCTCCAGGTTGAGCTAACTTAAGATGTATTCCTTCACTATTTAGGGTCACAATTAGAGTTTTATTTGAATACTTTGCTGRTTTAATTCTAGAAAGCCACTAGTTATGAGAGAAAACACTGAATACTAACTCCAGCACTATAGCCTGTTTTAAATATATTTTCCTGGATTTACTAAATAAACAGAACCATTAAGACAAAACAATTGGATAAGGCTGCCTAATATTGGTCACAGTGCTTCATATACTACTATAGGGTTGATTTTTTGATACTTTCTTACATAATTCCAAAGCCTTTTTCCTGCTGATTTTTCAAATGAAATTGGGGGGCTTCTCAAATGTCATTTTGTTTGATATAAATGCCCTAATGATGAATGCATCATCATAGGATCATGAAAGGTAGCATAGTTTTTTTTGTTTTGGTTTTGGTTTTTGTTTTGTAGAGTTCGTCATTTATCCCCGGTAGTTCCATCTAAGGCCCAAAAGTTCCTTTCATACTAAGTACTGTAAAAACATAGAAGAGAAGTCTTTTGGTACAAATCAACATTTTGTGTGGTTTTCTACACTGGAAAAATAAGGAAAATTAGTTCCTCTCTTTGCTAGAGAAGTTAAAGAAGTGCTTCGGTGGCCTTTGACAGTGAATCCTCATTTTGTAAATAACTGAGCCATCATAGAAGTCGAAGTTCATTCACAGGTATGAATTTCTCTGTGCATATATTAATATATGTATATACTGATAATGGACTCCAGACCAAATAATGTAGATGACATTTCCTGTAGAAATGCTATGTTAAATCTCTATCTGAAGGTTTATTTTGTATATTTTATTCTCATAGCACGTAAATCTGTTTAATACAGCTTCCTGTCCATCTTGTTATCTAATTAATCAATCCATCCTGTACTGCATTTCTGAGGAATGTGAGACCCATGTGTCAAATGCACATGCAGYTTATTCATGATGTAGACCCAACAGTCAGACAAAAGGATGATAGAAACRAGCAGGGTAACTTACTCTAGCCCTGCACAATATATTGAGGAGCCATTRCTAGTAACTTTTGTACAGTAATGATTATTGGAAATTTCATAGATAGCTCACTTTTGGCCAAGGCAGAAGTCTGGGCACAGAAAGGGTCTATTTCTCTCTGCCCTCAAGTGTAACTACATCTCCAGTGATTACGGGCTGAATGGATGCTCTTTGTTTAGCAAATCCAGCCAAAAACAGAGGGCTTGAATGTTGCTTTTCAGTGAAGCATGTAATAGATTGTGTTTTAAAAATATCTGGGATGGTTTATATTCTTTTCCTGCAGACCCTGACTCCATTCTGCAAATTTACAGGAGCAGGGATTGTTTCATTATTACTGGYGCTCAGATGCTCCTGAGTGACACGTGCTTCCCTCTGCTTCTGGTCTAGCTTCTGTAATTGCAAGCTTTCCAAGTCGCAAAATAGTTGCTATTCCTCTTCCATGTCCTCCACCTCAGCTTCTCGCTGGAGACTGCTGGATTTTGTGCTTAAAGCTTGGCTTGTGAGACAACTTCGAATGAAAACTGCTAGAATTAGACAGTGATGTTTTAGACTGGAAGGRATTTGATGCTGAGCATGGAGATACATGGGTCATTAATGATGATATTCTCTTATTCACAAACATTTGTGTGATCTGGGCCAGCTACTGTAGGAGAGTTTCTATTTTTTTTTCCTGGTGCCACATTTTTATTAGCTTTGGTTATAGAAATATTCCAAGACAGAAAAGGTCACACCAGCTTTCCTCTGTAAATATTTAAGTATAGACTGTGTGGACACATGGCAGGTATAAACCAGACTCAAGTGATCTCCAGGATGGTGACAGTCTGTCTAATCTAATCTAAGTATTATTACACATGGTGCATGCTGCCTCTGAATTTAAGCATAGTCATGGTGCAACGGGCCTATCATTACACTGTTTTCTTAGTTATAGTGTAAAACAAACTCACATGTGGCATAACATATATACTTGACAGGAATGCTGTTATACTCGTGGTACATAAGACAGTGACTGATATCTTGTTTAATGATCTCACAGCACTGGCAACAAAGCTGAATCATATGCACGGCCTCTGCTCACATGCACCCAAAGAGGCAGAAGGATCAACTCAGCCTGCTACGGTTCAGTGGCCTTTTCCCCACTACCTGCAGCCGGCCCCTTGCAAAGCTATTAAAACAGATTTTCTGATATGTTTTTTTCCCTCTCACTCTCTTGAGCCTTTTGCCAGTCTGTCTCACTCTTAATTTTGAACTTCTTTTGCATGCTCCCTTCACCGAGATCGTATCAAATTCTCTGCTGTGTAAATTGGCATGGCTATGCTGCAGTCAGAGGCTCTTTGCCAGTTTACACTGAGAATCCATCCCTAAACAATTATACTCAGCAGTACCAAAAAACCACTTAAATCAACAGAAAATGTGGAGAACTTTTGGGCCCAAATCCCACTGCTTTCAGTTTCTTAAGTCAGAGAACTACCAGGAAACAGGGCAATGGGAACGGAGCTGGAGGTGGAGTAGAACTCAAGGCACAATTAATCCATTCTTTCAGCGATCAGAAGTAGCGATCACAGGACAAACCCTTTGTTGTTAGTTCCATAGCTAGCAAGAAATATGAATGAGCAAAGCGGTTAGTATTTAAAATRGAAAAAAAGTATTCCCTCTGAATTTTTCTGTATTTCTCATTTTGGTTTTGAACCATATAACTCTGCAGATGCTGTGCTTGACTTTAGCTTACAGAGACAACAAAAAGACAAATACAGACATCAGCATTTTATCACAATTCCATAAAAGATTGTTAAGAATACAGGGTCAGCAACCACATTAGCACAAAACTAGCAAAACTCCCTTGAAGACAGTGGATCAGAGTAGAGCAATCCATGAAATGAGTATGTGTGCATATCCATTAAACTGAGGATATGCTGTCTAGTCTTTCCACTGAATGTCCTGAGTTTGATGGTTTTCAAAGCCAAAGTACTCATTTTTAATACAGGCTATTGAGAACATGTTGTATGACAGCTTTGTTTTTCTGACTACCGGTCCATTTCTACTCATCTCATTCATGCAAATTGCTCCATTGAGTTCAGTAGGTCTATTAGTACAATTATTGTGAGCAAGCTTTAGTTTCAACACTAAATGGCTCTGCAGCAAAACTAGACTTTTGTAGTCATGGAACAGGAAATGGTTCTGTGCAAATATTTACCAATGCTAGAAACTATGAATTTCACATTTACAATTACACTAATGTCTGCCTAGGATAGAATGAATCATGTCTTTTCCTAACAGAATGATTTAATTTATAAATATTTGTTATAAAAGCAGGACACACTATGTAAGGCAGCAAGGAAATAATTTCATCTCTTCAATTAGAAGAAGTACTCTAATTGACTTTTGACCTTGATGGTCCTATAAGGACTAGCAGAAATTCCCTTACCCACTTTAAGCTATGCCTGTTGTGGAATGTTTAAATAAGGCTGTAATTCACAGAAACGCTTCCCCTTGTTAAAGTGTCAATAAAGTTCATATTGTTTAAGGAAACTCTTGGTAGAAGGGCTTGTTTTTCAACTCTGAATACTTCTTCTTTCAAAAAAAAAAAAAAAAATCCTGTCTCTCCCTTAATTTTTCATCTTTTCTTCAATGTTCTGTGTAAATCAAAATTGTATCTGGCTGTCTGGGATATTTTTTTGTGTGTGTATGCGTACATGCACATGCATTGCAGATCAAATCATCATACCATGGGCTGGCTTTCTTGAGCGATGTGACCTGGAGTTTACCCTATCACTACTGTTTGGGGTTGCAGATGGATTTTTTTCAATGACTTCTGGTTATTTCATCCCAATTTTGTGGCCATGTTACAGTAATTTATAAAAAAAAAAAAAAAAAGTATATTTTCATTCTGCTTTCATATTTATTCAAATTTTGGTTTCGATTCAGAAAAAGCTACAATGAAGACAAGGATAGATGAATGAGAAAAGAGCTATAATGTATGTGGCACAATAATAGCAGACTGAGAACTAAACTCTTATCTAACTGCATAGACAGAGTTTTGACTCGTAATCGATCCCATGATGTTACCCCACGGGTATTTTTTCTACTGATTTGACTAGTGTGAAGAAGACACACTCATGTTTGTTTGCTACTTTTTACAAACTGACAACTGCCATAAGCCAGGTGGCCTGTTTTCAGTGAGTGCCGGCCAAGCTGGGAGATCCAGAGTGGCTACATTCCTCTTCACACATACATCCTCACCTCAGAAAAAGTAGATGTGAGGTGACAAAGGAAAAAGGACAAAGGTCTGCTACATTATATTTAGATGTCTGTGTAGATGATCAGAATAATATTTATTGCTATCTTGATACTGTTCTTTCTAGAAATCAAGCTCAGCAATGGTAAACTCTGCTGCCCTTGCCTCAGTTGTGGAAATAAAGTTTCCATATAGTTAGTGTTAGATGCTCTGTAATCCCAGCATCTGGCAGACTAAGGAAATGGAAAGAATCCAAATCAAGGATCTTGTTGGGATCTAGGGTAGCCAGGACACTCTGAGAGAYGTGAGTGTTTCTGAGGAACTGAGCAAATTCTTCCCCTCGTGWGTGCCATCTGAGACATGTTTCGAGTTGTGTAGATTGGAAATGTGAGGAGGAAAATCACTAACACATTTAAATCCAAACTGAAGAGAAAGGTAACAGCAAATATATTAATTGGGTTGGGAAATCAGATGAAGAAGGAAAAGAATCACATGCCATAAGTGAGAATCTGTTACAGGAAAATGTGGATACACTGGTGAAATTAGCTGAAAAAAGGAACTTAATAAAAAATCAAGAAGTTACCCCATCAGATCAATTGTGCACAAGCAAGCAGCCATCTCAGGAAGTAACTACATTACTAKGAGATCGAATATATTATCTCTATGTAAAATGTTGCAGAATTAGCCCACGTTTCCTTTTCTTCAAGAGATTGTGACATATTCTTACAATTCATTTTTCTCGTGGGGCAGTTGGGTTTCCCAAAAGAGCCAATTTTCATGTCCATGCATGAGATTAACATTTCATTCCATTAGCTCACCCACATTTGCACATTGTTTGTTTTTGTACATTTTTATTTCAGCCCAGCATGAATTTCAAAAGAAAAACAATCTTTTTTTTTTTTTTTTTTTTTTTTTTTTTTTTTTGTGTGTGTGTGTGTGTGTGTGTGTGTGTGGCTGCACTTCTTTGTCTAGCTTCATATTTCTGGCTGAAACTATGGATGCACGTCCATGCAATCAGTTCAGGTGTCATATATGAAAAATTTAGGAAACAAGCTTGCAGCTAAATTGAGACAATGAATGTATGGAACAGAGTACTATTCAATCAGTTCTTTGAGCTGGGTGCAGTAAATTGACTATGAAAATGTATAGCTATAACTAGATGTGGAAGTTTGAGGCAGAGGCCTGGGCAGAGGCAAAAACAGAGATAGGAAACTCTTGATTAGCYGTGCTTTCATTAATAATACAAAATATTGTCAAAAGATTTTGGGGGCCTGCATGTTAAAAACTGTTACAGTGACAAGTATGAAGTCTGTGCTTTTTATTCGTGAAAATAAAATACAGTAAACCTCTCTTCCTGCTGTGTTTCTTGCCTGCAGGATGGAGGAGTTGTTTGGAACACAGGTTCATTTATGCCTGCCTGGTTTGTCTGAGTCAGACAAGTGAGAGAAACACTCAGAGCAAAGCAAGATCTCCAGGTACCAATGTTTTTGAAAACTTTCTGTTCTAGTTGGCTAAAATCACTACTGAGCAACAGTATCTGCTGCAAATGAGAAAACTATGGACAACCTGTGAGCAGTTCCTGATCTGCTATCCAAAAAGCAAGAAACTTGTTCCCTAGTTGGTAAGTCTGGAATCAATACAAATTTTTATTATGTCATGTTAAAAAACAGTTAACCTGCTCTCATTCTAACTAGGGCAAAAATACACTCTCAGGTTTTGACAACTCACTATTTTTGTTTGTTTTGATTTTATCTGTTCATGGCAAGTGTAACGGAGGCTTCTAAACCACAGTATCAGCGGTATGACATTATAATTATCATGTCATATTCATTTCATAAGCAATACTTCTTTACTGTTTTTTTTTCCTAACAAAACGGAAACATTCCTGGACTTGCTTTCTCATCTGGCAAACATGAAGAAATGCTCTCGTTTTCAAACTTTCCTCACTGTTACTTAAGGGGCAGCAGTAAATGCATGTCCAAAACACTTTACTGCTGTAAAGTCTTTCTGCACTTTAACTTTCCTCAGTATGACAAAATAAGAGGATATCTTTACGTTTAGTAAGTCTCCTTTTCCTGTGTACTTTAACTTATTTTTCAGCC
>NW_028186424.1:82820-141188 GCF_003343005.1 Rhea americana
GCTGGTCGTGTCTAAAGTGAGAATAATTGGCCCTGACAGAGAGGAAAGTAGTAATCGGAATGAGACTTGTTTAAATAACAGTTTAAATTTTCTTTCCTTACTTTTCCGATTATATGCTCTATAAAGCAGGATTTCTTTGCCTTGGGTGTTTCACAGAGTYGTTTCTGTATGCAGCATAGCCAGTAGTAAGTACACAAGTAGTAAGCCCAGCTATAATTTGTATTAGACTTTGAGTTTGGCTCCCTAACATACAAATACACCATTCAATTGATATTAACACCGTATCATCAAAATATTTAGCAGTCGGAAACAGCACTGACTAGTTGCATCCTCCGATTCTATTATGTTAGCATCATTTCTTTACTCCGAATGATTAAAGAGAAAATCAGATGCAACACTGCAACACTAGCAGAAAAAACAYGCTTAAAAACTTGAGGTATGAATCCACTTCGCATTCTGCTGAGCACTCTCCTCACTGTGGCCAAGGAAGAGTAAAGTTACTATGTTTTCTAGCCCTTCCCCTATGTGATTTGTGCTGTTCTTAAACATTGCTTTGCTCAGAGCTGTGCAGAGCAGGTGCTTTAAAAAGCTTTGGTATATGTCAAAGCTTAGTACTGTAACATGACTGAGATTWTTTTTCTGTCGAGTACATCTGTCTCCAGAAGTAGATGCAGTCCCCATCTAACCATTAGTGGGGATCTAGGTGACTCCCTGACCACCTCTGCCTTCATTCAAAATATTTGTGGCAGATATAAATCAAGACAAGGATTGACTTGAGAATCYGGAAGGATCAAGTGGCATTTTTGATGGAACAAATAAAAACTATATGTGTCGTGATCTGCAATAGGATATGTGAAATATGTTGTAGAAGCCTGGTAATTTCCTACTGTAACTTTTACTGGCGCTGTCACAACAAATAGGCCCTGCTTACCTCTGCTGGAACTAACCCAGCTTTGTAAGGGATGAGGGATCACTTGTCCTGACAGCCTTTGATGTTTGGCTTCTGAACTTTTAGCTAAAACTTTCAAAGTAACTTAAATCATCTCAATATGGAATTTTTTGAAAAGGAAACTAAGTCATAGGTGAAATTTGGCTCCAATAATGTAAGTGATAAACTTCTACTGACTTCAATAATAAAGAACTTCTTAATTCTACTAAAGCAGTTGCTGCTCCTTAGCCCTTTTGAAAAGTAGTCCTAGAGTGTCCTAGAGTAATTCAGGACTTGGAAGCAGTTTGCTTCTTGATGCTGCCTCAACTCTAAAATGGAGAGCAATAATTATAATTGTTGATGATTTATGAAGGACCATTTTCCGTTTATGTGAGTTCCACCGTTAAAGTCTGAACTCTTAACAGGCTTATCTCTATACAGTATCAAACTACCTGGGAGTTTGATAATACAGAGATGATTAGATGAGGTCAGGTTGTTTAATACAGAGTCCAACAATATGTATATATTGCTCTGTCCACTTTTTGCAATGTACATGAGATTACATCATCTGTTAGTAAGTTGGTGCCCATTTACCTGATTTTTTAAAAAATTTTCCAAAGTTATCAAGTGTTTTTTTTTTAATATTGAGTTACCTAAAAAGTAGTTATATGTAGGAAATCCTAACATATGTGTGAATACATGTGTTAGAAGACGGGGATTGTGTGGAAATTTCTGACTTTTCAGTAGCAAAATGAAAATAGAAGAYGCTGCTCCCCTCCATAATTTCCTTTCCATTTCCATGTCTGTTAAGATGTATTAATAACATGTCTTGCAAGAGTTTTAGCTTGGCTGCTCCTGTCTTTTCCCATTGACAAATCACGGCTCTCCAACAGAACTACAACTCCCACAATACCCCAAGGCTTTTCATTCTCACCAAGCTGCATCTCTCCCGGCTCTCTACCGCTGTCCCTCCACCGCTCCTGCAGCTGATGGGGAAGGCCAACCAGTAGAGTACGACTGGCGCAAGAAGCACTCAAATCATAATTACTGTGAACATCACCCTCTCAAGAGGATCCTGGATTCATCCATTAATTTTTCACAAGAAACAGCTACGCGGCGGGTAGTAGTCTGTGATCCCTCTCAGAGGTTTAAATAAGTTTGAAAGCTGAAGAGCATTGATGCACGAGGTCAAAACTGGAGTTGTGTTTGTATGGTTCCAGTCTGGGTTAAATATGCCTGGCCCTTCTGTATTACAGATCAAGAGTTCAAGTATAAAATGACACTATGTTTTAAATGGGTAGTTTCAGTGTAAGCAGCAGCTGCAAGTGCAAAAGGCAATGATATTGCCATCACACCCCTAACAGTCAAAACTGTTTGGAAATCTCATTTGTTTTTCATTAGTTACCGCAACAGTTTGAATAAAATCCTGTTCAATCTCAGCAAAGAGTACTTTGGAAATGTTAGTCTGTTATTCTTTAAACAAAGTTCAACAGCTATTAACAGAGTACTTGTTTATGATCTTCTATAAATATTATGTTTCTGTACTTCTTTGAAAATGTGGACATTTTAATTTCATTTTTATTTTAGTAAAAACTGTAAAATTATGACTCACCAGCTGCAGAGTGCCAAGACAGGATATTTCCCAATATATGGGGCAAACAACATTTTTATGTATTTTTGTTACCTATCGTATAAAACCCAGCTTATTTTTATAAATGGCTCCATAGGCCTGCACCATAAAAGTTGCATATAATTTTATCCCAGTTTTTAGGGGTTTTGGTGCCCATTACCTAGGAAATATAAACTCTCATGTTCCTGAGCAAAGTAGACGTTTCAGTGATCAGTGAAACCCACTCATTTTCATGCACAAGTGGCCACCTTTCTTTTAGTCAGCCAAGATCACACAACCAGAAGAGAAAGTTAAACGAGATTAAAAAAAGGGAGTACATGGTGCTATGAGGTTTCAATACAACAACTTGAAAGGAAGTTGCAAAATTAGCAAGGAGCAAGTGGTGATAATATTTTTCTTACTCCTTGAGTATCTATTTTGGTGGCATAACCACACAGATATCACCACTTACCTGTAAATCATCCAGACAAATTCATGCCTTAAGAGGGGTTCAAGCTTCATTACATTACAATGTTTATAAAGCTTGATGTAATAATGCTTATGGTGCATAATGCACCTCTGGAGCATTGAACATACTTTACCAGAAGGAATTATACTGAGCTATTTCTATAATTGATATGGGGATTTTAATGGACAATTTAATCCCCAAATGTGTATTTCGTAATGGCTTAACCCTCTCTCTTACAACTACTGCTATTAAAGGTTTAGATTTAAATGCAAATAGAGGTGTAGCACTGATTTTCCTTTTTTATGTCTATCTAAAGCTTTCAGTGGTTTTCCTCAAAACTGAGACAAAACTAGATGTAGATTTTATGGTTTATGACCCAGTACCGCATTCAAGCTTCACATCACACTTTTGCTTTTATTATTACTTGGACTATTACCCAATTGGCATAGGCCAATACCAAACAGTATGTTATACAATATGGACTTTAGATAGTTCTTCACGTCTGATAGTTCTTGGCTGAGTCAAAATTGTGGGAAGGTGTAGTGCTCATCATGCCTTGGATATTGGTGTATTTTGTGATCCTTAGGAAGAGAGCAGGGTTCACAAAACCCGTCCCAGTGAAGTCTTAGTTTCCTCAGGAAGGAAAGCTGAATTTGTGCAGAGGAAGAGAGTCATCCTATCAGGTCTCTGAGTGATGCGTTATTGAAGGTATTGAAGGAATATTTTGTAGTACTTCACAACTAGACRTGGCCATTGTTAATTCAGTTGTGGTGGTAATTTCAATATTAACCTAGGCTAAATCCACATCTCTAAAATGAGAAAAATGGGCAAGCAAGATTTTGTTCAAAAGAATAAGCAATCTTGTTTCCAACTTGTTTCAAAGTAATGTCAAGGCACAATATGAAATTGAAGAACCTCAAATCTAACTTGAGTAGAATTGAGTAGAAGGCACACAAAATCCCTAGGAAGCTTTTTCTTAAATGCAAAGAGCCTGAGGAATAACAGGAAAAGCTGTAAGAGTGGTAAACAAACTCAGATGAGTGCAGGGTAAGTAACTAAGAAGCAAAACATAAATAAGGAATTTGTCTTTGGAGATAAAAAGGAGGTTTACTTTAAAAGCTGAATGACTTTCTGTTATCTTCTATATGGATATCTATTGATGGCTGTGTCCCTAAAGAGCCAAGGTTTAAGGAAAGTGAGACATTCAAATACAGTAGCATGTGCAACATCAGCACGTGTTGTAGAACAGAAATCCACCTTTAACTAGCAATTAGCAGTGGCCAATGAGATGCAAAGAGTGATTTGGAAATTTACCTTGGGCATTAGCCAAAGGGAACTGAGCCAAAGGAACGTAGGATAACTGTTGAAGGCTCACAGTTAAAAAGAGCTAGTATCTGATCAAAGGAATGTGTGAACTAGGAAAACGTTAGGAGCTTGAACAGGCTTAGCAAGACAAAAGAGAGTTGGATTAGACATGATAGCCTGATAGTAAGTCACAAGAAGTGTATGGAAGGAGAGACTAAAACCACCACTACTAGAAATCAACCAGAAATAGCAAATGATCTAAAAAGCGAGAGTTCAAGATGAGATGCTCATGTTTATGCCGAGGGATTGTAGCTGCATGAAGTGAGAGATGGCTGTCAATAACAGAAGTACAAATGTTCGAGTGCTGGTTGAAGACAATGGAAAAGATCATATAACTGGCAAAATTCAGTGGGGCAGTTGAAAGCTGGAGCCATCTGTCAGCCAGACTCTGAGAAGACAGGAATATAGAAAGAGTCCCAGGAACATGACAGGAGGAGTAAGAAGAGCATCTCGTACTCTGTGTCACTAGGCCACTTCTGAAGGAGATAGAGTGTGTGTCATATAGAGATGATAGCAAGGCATCAGTCATAGAAACAGAACCATTTGAGTGGGAAGGAGCCTTGAGAAATCACTAGTGCAACCTCCTGCTCAAAGCAGGGYCGGCTGTGAGATCCAACCAGGTTGCTCAGGACTTTATCAGATGAGTCCTGAAAACGTCCAAGGCAAACCACGTTCACTTCATCTCGCATGTATTACAATAAACTGGAAGTTAATTTACTTCTGAGATAAAAATAATTTTGTGACATTCTACTCATTTTAAGTATACAGTATTCACCTAAATCTATTAGATCTGTCATAAACTGTCTTTTTCAAACAGCTACAGATCATTGCTATATCTGGCAGCCCCTCTCGGATGACGCTGGGTTATCATTTTGCAAGCCGGATACGATGGAATGATTGGTTTTGTGAAATACACAAGGTATAATTCTTTTTTTTTTCCTTTTGCTTAGATTAAAAAAACAGGATGTGAAAGGAATGAAGTTCAGACACAAGCAAAACAAAATTAAAAAACCTCTTTGCAGTTCATGAGGTGACCATTCACAGGCTCTCTGTAATTTATGGTTATTCCACAGTACTGTATAAGATTAGTTCAAGTTACATTAGGCTCTAGTGCTTGACTCTCACTCTGGATAATCTGACAGCCAGCTCTGGAACTAATCTTGGTGTGCTAACAAATGAAATATGTTTTTTCTTTCTCCCATTTTTTTCTGTTGGGTTAAGTTACAGTGTTGTCTTTTAAATAATGCTCAAAATTATTTCCTGGGCATATGATGTTACTGAAGTTTTCAACAGGCTTTTTCCCAGTTGTAGGCTTTTTTTTCTTTTTGGTTTCACTTTATATATTACATACTCCTGTAGGAGTCTTACTCATTTTAAAGCCCAATATCAAAACAAGATTCAAACTAGTGGGAACATGTAAAAATCTGTTCACAATTAACTTGCTGAATCCAAAACTTGATTTTGATACAGATTGTTTGTACTTGTTATTCAGATTTCAGGCAACTGCAGAAGTCAGGTTAGGTGAAACTCTCTGTGCATTAGGAATGAGAGGAAAACATAAGCACCATTTAAAATTATTCAGAACTATTGAATGGATTAAATTTTGGCAGCAATTGCATTTATACTGGACAAATTTATAAAGGTTAACCATGTCYAATCAAGGAACAGAACGGTGTCTTGTGATTCAAAGCACTAATCACAAAACACAAAAAGCAAATGTCTCATATAAAACAACAACAACAAAAAAAAAACAATCCATAGCTCAAACAAGATGTGGAAAACTACCACTTGAACACAGAATTTATAAATTAAGGAGTAAAATTACAAGCAAAGATTGTCTAATAGTTTAAATATTAACATCCATCTTTCAGGTATCATTGCTATGAAAAAACTCCCACTCAACTGCCCTTATTCTTCAGAAGCTGAAATTTCTGTTAGTAAGAAGCCCTGATTCCTGCATTTCCGAAGGACTTGTGCAGAATCACCTACATCTTGAAAGTGGAAAGCTGCTTGATTTCTATCTTAAGCATATGCTCTGCTAGGGTTAGTAATATTTTTTCTTGCCTTTCTTGCCATGGGGCCAAATTTAATAGATACAGTGAGTAGCTCTTCTCAGCTTGATGGCTGCTGAGGCACTTAATTCTTTATGTGCACTGTACAAGGGAGTCTAAATGAGATTATTAGGTGGCTGGGTACCTGACACTTTGCTACAAATCTCAGTATCCCTCTGTCTAAATCTCTTTTCTCAAGGTAGCATTTTATTTTTGAGCTTGCTTTTGTGAATTACTTTAAAATCCTGCTGTAGGTTTCTATATAAGTAAATTCCAAACAATCCACATATGGTAGACCTTCTCTTGTTTTTACTTTTCAACTTAATATTTACTGAATACTTGCGATATATGTGGTTTAAGAGATTTTTTTTTTTCTATGTGGCATAGTTTAAGCAGTGATGGTAGTTTTCAAGTTATTTGAGAAGGATATTCTGTTTGATCGTTAACATCTGTTTGTTCTCCAGCTGTGCAGCTGCAGTCATCCAGAAACTCTGATTCCAATCATCTCCTTTTTACAGACAACAATTAAAGTCAAGAATCAGAAAGTGTAATGAGGAAATACAGTTTGCTTGGAGGAGATATTACGTCTTCTAAAAAGAAGTCTTTTTCCAAGACTGAGATAAATCTTGTGATCATTCTAGCAAGTGGCCTGCCCCTTCACGACTGGAGGCTAAATGTTTCCATAGATTGAGAAATAAATGATTTATTTTATGCAGTCATACTTAACCTTCTTTTTAATGTCTTCCAAGTTCAAGAAAATGGTGTTTGGTGGCTCTTCTCAGGCTGTAGGAACCGAATAATTTCCATTGGAAAATTTATCTTCACAAGCAGTGACTGTTTTTGCACCTGAGGAATGTCTGCCTCTGATGACTCCACAAGGTCTGTCAGCAAAGCTTTGCCTTCTCAGAAGTCACGGCAGCTTTGAATGATGCCTTAGAAACAAGTCTCTGCACTCAGTTAAAATGCCACATTTTAAAAGTAGAATTCCTCTCTGATTTCAGCCTCTCAGTTTCTCTCTGATTTCACACATTTCTGTGTGGTAGTAGTTACWCTGAGTGGTTTTCATAGCTTTTGTCCAGCTATGAACCATGCATGCTTTACTCATCATTCTAGCTATTTCTGGGTGGCCTGGAGGAGGATATAAAAATATCATATATCTATTTGGATATTGATGTAGTTTTTCCTTTTTTAAGTCAATATAATAAAATTCTTTGAATTACAAAAGCTGAAATGGCACATGTTAGTTGATAGTTATTTGCATGGCCGCACTTCTGAAGGGACAAGTTTATACTTTGATATTTTTATTTTTTGACAAAATCCTGGACCACACTGATGTCTGATCTGTGAGACAATGGCATCGTAAGTGATGGAATCTATTCCACAGACTTTTTGTCCACCTTCCTTGCATTTTGCCCATTTTGTTCTCTTTAGCTTTCATTTCTATCTTTCCTCCAGGGATTCCTCAAGTATTTATTCATTCTTTCATACATGTATATACATACGTATATTTTTATTTTATATTGAACATGAAGAGTGATTTGCCATCTCTGTGCTTCACTCTGCCATGGATGAAAATTCAGAGACTAAATAAGAACCTGCTATAATCAACCATAKCATTACTTGAGACTATTATGTCTTATTCTTTGCAATGAGAAAAATGCAATACTGTAATTCTTCCACCAGGTATTACTACATCATGGCACTGAAAGCTCCATTTTGTCCCCAGATGATATTCCTCAGCAAGTACTACTAACTTCTCTTGAATTCAGAGGAAAAGTAGAAACAAGGAAATATTCCTGTAAGGTCAGAAAAGAACCTTTCTAGTTTTTGTCTTTTCAAACAGATGACTTTATTCATYCTTTCTATTGTAGCTTCGAATGAATTTGCAAGCAAGATGTCTTTTCGCTTAAACTCTTCTGCTGTCATCCTTCRTTAAAAATTCTCACAGACACTATTCTGTTTGAACAGATAATSAGCAGAAGCGATCAGCAAAGTGTAATTTTGAGACAGTGTCCTCATATGTTCTTCAAGTACATGGGATACAAGGAAACACATATCTAATATAAAAACTATTCTGTAGTAGGTCATTATCCATAGTCATCAAGTGGATTTCTGCACATGCCTATTTGAGGTCCAGGATGTTCAGTATTTTCCTTAATAAGTGAAGGAAGAAACAGAAAATCATAGGATTAGAATGAAAAAGGACTTTGATAAGTTTGAATAATGGTCTGGAAATGTAAATTCATTGGAGTTAGTAAAAATGCAGAGAAAACTACTGGAGAAATATAGGATAGGGAAGGACTGATTTGAAAGGGATACATCAAAAAAAAAGATGTAGGCTTTAAAGGAAATCAGAAGCAGGAAACAAATTGGCAGTATGACAGGATTATGGAGAAGGCAAATCCACATCTGGATTTATAAACACGAGTGTTGTATGCAAGATCTGTAATGTAAATTTTGTGCAAGTGGTGCTGGTACATCCTCAGCTGGATTATGGTGGCTTGGTTTTGGCATTCAAAAGTGATGTGGACCCATTAGGAAAATCAACAAAGTAACAGACAGAACCTTAATACTAGCAAAGACTGAAGGAATTAGGATTGCTTAACTTCAAGAAGGCAAGGTAACCCTAAGCGTTACTCTAATAGTATTTGAATAAATAAATGGCAACTATAAAGAGGAAATGATTAAACTGTACTGCATTTTTGGTGTGAGTAGGGCAAAACACAATGGACTTATAGCCCAGAAAGCTTAAGAGAAATATCAGGAGAAACTTTCCAATAGCAGAGATCAGTGAAACACTAGAAAAGATTGACTGAAGAGATGATACGTTGGCCGCTTRTAATAGAGTTTTTTTCTGAGGAGGCAGAGAAGCATTTGTATAAAATGGCAGAAGCATAATTGATACGCCTCCTGAARTCTCTTCCAGGCCTATTTTACATGATTTCAGATGATATATCTTGTATTTGCTATATGACACCTACTGATATTCTGATATACTGATACCAGTTCTGATATCTTAGTTTTTATAAGAGCCAGTGCTTCCATGAACTGAGGGCTGGATTCTTTAATCAGACATTAGACTAATCTCTTGTGTATAGCAGAAGCTATGTAAGTCCACTGTTTTCCTTTTCTGGTTTCAACTACTTATCTTATGTTCTAGAAAATATAATAGTTATAGACAGTGATCATTTGTTTCCTGGAAAGCATAACTCTGCTACTGTATCAAAGCTGAGTCAGCAACTCACATCTGGTTCTAATGWGCTCATGCAAAACAAAGTGGGCACATAATGATCTGCCTTAACAGCATGCAAAGTCACACAAACAGATTGTGACCCAAAGAGTCCTATCTTTTGGAGCACATTTATTTTGACTGATCTTCCCCATTTTCAGAGGATAGTGTGGTTGAAGTGTTTCAGTGACATCAAAAAAAATAGAAGATAGGCACTTTCCTCTTCTCTCAGGAATATTGTTTCTTAGAAGGGGGGAATTTCAATGATGTAAAACACTGGAATGGAAAACTATTTTCACAGGAAAACTTCCAAGAAAGAACTATCCCTTAAATATGAATACATATGACTTCATGCATATTATTTCAGAACTCTTCAGATCTTCCAAAGTCCACATTTCAAGAATGACAGTAGTCTGAAAAGTGTCTCAGTAAAAAGAGCATTATGAGGGTCTATGTTTATTGTATCCTAATACTTTCTCTATCTAATGTGTGCTATTTACCTTGGCAGATAACTCTGGGAACTCGGCCTGGAATCAGAGAGTTAAATTGGTGGGGCTGAGTCACAGTCGCAGAATTACAGGATAATTCAGATTGGAAGAGACCTCACAAGGACTCTATTTTTGAGGTCCAACTCTTGCTCAAGGCAGGATCAACTGTGAGATCAGAGCAGGTTGCTCAGTGCTTTATCAGGTGGGTCCTGAAAACCTCCAAGAATGGAGACTGCACAGCCTCTCYGGGCAGCCAGCTCTGCTGCTCCACCATCTTCATGGAGATTTTTTCCTTATATCCAGCTTGAACCTGCCCTGTTCCAGTTATAACCACTGTCACTTGTTCCTCAGCTGTGAACCTCYATAAAGAGCCTGRCTCCATCTTCTCAATAATTTCCTTGTAAKTTTGGTGAGGGGAGTGCGGTTGAGTTGCCCCACGGCTGTCTCTGCTCCAGGCTGAACCAACCTGGCTCCCTCAGCTTCTCCTCAACTGGGCAAGCRCGCCAGTCCCTGACCATCCTGGCTGTCCTCCACTGGACGTAGCCTGGGCTACTAACACCTTCCTTGTTTTGCGAAGCCCCAAAGTGGCTGCAGCATCCAGAGTGCTGAGTGCAAGGGGATAATCACTGTCCTTGATCTACTGGCCAAGTTCCCGCACACAGCCCAGTATCCCTGTTGCACTGTTGATTTTACACATCATCAAAAGCAATAAAGCACAATTTTGCATGCTAAATTATGTCCTTCACCACACTTATGCAACCTATAGTCACAATATAACAGTTGTACTTTCTTAAAATTTGTTAATGAATTGTGCTTATGATGTATAACAAGGCCTGAGCCCAACTCTTACACTCTTAGCAGGGTGAATCCAGTAGTGGTAAAAGGAAGATAAAACAAGAAGAAAGATTATTTTGTGGTTAAAATAAAGCAGCTATCACTAACCTGACCTGGTGAGGATATGTGCTGAAGAAACAAAGGACTTTAAAGAAGTCCTCTAACCATTCCCAGGAGCCACTCAGCTAAAGCTCTGGTAAGTTAATCTCTCAAAACTAAAACAGCAAAAATTCAACATATACTCGGGCAGCAGTTCAGAAAGAAAATACTACACACCTATTCAGAGATAAAACCCAGCAATAATAAGTCTTTTTCCTTATGCTGCTCTCTCTGGAGCATTATGGTTCAGAATAGCACTGGGAGGTAAAAGCACGCATGTTTTACCTTTGGAGGTAAAATTGAGAAAATTTTGAGAAAAATTCAATGTTAATGATTCATTTTTAAAGAAACAAGTTATCACTGAGGGAAGCAGTCAATACTTAAGAACATTGAGAAAGGGAGGAAGCAGAGAAAATTAGTCAYTACCTATAGGCCAGTTGGCTTCAGTTTACGTACTGTGATTTAGACATACTGGTTGCTTAGTTTAAAAGAGGTGGGCTCTGCACGTTTGGATTTTGACTTAGCGATTTAGCATTTGCTGAAAGAAGAATGGCATGAAGTACCTGCATGAGAGGATGCTATCAAGTTCGTCGCTCCTGTTTTAGCGCCTGTGAGTGAAGGGCACAGGCATCCAGACTCCTGGCGCGTGGCTGGGAGTCTGAAGCAAGAGCAACGGCATTTATAAGGGCAGACTGGTTTCGTATACGAAGCTTGGGCAGGCAGCTGGTTGCTTACCTTGCCATAACAAACTATGTTCATATGCCTGTATTTGGACAAATGGTTATGAGTGCTACTGTGTGTGCACAAAGTTAGAAGCTGCTTGTTAAAATATTGGACCCAAATTGTTGTCTTAAATGTACCAATGGCAGACTCACAAAAGGTCAGTGATCATCCCTGGCTAATCCATCTCTTTTACGTGCCAGCCAGCCGGCCGGTAAGCAGCATCCATGACTGAAGCAGTTTTATTCTTTCCTTGCCTATCTGTAAGGGCTTATGGGATGGAAAGAAAATAAGTAAAGGTCTTTACTTTGCATTTCATTCTAACCACAGAACGTTTTCTAGTGCTTTGTTTAATCCAATTTTAAAATACACCGGAGAGAAGGCTACAACCAAAACCCCAAGCCTAGTGGGTGGCTATTCCACAGCCTATTAGACCTTACTATAATTTTTTTTCTAGATACTCAAGACATTCTTTTGGAATTCTCTATGGACCCCATTAGACCTAATTGTCCCCTTCCATCACTTATCACTGTGATAGAAGCTCAGCTCCTTTGTAACATATGAGAATCTGAGTTGTATACTTAGAATCCAATATTAAAATCAGAAAATATTAACTTGCTCCAAAGCATGTCTAAAGAAGGATTGTGAACATTTACATTATTTTATATGTCAACTGTCAGTGTAAAAGTCTTTCATTTCCCATTCACAGTGTCAGAACACCATATCAGTCAGTACTTAAAGTCCTTGTATTAAAAGACAGTTCTCTAAAGATGATGTTTCAGAAATATTAAGTATTAAAAGGTTAAAAACTAAGAAAACAGTAGCAAAAGAGAGAGAAAAAAATAGTTCTCCCATCAGGCCAATTGATTCTAAGGGCAGGGTCACTGAATGTAGCATTATTTCTGCTGGTCATGTTTCTTTCCTACCAGAGCTCCAAAGTAAGCTAACTGTGTAAGCAGGATTGAAATACACAACCCCCTTGTGACTGGAAGCAGTAAAGCATTCTCCACTTGCGGTTTTCTTCAAATGAGCCTGCATGGAATATGTGTTTGAAAACAGTGAAACTCTTTATTAATCAAGTACTTCACTTGCCATGCCAGCATAAAGTTTCATTTATGTCAAAACTCCCTTAAAAATGGTTTGGAGTAGTGTCTTGTACACAGACCTTCAACAGAAGAAATATTTTTGGAATTGTAAATACAATAATCGAGGCAAATATTTGCACCGTTTGAGAAGCTKCTGTAAGATCTTCAATCTTTGGTTACAATTCCGACATTTTATTTCGGTTTCCTACTGTATGGAAATAGGCAGACTGTATAGCTCATTCAAAACAGTGCCAAATGAGCCATCCCAGTTACTAGAGGAGGGCTTTTTCAAACCGTATCTTTTTTTCTCAAGGGATATGTTGCAATAAAAGAAATAGCAACCTAGACATGAAAAATTGATAACTAAAGAAAACTCTCAGAATTTAGTATCTGTTCAATGTTGACCCAAGGCTATAAATTGTTATCTGGTGGGCAAAATCTCTTTGAAACTATGGCGAAGAGCATAACCAAAGATAGCTAGAGAAAGCCATGCTTTTTTTTGTGAATGAGAGAACCCTAGCATTACTGAGGGTGTAACCTCCATTCAAAAGACCAGAAGAAAGACTCATGCAACTTGTACCYAGGCGAAAGCATGTTGTTAGCTGTTGTTTTGTGAATCTATGAGAAAAAAAAAAAAAAACTGTGGGAGAAGCTGAAGAGGGCTTCAAGAGACTACTATGCATGTACAGCACAGGTATGCAGAGCATGGAAAAAACCTGAGAAGAAGTGTTTTAGATAGACCACTGCCGAAAGGAGCTTGGAACAAGGAGTAGCCTCTCCTCTGCCATTTGTTTTATGCTTGGTTTAGAGAGGTAAGATTTCAAATCTGTGTAAATAAATAAGATTGCATTAAAGAAACACCTGTCTCCATTACCTATTTCTTCTCCTAACTGTAGAGAACCTGAATGCGCTTGTATATTTGGCTGAGCACTAGGCTTAGAAAGATTGATGGCCAAACTGATAGAGATCCAAGTCCTGTCGAGCCCCGTCGGGCTGACGTGTCTGAACCCTACTCTCAGTAGCATCATCTTCCTGTTCCGCTTCAATGAGGGACAGTGCGCAGCTGCACTGCTCTGTGCGACACAGAGGACCTAACTGTAAGTCTAATAGTCGCAGTCAGGATGCTTTTTCCCTTGAGAACATGGAAGATATCAGCAGTGGGGCATCTGCATGCCAGCTAAGCCAAGTTGGTTGGGAAGTTGAAAGGCAGGTGCAAAAATTAGCAGCACTGAGCAGCTCTGGGAAGCTCTGGCACAGAGATGGAAAGGGTGCACAAGCTGGTTTATTCATCTGTGCAGACACAAACTATTTCATGGTGTCCTCAGCAAGTTTTCTACAAATATCCCACAGAAACACCATCTTATGTAAAGTGCTACTCAGCTGACATAAGGACAGCAAACTCTAGTCCTCTGTTAAATGTATTTACTTGCATGAACTGTTTTATTTTTTCAATGACTTAAAAAAGAGCAGCTTCTGCTCATTCATTGACCAGAAAAGACCTGCTGATCCTTTGACAGGTACAGCAGAAGTTATTTTTCATCATGGCATGAATAGTTTGTTTTGTTTTACAAAAAAGCACTTCACACTGAAGCACAGCCAGGAATTATCATTCTTTTTTATGCTTGTACAGGTGCACTTTCTGAATTAGCCACACAGTCCCAGTCGGGCTACTAATGGAGTGATGACACTAACACTGCAACAATAGAAGAGGCCTCCAGGGATACTCTCCACAGAGCTAAGATGCAGGTAGGAATGTGCTTTTTAAGAGGGTCACAACTTAAAACATTCTATGAAGCTGACAACGCTTTATGCTACTTCTGAAGACTCACAGCACAAACACACACAAGTGTGATAAACTCTATCAGGCTGCTGACTTTAAAATCTCTGCAATTTGTGTAGGCGAGAGCTCCCAAGAAGTCAACTTTTGCGATGGTTCACTTCAACATATGTACAGAAACAGCCAATCAGCGATGCAGTTTTTCAACTTGTGTCCTGAATTACTGATTCATTTTTTTTTTTTTAATCCATCTGTACATCTATATATTTATTTATTGAAAAGGGGATCTGGACTCTACATACAAACTCTGTGCATGTATAYGTGCATCTGTGGGAACAGGGTCGGGTACAGCCATGTGTAAGAAGGAGTCATGGCAAAACTGTTTATTGTAATGTGTGAACGAAAGAGCTGCAGTATAAATAGTTCTGTGAGTGGCAGGAGCAATGAAGCCTGATTTCCTGTAGAGCTAATTCTCAAGGCTGAGCTCCTGTGTGGATTCACTGCTGTCTAGCAAGGATAATAGGATAACATTGCATTATGTGGGATATCTTTGTTCTACTCCAAAGATAAAACTTTCAGAGACTTGAAAGCTTGAAGAAAACTCTTCTCATGAATTTGTGTGGCTAGTGGATTAAAATGCTGTTAGGAAGAAACCAGTGTCAGCAGTATCCCATATGCCTCATTTCTTTAGGAAAAAAACCCTAAAGAATAATTTAAATTCACTGAAAAACAACAATAATAATGAAAGTGAAGGTCCCTGTTAGAGTATGTGAAATTTTGTGATTCAGTGCTGGCGCAAATGTCTGGGGTTGATTTCTTGTCTGCTGTTTCAGCTTATATTTCTGTAKAGCCACAGGCCCTTGCTGGTGTCCTAGCTGATTGTTTCACTGAAATATCACTGTAATACTGATTATTGTTATTCATTTCTTCAGACTATCCAGCAGCCTAGTTCAGCAAGATGCATCTAATTCAGGGTACTGTGCAGCCCATTGACTTGCCACTGACATGCTTGAATTGCRGACTTGTTTAAGTACTTTGCAGAACTGCATCCTTAAATAGAAAGGATGAGCTATAAGTATGTGGATCATGCCTGTTCAAGGTTTAGAGGTACTGTACAAGGAAGTTTAGAGCTAGTTCAAATTCTCTGATGAACATATGGATTCATACTTTTAGGATGTTTCCAGTTTCTTACTAGAAATCAAGTATCTAGATCTCTAGAAGATCTTTTTATTCATGTAGGTGAATCTCATTGTAATGATGTACTGACTGCATGATTTGAGAGAAAGTTGCTGAGAGCAGTTTGTGGAAGAAAGATTCAAAATATTAGAAACATAAATGTTGTAATTAAGCAGCACAGCTCAGTAAATCACTGAAGTACTGTTTTGTTTGTCTGAGCTGATAATCTGGTCTACAGCTAACTGACTCTTTCATAATAATAAAATGCTATAATCTGAAACATACAGCAGATCTTACTGCTGACAGGGTATGGCTGTTTTCAAGAGATAATGTTAATGTGGTGATACAAGAGTACTTTGTTTTAGAGCTAACCAGCATCTTTGCCAACAGTAATACCATTTCTTGGAGTGCTCATAATCTGCTCTCCTGGAGTACTTTGCATTCCCTGAGCTCAAACTGCAATGTAAGACCCGTAGCATTCCCACCTCTGAGACACAGCACATTGCCCTTTCCTTCTTATGTCATGTAGTCACCTTAAAATAGTGCAAAATATTATGGGAGCACAAAGCAGCAAGTGATCACGAGAATTCATGATGTCACTGAACATGTTGTAAAAATTAATTTCACTATGATGGCAAGGGACACAAGCTATTCAATGACACCTTATAGGAGTCCTTGTGTTCTCCACATATTTAACATATTAATATTTTAAAATCATTAATGTAGATCACATGATTTCATATTTTTAATTGCTACAAGTATCCTGGCAATCCATGTAACTAACAGAAACCACAGACATGCCCTTTCTGGTAATCAGGAAGTATGGTGGATCATCAGCCCTAAAGTAAATTCAYTATTAGCACCATTTATTTCCATACATCTGTCCTCAGTAGGGCAGCTTCAGATTGTTGGCCCACATTTTGGTGAAGGTGCTCAGRCAGTTTATCAGCAGTTGTGTTATTCCCTAGGGCTTTGAGGGCTGTTTTCTTTTCGGGTGTTTGTGGTTACAATGGTTCTCCAGAAACATTTTGAGAAGAACAACTCTTTCCTCCAAAAGCAGTATTTGGCATTCTGCCTATACGGTTTAACAGGGACAGATGTACAATGTTAGGGCTATGCTTATATTCCCAATGGTCATAAATCCCTGAGAAGAATATGCTGATACAATGGAAACATTGCAGATTTCATGGAATGAATATGAAATATATATAACACATACATATATATACACATGCAGAGAGAGASAGTAATATAATGTTCATTAGCAGTTAACACTGCATATGCAACTAATGGAACACATTAATAGATCTCTTGCCTCTCTGAACATTCTTATGAATATATGTTAAGTTTCAATATGTTTTTGAGGGCATATAGGAGCAAAGCTCCTCTAGTACAAATTCAAGTCTATTTTTAGTAGAGCAGTTGAAGAATTTCCTGTAGCTGAAAAGGACCTGAAGCTTTTACAATACAAGTTTGACGGCCTAACCATGAGTAATTCAAAAGTGTCTGAGCGATTTTGGATTATAGACTCATTGAAAGTCACTGAAATTTTTGCACCTAAAATGCCTGAGCACTTTTCAAAATCCTACTATAAATCCCTAACTCTATGTTTAAAATTAAGCTGTAATGTATACTTTGCAAAAATGAGACTACAGTGTCTACATTTGTTTTCCCTTGAAATCTACTTAGCAAACATGTTTAAAGATGCCTTTTTTAATTGCTGGTGATGGAAAGTCATGCAGAAATCTGAAAATCAGGAAGAATTTATTTTGGCTCTGTCAGCACTAAAAAGTGCATATATCAGAACCTAATGGTTTTGATGCACACATCAAATGRTAGACTCTACTTACCATGCTGATGTCCCTCTTAGCACAGCAGTGTGAACAGGAGGTAAGATCTTTGAAAACAGGCAGATCAAACGGCAGGTATCTTATCTGAGGTGCCATTTTTAGGAATCATCCTTCAGATAGGAAACACCCACTCATGCAGTCTGTATATAACCAAATCTATTGAGGCGATTCAGAATTCCTTGCATGCRTAGGTTGAAACTAAGATTTCAGTAGAGATATGGATCCTTTTCTTTTGGCTTCCTATGTTGGAACATTTTAATTAGAGCCTTGAGCAAGTCTAGGAATTGTGTAATTAGCCCAGCTGAGAGTTATCATTTTAAAAGGTCTTGGTGTCAAGGGTCTGCTAATTTTTGAACTTCCTGAATGATGAAGCATGTTACTTCTTCCTTGCACCACGATGTACAGAAATTGCAACCTGTTTAAAACCTAATTGAATATGCAGTTACTTTTCTGCACTGATAGTACACCTTTTGCCTGTAAAAAAAGTTTTAGAAACACTCTCAGCAAATTTTGTGCAACCTGTGCACATATCATAAGGCCTCCCATCTTAGATAAGTGACAATGAAAATAATTATCCCTTGCTGTTTATGTAGAGCTCTTTTAAATAGGAAAAGGTACAAAAAAAGACAACAGAGATATGGAATGACTTAGGTAATAATAAACAAGGGATTGTCAGTTTGGGAGAGACACTATCCTGGAGAGATATGATGGAGGTCAGTAAAACTGTAAATGGGGTGAAAATTTTAAGGGAGGAACCATTCATGAGGCCAAATTCTTAAAACAAACAAAAGTGTCTTTTCTCACATTAATATAATTAACTATCAGACTCAATGCCACCAGACATWAAGGTAGTCAAAAAAGGATTAGAGAATAAATAGACAACTGTTACACACGTTAAATCAGCTAGAAGAACGTGCCCATTAAGATCCAGAATTATGGATTGCGGGAAGACAGGAAAATAATTGGTGCAAAGGACTGACCTACACAAGACATATTTTTAATACTTCTCTCATTATACTTTTACTAATGGCCACACAGGAGATAGGATTAGACCCAGTAAAGCTCTTTTTTTAAGTGAATACTATTTATTGTTGTATAGATATTCCTGTGAATCATCAGTACAGATGTTCAGACTGTTTYCACACAATTCCAACTCATCAATACTGACAAAGGTAATGGCTACTTAGAAAYCTGATCTTACTGATGTAATAAAACTGTGCAAGAGTGGAAATGTCAGCACCATGCCTTCTCTGGGAGTTTTTGATCCATGTGAACATGAAAAGGTATTTTGAATTATGCTATAAAAAATAAAGTATGTTCATATGGTTCACTGTACTATAACTGTCTCATCACAAAGTATTTAAGGCTTGTTAGTTATATAACAGGTTAGTGGAACTCATACGTGAGGATAATGATTCAGAGGAAATTTCCTCTTCAGTTTATCTGGCTGTGTTTTAAAGCTGAATTTTTTTGGTTGACAACCTGATAGCCTTCCATAAAACACAAGCCTTCACAAAAAGAAGCATTTCCTGAAGTTTATAGGCTTCTATTTCTTGCACTTTGTAACCAGTCTTTCCAAACAGCTGTGTTGCTTGACAAGGTGCCATGTTCATGTTTGCAGGAGAGCCATCTTTTGTTACATTAATGGCATTTCAGTCAACATTTATTATGCAATATTTCGGGTTCCAAGGAAAAAAATATATTTCCAATCCAGTACATAAGATAAAGCCTCATTTATGTCATTTTAAGACAAGATCCTTAGGAATCCTCACTTAATTTAGATTCCCATATGTCAGTTTTGGACAGGAACACATACACATTTGCTGTGAGTGAGCATGCACTGAGTCCAAAACCTCTGGATATATTGGACCTACTGTCCACATGCTGAATAGAGGCCAGGCTCATAGAAGATACGTCAAACATGTTCTTGATGTGTCACAGGTGCAGAATGATTTTGCTGCACATGCACAGTAAGCTCACCCTGTCTGGGATGCATTGAACTCRCTGCTTCTACATACAGAGAGTTGAGCAGAGCATCTGCAGCTGCCATCTGCCGGGGAATTTAAATTGTCAGATAGCTATTGTGCTAATCAGTTAGTCATTCAAAAACCTGGGACCAGTGAATGAATCTCACACCCACCCAAAATCACTTCTAGGCAGCAGAGCAGTACACAGCCTGGAAAAGMTCAGGACAGGCCCTGTATTCTGACGCTTCTGGAGCAAACGTAGTAGGCCTCTCTTCTCTGATTTCTTTCACCTAACAAACTTAATTGAAATACATGGYATTTTCAATTAGCATGTGACTTGTTAAGGAATAGCGCTTAGTTGTTGAAATTAGGACTACAGATTCCTCACTTTTATTTCTCATTTGTGCAATTGCAGCTTCCTTCTTCTTCATCTCTCAGGCTTGTGGAGAAGCTTATTTAGTATTTATTAGGTGCTGGATATGTAAAATAAAGGCAAAACAAAGTTCAAAGTAGTTCATCTACACTGGTCATAAGCTTGCTTTGAGGACACCTTGGAGGCCTCTATAGGTTTCTGTTGTGACCTTGAGAAAAGCAGGGAGGATCCATACTGCTGTACGATGTTCTCAATAGCTTGGAAACAAGAGTCATCGCTATGATMCTGTTCTTAACTCCAGGAAAAAAAATTCCTTGCTATTGAGCGGGGACTAACTATAGAAGGAAATTCATTCTTTCCATCCAAGTGAAGTGAAAAAAGTTTTTAAGTGAAGAGGATTGACATCACTTTCAACACTTTTTAGATAAATTGGCAAAAGTTTTCTGTTGAAGAACTGTGAAATTTGCTGATCATAATTCCATTTTCTGACGGAAGTTAAACGAGCTGCTCCAACCTGGCAGCTTGTACAGGCTGCACAAGTATGACTACACCTCACTTGAAGCACTAGGACTACATAATGACAACCTCAAGTCTCTTAATGGGCATGCATTTTATTTCAGAATCACAGAATGGYTGATGTTAGAAGGGACCTCTGGAGATCATCTAGTCTCATTAAGAGTAGCAATTCAGTACATTTAAGACAGGTCTTCTGGAGACCACTGTACTTTACACTTGCATAGGTGATGTCTGAAAACATGTTTGACAAATGTCTAGCCATCACAGAGCACTACAATTCATTTTGGATCAGGCATGTGTTTACTCCCAAAATCATGAATRCACCATGGTCAAATTCATCTGCCACTCACACTGGCTTAACTTGAATGTGAGTTCTCTAACTTGAAGTGAATTAACACTATTCTGCATCGTTATGAAAGGAAGGTAGCTTTTCTAGTCATTTGTGCAATTGCTGAAGTTGTCAGCTATTCCTATATATGAACTAAAGTATTCTTTAGTGTGTATGTTATCCCTACTACAGTGATTTTCATTGAGAAGATGGAAATAACATGAGAAGTTAGGTTTTCTCCTTGGTTTGTGAACTTAAGGCAGTTCTTTTTTTTTCCACTAGACTCTGTAATTGATTTATATATTCCTATTCCTTCATATCCAGACACAGAGCTTATGAATGGATATACAGAAGGTAGGTGCACTCTGCATGTTTCTCCTTCCAGGCAAAAGATTTCCTTCTGACCTCTCAGTCATACCCAAACAGAGTTTAAATTTTGCCTGTGCAGTACATCTGCATGGAACTTTAGGTGCGTAATCTGCCTGGCATTCGGTCATCTTATGTTTTAAAACATTTGGCTTTTAAAGTTTTGGCTCAGAAGGAGAGATTTTGATCCCTACACATTTTATAACACACTTCAAATATGGTCTAGGGAAAATCAAAATGTTACCCATATATGGAAGAAAGTTGTCAGTCTCAGTGCATGTTCTAGGTGGCTGCTTTGCAATGTCCAGGGAAAAGAACTGGGAGTAGCTCATTTTACAGTCAAAGTGAAAAATGTGGTTTTTCTTAATGTGAACAGCCCACTGAAAACATGATCAAATATTCTCTTTCACAATATTACATTTTAGTTTTTTTCCCATTGCCTAACACCAGGCATTTAGATAATGACGGCTATCTTATAGGTATCTTGGTGGATGGATCAAACTTAAATTTAACGTTTTCAATAGGAAATCAGGTAGCATAATTTACTACTACTACTACTACTACTACTACTATCAATAATATTATTTAATAACATAAATAATAGCATTAGTAATAATATATATATATTAATCAGATTTATTTTACAACATTTTCTTAATAGTTTAACTTAGTTTGCAACAATAATTAAAATATGAGAACTTCTGCTTATACAGATATGGACATAATGGAAACCAACCCATAAGTGATTTGAGTAACTGTCTGGGTCAACATAGCATAGAAAAGTCATCTCAAACTGTAGGGTTAACACAAATATTTTGAAGCATTAAACTGAATTAAATGTAGGAAGGAACAATCTGGCTAAATGTTTGAACATGTTTGATCATGTAAGATTCCTATAATGCTTTTTGTGTCATGCTACCTCTATGAATTGTAGGTTCACTTTTTTTCAGATAATTTTGCTATTTCATTGTTGTCTATCAGGTATTACATTTGCACTCACACTTTGTTGACTTCTTTCCTCCCAGGAAGAAAGTAAATGTCTGGTGTAATCCAGAGTTCCCAGCTGTGATGTGATTTTATATGTATGAATTGGTGATTATTAATTACTATGTATAGATTTCTTGCTACAGAAAGTACACTGTCTATAGTCGAGCTTTAGATCAGAAACAGTCTTACTGAATTTGTAGTTAAAATGATGCATTTTTTTTTCTTAATAGTGATGTTAATACGCCAAACTAATGCAAATAATAAATCACACCAATAAGGAAAAAAGTTTAGTAACAATAAAGTTTTATTCTGGAACAAATTGAAATTGCTATTCTTATAACTGTTTAAATAACACATATGGGGAGTCCTGCTTTTTAATCTGTTTGTCGATTTTAGTGTTTGTACTTAGCCCATCAGAACAGTGTAAAAAGCCTCTCTAGGGTATACAAGTGCCTAAAAGCATTTAAGATCCAAACTCAGGAAATGAAAGACTAACCCCCCCACTGTGATGGAGCTGCTTATTTCAGTATGATTTTCTCCAGAAACTACCTGCAATGTGAATAATAAGCCTATGAAAATCAAGGTATCGGCACTTTTCAAATATGCTGCAGAAGAGATTTATTTCATCTTTTTAAAAGGGCCAGTGTGGTCTGACTATCCCTAGGCCTGGCAGCCCGATAGGAGCAATGTAGCTGCTTGCACAGGATATGAGAGAAGGCACCATCCAGAAAGCAGTTTTGATTGATGGGGTGAATTCCAGGGCTAGCACTTAATTTTTTACTCAATCTCTCCTAGAAGATTGACTAATCCTGTATATTCTTGAAACTGAAATGTTTATCAAAGACAACAGCAGTAATATTTTCAGTGTAAGAAGCAACGAAAATCTAATGCAGTTGTCTTATTGTGCTTGCATATTGAGCTAATAATAAATACGAAATATTCATCATGTAAAATGAATTTAATAAAACTTCCCCACTCTCTTACATTACTACCAATAATTAAGGATTTGCATCATTTAGCATTTGTCATTACTGAGTGATCAATACTTAATACTGTCAGTTATAATATACTTACTTAGTGTTGTTAAACATTAAGTTTTATACATTTCATTCAGTTACATCTTGGATGATTCTGACTCAAAATACTACAAAGAATAAAAACTGGACATTCATAAGTTGTGGGTGTTGCCTCCAAAGCTTTTAATTACCCTGGCAGTAATTTGGCATCACATAATCTAGCAAGGCTTTATTGTAGCAGTAAGCAATTTTAGAAATAGCTTGTGGCAGGCTGGCTTAGAACTGTTGACTGAGTGGGATCAGAAAATGTATGAGTCCCTTAAAGGGGTGGACAGAATAGAAAATAAGAAACATTGATCTTATTTCAAGATCAAAATTTTTAAAAAGTATATATAGTAAGTATTAAAAAAACAACAAAACCTAAGGTACTTCTCCTAAGTTATCCACTTTTTGCTTGTATTTACTTGTTCTTTATGCCCTGAAAGAAGTGATTCTTCAATATCGTGTGTGCAAATTTTGTTTTAAGACCAATATATTGTTTTTTAAAGCCGCTTCTTCTCATTATGAAATACTTTGAATAGTTCTCAGAAGATATTTTTAAAACACTCCAAACATTAACTTATATTTTTCTTTAGTCTTAGCATCTACCCATTATAAAAAATATTTATATGGACATTGTAAATAGAATGTCCAAAAGAATACAATCTTATTGTATTTCATGCTTCATTTGAAGGAATTCTTTTGTTAATGTCTTAAGCTTGCTGCTGGGATGCCCAGTATTATTGCTCTTCTCCAGACACTTTAATGCTGAGCATACTTCTTGCTAGAGTTTAGCCAATCCATCTCAGACTACTTTGGGCACTCAAACAGGAGGTGCATGCAGTACACAAGCAACAGGAGAATATGGGTATGTGTTTATTTTAAATTGCAGACACATCATATCACGAAGTCATGCACTCCAAAGTGCTTAATGACTGTATACACTGGAACATTGTGGTATGATTTATTATTCTGGTATGATTCAATGAGTAACTTAATGACTTAGAGACAGGGGCTGCAGTCCTTAATCAAAAAAAAAGGAAGTCATGCTTAGCCAGAGAGCATAGCATTTTACCTGTGAAAACAGAAAAGAGAGCTTCTAACCTTTGTGCTCAACTGTGAGAGGGATAGTTGATATATTCCTTTTGTAAATCTTCAGCAAGAAAATCAACTGGATTATAAGAGGTGTTTAATCTTCAATCATTAGCTAGAGGAAAAAGGCAGATGCGTGCACCTTGAAAAGTAAGCATAATTCTAGTTTTGCTCTGATATGTGCTAGGTTAAATCCATCTCCTGGCTCAAGAAAAACAAACATCTATTTTTAAGTCTGATTTTTTTCTCCTATAAAAGACACAGAACAAATGATTGAAGTGTAGAACATACAATTTACATATTTCCTCTAAAAATAAAATAAATAAAATGAATAGAAATTCAGTAAGGTCTTTCCAAAACTGTCTTGTTAACAGAACAATATTTCCCTCTAGTGGTCATCCACAAGCAGTAGCTACAAGGTTACCAACTCATACCATTATATTCTAGATGGAAGAGCTAGGCTCAGATTACATTTTAATTAAGTACTGAGTCAGATTTCCATATCTATGTACAGCTAGCCATGCTTGGCTGGTTATGCGTGCTCCTCTGTGGCGAAGACATGTATCTCGAGCGAGCACCCACCACCCACCACCCTCCTTGGTGACCCCTCCACCTCCAGGGAACCGCACACATGGCGATGGTGGGAACACAACAGTTGTGTAAAACTCACCACTCGCCTCCTACGTCGGGAAGGGGGCCTGTCTCAGATTTGATGAAACACCCCTCATTGTCAGCCCCGCAATGGGTCGGCACAACCTGCAGGATGCTCTCCGTGCTGCCCTGCTTGCTACGGCCCCCAGCTCAAGTTGCAGCATCTCATAGCCTTGCCTGCAAACAACCAACTTCACTACATGGCCAGGGAGGACAAGCTGCCCAGTGAGCACCCACAATGTCAGCTGTGAGTGCTGCAGAGGTGGGAAGTGGTGTAATCGCTGAGTTACTCCATAGAGGTGTACGGTACCTGTTCACCAATGACAACACCTTCCCTCAAAAATACCACATATATCCATTCTCCATTTTTAATTCAAGAAATCAAAAAATAAAAATCCATGTCTGAAATCATAGTATTCTCTCTTTTTGTTTAAGGGATGAAATGTTGGTCAAGTTATTGAGGAAAAACTGAACTACTTTGGAACACCTATAAGTGGAAATATCCAGTGTGCACCTAACTGGACAGAGGAGGGCAGAAAGGGTGTAATTATAAGAAGTGCTAAGGAGACAGAGGAAGCTAAAAAATAAGATATGCACCTTGAAGTCACAGGTCATGCAATGAAGCCAATGAGCCATCTTAGCCTAACACAGCCAACATGGAATTAGCAGTAAATTCTAATCGAGATGATCCATGTGGAACATTTTAGAGGTGTTAAGTTCCTAATTAGAGATATTCAGTCTTCAGTGCACTGTGGTGCACAGACGTATAGCTATTCAGAACAAAATTGAAGCTAGCTAATGTGGGCGGTCATGATAAAACGTAGAGCTGATTGAAAACATTTACAAATACCAGACAGCTAGGTCAAGGAGGGGCTGTGCCAAAGTAAGAAGGTTTTGTGTGTACTTTTAACTTCATACTTCCCTCTAGTCATCCATTTCATTTAGATAACTGTTGCACTCCCAAATCTCAATCTTGCAGAGTATTCAGCATGGAGAGTTTTATTCACTTTATTCACAACTTCGACTTCAGCTCAGAATTTTATGCTCAGAGGATATTGAGTGGAAATGAGAGGTGATCATTTCTGAGATTTTTACTCCTGAAAGGGTAGGAAATGGTTGGAGAGAGTGGAAAGAGAGATTATAGAATATAAAAGAGAGAGTGGAAAAAAGCTCATGTTTGCAAAGACACAGATAAATGTTCACACATTCCTTTTTTGATGGAAGAGAGGAAGAACGGGGATGAGATTAAAGGAGTAAAGGAGTATATAGGAGGAGGAGGAAGGAGATGAAAGGGGCCTATAGATGGTAAAAGAGGAGAAAAATGTGTGAAGCTTGGATATGTTCAACTTTATAATGAATYCACAGTATTTGGCAAATGTACTATGCCAGGGGTTTAGTAAAGAATTTAAGAGCTTTTCAGCCATTCCAAGACTGATACGCAGACACCCCTCCAGCTAATAGGACATATTCAGCAAAAGTGAGTGAAGGCTGGGTATATGTGTGAGATGACATGATGAAAGGAGAAATCTCAAATATATTTGATCAGATACAGTTTCACAATCTTTTTTAAGCTTTTGTATATTCATGAATTAAGAGGAACAAATTAGACTGCTCTTCATCTCCTTGTTGTAGAGCTTGGCACTGGAAATACTGTGTCTGATCATGAGGCTGGATAAGTTAGACAATATCTCATTAAACTGTATCCTCTCAGGGAAGAAATGTAAGTTACATGGCTTGAAAAACTGGAAATTAAACATGATGAAGTACTTCTTAAATATCTCCAGTTCTCAAAGAGACAGGTCCAAGCCGCAATAGCTGGTTCCAGATTCTGCAAGGGAGTTGGCTTTGCCAATTCCAGAGCTAAGCCAGGTGGGGCCTCTGTGAAGTTCACCAAACTGGATCCACACTTTACTAGAGTTTGGGTAGATTTTGATCCAAGGTTTTAAGTCAGGACATAAACATATATGCGTTTTATACACACACACACACACACACACATATATATATATATGCAATCTCTCCTGGCAGAGAGCAGATAACCATATGATTTTGTGACTTAGTGATGCATGCTGACATTTTTATACACTTTCTCTTAGGCACCATAATTAAAAGCTACCTTCTGTTAAATGCTGCTATACACTTGTTTCATAGACCATTGGCTAGTCCCAGGCTCTTAAACTGTTATTTCTCAATCCGTTCCTCTCACTCAAATATAAAACCCCATAAATCTGTCTTCTTTAATGCAGTCAATGAATTTGCTGCACTTAGAGCTGCAGGYACTTTCCAATACTTCTGAACAGCACTATGATGATGTTGCGGTTATGAGATCAACTGATCATCCTATTGCTAAGTACATGTTGCTGACACAGACCTGGCTGGCTCATTGTAAGGACTGGGAAATCTACAATGTTTTTTAGGATGTGATCTTGGTAGTGCTTCCGCTTGTAAAACAACGATTTGGCCTGTAGATGGACAGTGTCTATGGTCTGTTTTGTTAATTTTCAGATTTATGCATCATTCTTTGCTAGAAATGCTGGGAATCCTGGTGCTTTGTTTTCTTCTACTTAAGCTTTCCTTGAATCTTTTCATGACCCTGTATTATTAAATGGATTTTACAAATTGTCCTGAAAATTAAAGCCTGTTCAACAAAGATTGGTATAGTAAAAATCCCCAGAATATAGCCCCGATTTTCTCACATTATTGGAATTGCAATGACTATTGCTTGCTTAGAGATGGCTATTAGRAGTGGATACTCCATGACTTGGCACGTTTCTTTCCCTGTGAATGTAGTGCCTTTAAACTTATGTTGTCTGTTTACTGCTCACAGCGTTCAGTTGATAACTGATTTACATTTTTACAAATTTTCTGTGTTGGTTCCTGTTGCCTACAGTAAGCTCTCTTAAGTTCTCTTTGGGTCTGCAAGACAAAAGACAATACCATGCATATCTAGTGCTGGAAAAACAAAGTGAAAGAATGTAGAAATGTGTGACCATCTGGCTGCTTGTCCACTTTAGCACAGGCTATAAGGGTCACTGAGACCCCTCAGAGTGCTATTGATACCAGACTCTGACAGGAAACACTTTATCTAGTCCCCACAGTATACAGACAAATGCACTCAGAGGTGTGTTACATCTTCAAACGCTGTAGCTGGTGACAAACCAAAAGAAACTTCTAGCCATTTCAAAATGCTCTTCTCCTGGGTAATACCCTGAATGGTTCCTTCCTGATAATCTGTGGCTTGGGGAAATAAATATCTCTCAGAGGCTCTCTTTCTGCTTCAAGTCCCTGTTAGTGTAAAAGGCAAGTTAGAGCATCACGTGGGGGAACTAACATTTGTTAAAAGTGTTGAAGCCACAGCGAAACAAAGAGTGTGAAAAACGTCAGCAGAGCAGGGACAATCTGACTCAAGGGGAYGATGCAGTGGCAAGCCTCACACTTGATGTGGACCACCATCATGCCTGTAKCTCTGGGCTACAGGGCTATGTTAAAGATCCTTACCCCTCTACCTAGAAAACCTATTCCCAAAGACTGCTAGGCCCAAATTAAAGACAAGATAATAATGYGGAGGGCAGAGATAAAGAACTTAGAATTCGAAACTACACAATTGTTTCAACTCGCTTTCTGGGAGCAGAGTTGTGAGCCAGGCAAGCAGTTATAGAAATAAGGCGCTGTTGGTGAGAATGGGGGCTGCTATAGACTAAAATGTCATTTGATGATATATTGATCATTAATATCGTGAGCATGATAACACATACCCACAAATCAGGAAGATTTTAAAATCTAGACCTGGCATTGCTTCTTCATCTCACAACTGCCAGCTGTGGAAGGCAGTGTTGAGCAGAGGGAATCTTCTCAGTTCTTTCTAGGACACAAACCAAACTGCAACAGTCTCTCTTACTTGCAAGAATCTAACGGTTTCCCAGAGGAAGAACTTTGCAGTGAAATTCTGTCACTAATATGAACTCACATAGATCTCACACGGAAGGTCAATTCAGCACTATTACACCCACACACCCACACACCCCACCAATATATGCCCTGGGATATTGATATCCAAACTGCCACTGATGGTCTATAAATAATGCACATGTTCATAAAGCCACAAAGGAAATGCTATATTCAAATAACAGATTGAAGGGACAATGATGCAAGGCAAAATCCTTTTCTTTTTTGCTCTTGATGCTTGTCCTTCCAAAAGGAGAAGCCTTTATGAACATCACTAGTTTTTCTCCTCTGTCCCTGACTGCATCTTAAAATTCTTTGTACTATTTATTCTCCTTTCTTCTACTTTTATACTTATATATGCATACTCTCTCTATGTATATGCACATACAAATGTACATATAAATGTCCAGTTAGAGAATTATTGTGAAAATACAAAAAAGGCTATTATTCCTTTTTCTTACTCTATGAGATCGCATTTAATTGTAAGTTCTTGAAGCAGAGACATTTTACATGTGTAACTCATAATTTTTAAGCATGAATATTATTTGGGATCATTAGAAGAAAGGACAACGTTAGGTCAAATCATCTCAAATGGCAGAATTTCAAACTTGTTTCTTATCTGCTTAGTTGACCCTCAGAACTTTTGCAATGTTGGCCAAAAGAGAAAACCCACAGTAATACCTCATCTTCTACTGAGTCTTTTGAGAAGGATTTGACAATGACATTAATACAGGTTCAAATTTTCATGTAGGTTCATTGGAGGAACGTGCTCTCTGAAGCCTAATAAAGCACCATCGCTCTAGAGAGAAGTTAAAGAATACTGCAGTACTCAGTGTTTCTACATTAAATGACTGACTTGGCTTTGTATATTTTAGGTGCCTAACCATCATCATGCTTTGCACAGGACTGTAGGCTGGATTGAGCCAGGCATTTGGCCAGCTACACACTGAGCTCTGCAAAATGTCCCTTTTCTAAGTCCCTTTTAGGGATTTACCCTGACCATCTAGAGCAATGGKGGTGAAATGAAGATTATGAATAACACAAAAGCAACTATTGAGTAGGCATGTGCTACTTTTTTGGTAATGGGACAGTGCTAGCACAGAGAGGGATGCTGCGTAAAGGGAGTCTCAGAGGAAATGAGGTTGTAAGTGCTGCTGAGCTGATGAGTGGGCTAGGATGACCTGGAAATCCTGCCGAGTCCAGCGGGGCTCCACAGCGGCCTGCCTGGCCTGGAGGAGCCCAGTGAACTCCTCGTCAGGATCTCTCTTGCTCCTCAGTTGTGCAGGATAAGTTTGTGTAGATTTGTGTCTTGTGGCACTCACCCATATGATGATTTTGGCTCAGAAGTTCAGGTAGATTGTATGTCCTTGATGYGGAATATTAAAAAATTCATGGCACAAAGATTGAATTTAAAATGAATGAACTAACCCAGGTAGACTCAGTAGCCTTATTTGTCATGGTGTAAGAATCCATCAGTGGATAAAGGGAATGCAGCAGAGAGAGTCTGGGTAGACGAAARTGGCTGATACCAAAGTATGTTACTGTGGTAAGTAATTTGGGGTCACTGTTTGAAAACAGAAAAGTAAAAGTATAGACTACCTAAAGGCTGCCTTGCTTCGGGATGTACTTAGCTATGGAAGGTGTAGGAGTTAACTAGAATACATTTTTTTTTCTTCTGCTTAAGTTTAATGCCATTTAATAAAGGTAACATTTTTTCGATAGTATCATATCCTAAATTAATCCGAATGCTCTAAAATGCCAATTTTCTGGTGCAAACTTACAACTGAGCTTAGATTTAAAATATAATTAAACTGCTTTAATTTTCAGAAACTACTTTTCACCTATGACAAACATAATACAATATTTCAAGTGTTACTAATTTTATTCTGAACTATATTACTAAGGCCTAAGTGCGCAAGCCATTTGTTCTATATGTAGTGCTGTTATGTTTCACTTTTTAAAATTTAGTATCCCTGTTGGTAAATCACATATATTCTGTATTACAAAGCAACTCAAGACTGTCTACCCGGTCCTTAGCAGTTGCTATCAATGTATCTATCTTGAAGTTGATATGCATAATAACTTAGAGGAAAAATTGAACAAATGCACCAAAGCTTACTTGTCTGATTTTGAAAAAATGGATAAAGGAAATAAAAAACCAGCAGACTGGAATAATGCTGCTTCTGTGATAAGTTGCATTCTTTTAGATTGCTGCACTTGACTAATCATATTTGAACCAGCCTACTGATTTGTTGAGACAAACTCCTTTGACATAGGTGATCTTAGATCCCAATCATCTCTTGTTAAAAAGGCATAAAAAGAAGATTAGCATAAAGCCAGCAGGGCTCGTGCAGTGGATTCTCTCGGCTCATCTTGAAGTGCTCCAGTGAGGTCTGGCTTGTTTTGCACTGTTCAGGATCATTTCTTTTGCCACTCATGGAAGTCTCAATGATTTAAAAATAATAATAGCACAAATAGAACACATGACCTCTAACCCATTCCTCTTTGATTAAGTCTCATTTTATAACAAAACTATGACTAATGTCTCTTCCTTTGCCTTCAATAAACTATCATATAATCTGTCTATTATTCTTAATATCCTCTTGCCCCAATAAGACATTCGTGTTTTGTTTGGATTCCCCTGAATGGGGTGAATATTATATCTATAACCTACTGGAAAGCATTTCTTCTTAGACATATTGGCAGGGCTAATTTTGTTTTTACAGGTGTTTGTACTTGGAAAGGGGTTAGCCACAGTCTTGAAGGCTCTACCGCACTGGTACATCACAGGAGCACAGTGTGCTGTGGGTCCTTGAGCTGTTAACGGGAGGCAGGGAGGGAAGGTTAAATTAATCATTTATGCTTTATTTATACTTTCTCTTACTTGTGGAGTTGGACAAGCGGATGCCAGTTTTCCTCAGCTAAGGGCTGTCTGTGTGACATGATGTTTGATATCTAGCAAAGCATAATTTATGCAATTTATATTATATTATAAATCAAAAAGAAGGAAATACATAGGAATTGCTGCAGTACTGCACCTTTGTCTGTCAGCTTGAGCAGCTAATAAAATCCCTAAAGCTTGTCTTGAGAAAGTTTTGTTTAAATTAAACTGAAGCGTCAGCTCAAATACTATTGCTTGTCTTATCTTTTCTATGATTTCTCTTTTCATTGTGTTCTGAAAACTCAGTCACAATTAATTTAAGGCGATTTCTTGYGSAATGACCTGAGGAAGGTTATTCTGGGATGGTGATACTTAACTGCTTGAACCAAGCCAGCAAGCAAGAGTAGATAGATTTTTTTTTTCTTTTGAGAGGGGGTTAAAAAAGTAATTATGAAGTTCAGATTCTCCTAACTTATAGGAAATATCTATATTTAGCAAATTTTAAAAAGTCCAGGGACTTCATTCAGGAATATGCTTAAATTCCATTTAAGGAATRGCCTCAATGTTTTGCTGAACTAGAAAGGATTTAAACACATGCTTAAGTGTTTTCTTGCATTGTGGTCTCAGGCTGACGTCGCCTCCTGGAAAGCTCTGTGCTCAGGTTAACTGAGATCACCAAACCAGTTCACCATGTCAAAGAGCTTCATGAAACACTGTCAGATGAACAAAGCATCTGTCAGACTTCATCACTCAGATCTACTCCGGTGCACAGGAGGTGCTTATGTGGAGCAGGAGAGAGCAGAATCAAGCCTTGAGCTCAGCCTTAACATTGGATGTCTCTCACCAAAAACTCTTCAACAAGAAATTTATGAGTTGTTTTGTCCATAACTGACTGCAATACAACCAGGCGCGGTAGGTCTCACAGTTACAGGTGAGCTAGGTCCTGAAAAGCCTGCTGYCATTCGAGTAATAGAGACCAGGGTGCCTCACAGAAATGACAGGTAGTTCAAGTAATAGAGGCCAGGTGCCACACAGAGGCAAGCTGCGAGGAGGTGAGTCACGGAGAGATGATGTACCTTGTCAGAGGGAATGTGCATAGCTAAACTGTCAGCACTGGCACCGTAAGTCCTGCTCCAGTGTTTTAACTCCAAGGCAATCCTTTCCGAGAGGTCCTCATTTGGATCTCAGATGTATCAGTGACTGCTCTGCAATGTAATAGCACTGGGAAAGAGTTGCTGCAAGAGTGACTGCTCTGCAACGTAATAGCACGGGGAAACTAGCCATATGACAGTAACACAGAGGACGGCTCCCAGAATAGCTGTAGATGTAGAATTAATGTAGGCCCTGCTTTTGCCTGAAGAACAAGCAGTTTGCTGGATTTCAAGGCATCTTGAAGACCTCTGAACTCAGTAGTGTTGTCTCTGATGGAAAAGAAAGAGTTAAACCCTTAGGGTTAAACGTTTGTAAGAAATTCCAGTGGGAGATAGAGTGAACTTTGTTTTGTGGACATACGGGCTACATTAATTATTTAAAAAAAAATAATTCAACAAAGGGAATGCTAGGCAACTCATGGGAATTCGCACTTGTGGTATAGAATATGTGCTGAACTTATCTGTAGAAGATGACCATATGAGCAGACTGCATGACTTTCAGAGGACAGCTTTTCTAGACTCCTTAACTGTATCTGACCTACTAGTCTCAGAAACTCTTATTGGTGGATGCTTCTGAGAGATTAGGTTGCATAAGAACATTGTTGCCTTCCTGGAAACCAAAAAGTATATAAATAAGAGCAAATCCAGAACTGTCCTGAGAAATTATTTTCCCCAAACTCATTGCTTTGTTGATGCTTCTGAATCATCTCAAGTTTAAGGGAAAGCTAAGATATTTTTCCACTACACATCATCAAATATATGTGTTCTACATGACATTATAACTATGAAAAAGAAACAAATGATACTAATAGATTTAAATTTTCTATCAAGAATAATTTCTTACAGATAGTAGTATAAAATCATGGAATAATCTTTCAAGGTAAATAATAGAATTTGCCAGCATTTCAGACTTTAAGATAAGTGTAAATAGAAGGAATGGAGAAAGTCTTCTAAGGTGTATTTTCACTTTGGCTTTGTCAGCAGTGGTTTTGGGTTTTGYCTTAGGCTATTAAACACTGTGGTCTGGGTATACATAAGCTGCCAATAAGCTGAATTTGAGGGACAGAGAGGGGAAGCAATACTCTATATTTATCACATTTCTTATACTCTTTCCTTATGTCTCTGTTGCTGGTCGCAGTTAGAATTAGTGCACTGCAAAGTGTGTTTTGATATGACTGTAATCCYGCTCTTATCTAAAAGCACACTTTTCCTAGAGGAGAAACCAAATTCTTAATGTTACCTTCTAATTTCCTCTCAACATGTATAAGTAAAGGCTCTCCAAAAATGTCCAAATTTACAGCAACTATAATTAAAATATTTCTACCTTACTCCATGTATGTGGATTTCTATTGCCAATACTTAGCTGCTAAGGCATAAGGCTGCCCACTGTTTTCTTAGAGAAGTTAAATGGGGAACTAGAAATCTCTACGCTTCTAAGMGTTTTATCCCCATACTTGGTAAGCTTTGTTGTAAATTTGAAATGCAGTCTCAGCACTTCACTGTGTCCTCGTGAAACTGGTATGAGTATCTCTACCACCATCACCTTGCTTGTACACACATCCTGCAAAATCATGGATAAACAGATCTAAAAATCATGGACTACAAATGTCATAGATATTTTAAAAGCAAACAAACCAGGGCATTAGGAACCCAGGACTCCAGTAACATCTGCAACACACATGCAGCCCTATTTTTATTCATCTCTATTGACCCTGGATGTTCATCAATGACACCATTCCCATTTCTCTGCTGTCATGGAGTGGTCACACCCAACTCCTCAACATAATGGTACCTCTGCATCTAACCTTCACATGTAATCTGTGCCTCTCATATTTTGACCTGTGGTGCAAGTCACCAACCACATGGCCTTGAACAATGTTTGTTTGTTTTCTTCACTTTGTGTTTCCCAACTACATAACAAAGTAATATCATTCCAGCTATGRATGCTATTTTATTTGTAAAATCAAGCACTTAAATATAATTACAGAAGAAGCTTTGATTCTGCTCTGTTGCATGTCAATCCCTTCTACCAAATGTGGAGAGATCCCACAAAAAAGCAATGTGTGATCATGTATTGATATACCACAGGACAATTGTAATCTGGCATTTCCTGACTTTCAAGTACTGATTTTTCCAACTGAAATAATACTTTTTAACATAGGTTTTTGCTTGGCTGTTTTTTTGTGGGTTTATTTTCTTTTTTGAATTTCTGAGGTTTAGGGGGATGATTTTTTTTTTAGAAAAAATATAAAGCTGCAACTATAACATGACCTTGAGCTTCACTACAGCTATTTTCTGCTATTTGAGCTACAAAGCATATTACTACATCAGCGTRCAACAGATGGTCGTTATCATTAGAGTCAAAATGATCTGTTGGGGTGTGAACAGGCTCAGTGTGTCTGAAAAAGGGTTAGTTATACTTATTTTCCTGAAAATCCCAAGYAAAAGAGGGAAAATGGTATTTTTTTAGTGACAATCTTTCACTACTGTCAAGACTAAGCTGAATTTTATCTGGCAAAGAAAAGATRTCTTTAATCTAAGGTATGTCTCTCTGACAAATACTAATAAACAAGGTGATTGGACTTCTTGAAAAACATTGGCAAATATCTGTCTAAATGGAAAGTATCAGGCAAGCTAAAAGGTGAGGTTGCTATCAGATCCCCTACAATAATCACTGATCTGAATTATTCTCCTGCAAGCTACAAGACTGAGATGATGGATGCACAGTACAACTCCCACATCCAGATGATGAGAAATGAGAAGGGACTATGTACGAGAGATGTGCGGGATACCACAATTAAAAGTTTTAAAAAACAGTCACACTTTCCTATGAACTTCTCTTGAGAGCTCTGTACAAATCACAAAGGAGCAAAGAGGACTGTAATCTAGAAATATGCAACAGTTTTCTTAGACTTACAGAACTCTGATGTTGTGGGTTAGAGAAAAAACATAAAATTTCCTGCATGACCCTGCARGAGATGAAGGCGAGTCTGTTTATCTCACTGAACAGCTAGTATTTTCCCCGCTGTCTGATTATTATGACTGCTCATTTTAGCTCCAGTGCAACTGTGCACAGTGCACAAAATAAAAGACAAAACCTGCATAGTTTACTTTTTTAAAGTATACATTTAGGATTGTAAGAACTAGAGATGGGGAGWTATATAACATGGAATTATTTGAAGTGGTTATAACTAAATCACTGTGGCTCCTTATAGGAGTAAGTATGTTGGTCAGACAGGTCTGGACATGAGATAAGTTTATTTTAACCTCATTTCTCATTCTTATATTTAGTACTATTTTCCACAGTCTCACATGGAGTGCAAAATATAACATATATATATTGTAACTGATATGCAGTATAATACATTGTTCATAATAATGTCCCATATTACTTCTCTATAAAAACAACACTCAACTTAGGGGACCAACAAATGAGAAATTAATTTAATGTCCTCTCAAATTTAGACAATATCCAGTCTCAAAATGTAAACAATATGGATTGCCCTCAACTCTGGCTACTCTGCTGGGTATAGTAGAATAACTCCAGATCTGCACCCTCAAAACTAAGGCCTGCTTTTGTCACAGTGAAAGTAATATGCACAGTGTGATTTTGAAGTACTCATAAAAGCCCATAAGCTGGCCAAAACAAACCCTCTAAAAAGAATAAGAATCAGCTTTCAATGTTTAAGAATTATAGCCCATTATATTTTAAGCCAAGATATAAAAAAGATGCAGAAACTCTGTATTTAAGAATTTGTCAGCATTTCCATAGAAAGTCCTACTTAATAGTAAATGAGCATTAAACTCTTCCGCAACAAAGTATGTAGTGCATTTAGTTAGTACTTGGTTTTATGGCTCCAGCATACATTACCACCAGTTTCCTTTCAAACAGTTAGAGCATGTTGCAGTCTTGTCCTTTATTAAACAAATACATCTACTTACTGCAGGAGCAGAAAAACCATTTGAAATGACGGTTTTATTTTTCCTGCTTGCACCTTTCCCAGTTATGGTGTTACCTCAGTTAAAAATAAATTGATTCTGTTCAAGTCCATGAATGCCAAATCTCACACTGAAGAGTTTTCTTTTTAATGAATGATTTTAAATCTCTGAAATTAGGTAGCCATAATAAAAACTCTGACTGAGCCTTAACAATACAGAAATAGGGCTGAATTTCTATAAAAGGTGGTGTTGCAYGTTACTGAGTTCCAGGAAAAGATAAATATGAAAAGGAATTAAGTGCTTATTTTTGGTGAGACAGAAAACTGTTGTTGGATAAGGACTGCAGGCTACTCCCACAACAATCAGTTTTGTGCTGGAGGGTGCATCTAACACCCGTCACAGACAGGCAGCCATGAACGAAATTTTGTAAAATGCCAAGTGGAGATACAAGAAGGGTGAAAGCCACCAAATGGCCTTTGGGTCTTCTCCTATATCTCCCCAGTGTCTTCTCCTGGCATATKTACCCCAGAAAGCCAATCTCACCCGAGTCCCACGGCTGCACATTTCCTTAGATAGCAGAAGTGAACGGACTTTTTTGCTGCTACAGAGGAGGTGTGAGTACAGCTGTAGATGTCTCTGGAAAGGGAGGTGACCCCTATGAAACAGCTCACAAGTTGTAGATCTTCTCATCCACTCCTTACTGACCTGAGACCAAGGGCTTGGGCCATTTTTCAGAAGAAAAGTAGATACCTGTGATTCTAGATTGGTACCTCAAGGTAAGATTGGAAGCCAAAGGAAAGTTACTTACTAGAATTTAATTTGCCTTGGGTAGAGTTAGTCCCTTAATTTGCAACCAGTCTAGAAAATTTGCAGCTAAACTGATTCATATTGGCATCAGAGGAGTTGGAAATTAATTACGTCCACAGCGAGAAGCTGTAGAACTGGTGGGAAGAAAACCAGTAAGTTGTTTTCTGAGTGGCCTTGGGGAGAACGGCGGGAAGTTGGTTAGTGGAGCTTTTTAAGAATCAAAAGGACACTCAAAATCCCTAATTAACTTTAGAGCAAATATCCCTGCAAGCGTCACAGTTTCCTTCTAAGAAAGTGAATGATCCAAACACTTTGTCAGGTACTTGCCATTGATTTGGTTAGGACATAGAAAATTTAAGGTAGGGACAGATATTGTGCTTCAGGGAGTTTTTACATCAGGCACACCTTTAATTTGTTGATGAGAATTACTATGTACTTCCTGGGAATATAAAGACTGATTTCTGCCTATAATGAGCATAGTGGCCCTTTACAGTCTGCTATAGGCTCAACTCTTTCATGCTTTCAGGCTGAGGCTAAACCTGAGTTTGAAGAACTGTCATTGGGTCCACCAGGCACCAGAGCAAAAAATGCTGGGAAATTCTGCCTTTTCTCTCCTTGCCTGTTCTCCCAGTTAGGGAAATGACTATATATTAGAATATATCCAAAAGGACTCCGCTTGTAAGAATTCAAAGGGTATGGGAAAAGTKTAGCGCTCTGCTTCCTCCTTAGCTTTCATAAGCAGTAATTTCCTGTTTCATCTTCCTTTCTGGATGAAAAATTTTCATTRTGTGTTAATCTTATATTATACCTGTAATTAGGTAACTAACTGGCATTTCTACACCAGCAGTAACAGCAGAAGATGTTAACTTGTCTCACTTGTCCTACTGACAGTTGTTCCACTTTGTGCCTGACTATGAAGTCGCCTACACGACAGGCCTGACTGGGAAGAGGACAGAGTACATGCTTTTAGAAATTAAAAGCCTCCTGTTGTGTCCTTAATGGGTTTTCAAACCCATTTGCTGCATGCAGGTATTATTACGGTCACTCAGCTTTGAAAATGCGGGATGAGCAAATCCGTGAAAGGTTAAAACAGTATAGCTTTACAATGATTTCATGATCTTTCATAGYGCTCCTACTAATATTGGATATTAGAGAGGCTGCAGCTGTGATCAGCTATGCAGTAGGAGCAAAGGAAGCATTTGGAAAATGTTGCCTTACTTGTATGCGAAAAGCTTAGGATTTTAATACTGTTTTGAAATGTATTAATGTCACAGCTACATTGTTTTCAAAACATCTGCCATTTTGGAAATTTTAGCCAAAATTCTCTCAAATATTCAAATGGTATTCGGAATTCCAGTCAAATTTAGTGGTAATCCTCCAAAAAAACCTGACTACAGTCACAGTAAAAAAGTGCACCTGGTGTCAGAGGAAGTGTTCAAACTAGGATATATCTCAGTGGGCTTATACATGTGTGTCTAGGGTCTAGATGATTATGTTTGCTCTTAAATAGCTCTTGCCAATTACAGAAGCCTTGAATTGAAAGTATCAGACTGTAGGGGTATCAAATGCCTGTGACACCTTATCAAATTAATGATTCACAATTAATGATGRTGGGAGAAAGCTGCTTCAAATTGCCTCACGGGGAATTCTTATAGACTGCCAGGATCTGAAAGGTATAAATTGACTTTAATAATAGTCACAATGGGAGATTTGAGATCTTGATTGCTGGTGTGCTAATGCACAATGAGTTTGGAAGRTTTTGGTCTGAATATGAAAATTATTGGCTTTCCTTTTTTAAAAAAATAAACTAAAGAGAAAGGAAAGAGGTTAAAAAAGAAAAGCAGAGAGTGCAGGAAAAGGAAAGGAGATGGAATTATTARTTATAATATGTATGTTTATGTTTTAGGCATGCTTTTTGTAATAARTGCCTGGAGAGGAACATGTCCTTCTGAGGCAGACTTACTAAGTCTTTTAAAAGTGGTCACTTCTAGTTTAGCCTCCCTTGCTCAGCTTTGTATCTCAGACTTACTCCCTTGATTCTTTCAGCTATGCTAAACAGGTAACTTAGTGCTCTTCTATGCTTTATTCTTTGCCGAGGTTAGCTATGAACACACCATGTGTGTGTCAGGGTCTCCATTAGAGACCTGTTGTGCCTCTGGTAAGTCCTGTTAACTTGTATTGGTCACCTATGATTTTCATGTTTTCATTTATTTTCCTTCCAGTGACTATTTGTCCGGTCTTGGTTGTACTCCCTGCCTAGGAAGGCCAGGCAAACACCAGGAGGTGTTTGAAAACTACCTGTCACAAGTACATTCCTAAAAATGTGGTTTTCATGTTTAGTGAGGTCAGGAGTCTGTTACACCAGACACCACAAACAAGGGTTAAAATAACTTCAGTACTGTTTCAGCATACAAGCTAAATGCAACATATTTGACCAAAGTTTTAGGGAGTTAACTCTTTTTACTTCACTGTATTTGTTTTTAAAACTTCTGAGCTGTAAACCAGGATCTTTGAGTTACTCTTAACTCTGGCTTTATAGGGTGGTATATTGCTATGAAATCTGTCTTTGTGGTGAGGAGTAGCATTGACTTCCAAGTCCTTAACTCTATGAAAAAAAGAAATCTCATCTTAATGCAGGTGTCTAGTATTGCAGGATCCTGATTCTAGAATACTTTTTTCCAGATCATACAGCAACTTACTATTACTGTTGTGAGCTATATTTTAAAATAAATATATATATATATATTTTTTAAAGAATTAACTGATCAAAGATAGTTTACTGAACTATAACATATATCTAATGAAACTTGGGAAAATAGCCATTAAGACTTAAGATGTGGTTGTAAGATGTTAAGATGTTACAGTCCCTGAAACACTCAGAGCAGCTTCTACATCAAAGGTTGCAAGGAAAAACAAAAAGAAAATACAGAAACTATGATTTAATGACTATCTTAAGTCACTTCTTTTCACTTTGTCTTTTGCAATCTGTACATTCAGTTATGTAACTACACCATAATGAATCAGAAGGCTTCTATAAATAGTTCTTATTAACTATTCATTTTAGCTGTGTGGATGTGTTTGAAAGGACAGTAATATCCTGCTGAMGGAATCTGGAGGTAGGAAACAGTATGGACAAGTATTGATATTAGTGTTAATTAGAAAGAGTGATCTTGTTTTTTTWAAAAAAACAATTCAGAGTAAGAGCTCCTTAGCATTCACCAAGCTATCTCAAAACACTTACAGAAAAACCTCCATTAAAAAGACTTTAAATTACCTGCTGCTAATCTTGCAAAGCATAGGTAAATGAATTTTGATCATGTACCAGATCTTTCTAGAGGTAGTATTTTTGCCAAGAGTACAGACTTGTGGGTTTTTTTTTTTTCCCCTTCATCAGATTTTTGCATTACTGTATCTGCACTGACTTCTGGTAGTCATTTTCCGCCACTAATTTAAAGGCTCAAACAAATCTAGGAGAAGTTGCATTAGAGAGAAGTTGTATTAAAGTTTTTTTTTTTTTTTTCTTCTAAACAGCTACAGGACTTTCCTGATAAAAAGAAAAGTAAATCTGTATGTCATCAACACAAAATAGCAATTTAATGAATGGCTTTCCCCAGAGGCAAGGTGCACACGCTAAAAAATATACAAAGTACCAACAAACGTCGCTCAGGTCCCTTTGGGACTTTACAAAGTGTAAAGTGTAAAAGCAAAACAAGGACCCTACTTGTATTGAAAGTGTCTTAACATAACTACCCGCTTTTAAAAAGGCTTAAAGGAGAGAAATTCATCTTTTACTTTGTTTATTCCCTTCTCTTTCTTCCCTCACCCGCAGCCCTTTTATTCTGAGAGCWGGTTAGACTTGCTATTGACAATAAGATAGATACTCTTTCGGGCTTCTCTTCAGAGGAGCACTGAAAATCAGCCACTGATATGTTTATCTGAGAGCTGAGGCTGGGGCAGAGAAAACAAACACTGTCAATGTGTTTGGTGTTAAGGTAAATGGCATCAGGTCCTCCCAGTTTGACTTGTAAAGTCTCAGCAACTCTGTTGCTGTGCGCTGGTGTTTTAGTAGGCCACAGACTGGCCTCCAAAAGGAAGGGAAAAGTACATGATGTTTGTACAGCTGAAAACAAGATGAAAAACCACAGGCCCCCTCTCACACTCCATTAGACCCTAAAGTCCATGGAGTACTGCACTCAACACATAAACACTCAGTTTGTGGAAAACTTTCTCAATGTGTGAAAGAAGGGAACAAAGCCTCGAGCCCGAACAATGAGCATCTCTGTACGAAGCGAACAGTCGGCGCAAAATGCAGCGGTAGTACTCAGTTAAACAAATACCTGGTGCAGGAACACATTAATCACATTAATAACTCCCAATAAGAACTCTTGGGAAGGCATCTCGAAACTCAGAGCAGAATACGATGCGCGCAGTCCACCCATCCTGTAGTTATTATTTTCTTTTCACTTATGTGAGTGGTGGTAAGAAAGGTGCCTGTGACGGACGCCGCACTGCCTTGGTGTAGACAGCTGGCACAGACCTCATTCTATGTGTGCTTTACCCGTAACTCTGCCACTGCAATATTTCGTAGGAGTATACTTAAAAAGGCATAAGTACACCTAGAGTGTTGGTATGCAGCTGTGTGTACTGGAGCTCTGCTCCACACTCTTCACATCCACTGTCTCGTGGAACAACAAGATAATATTGTCCTGTGCCTTTATTTTGCAACAGGAAACATAGAATATAGGGAATATAGTAAGCAGGAGTGTTAAATTCTATCCTGGTCCAGAAACACTAACACCTCTATTTCATAAAGAGCAGAAGGAACTTTCACTGTTGTAGGTGTGTTGAATACTTTGGGGATRTCTGGGTACAAATCTCAAGACATTTCCAGATCCTCAGCAGGTTGAGTCAGATGTGTAACTGAATTCAAGATAATAAAATTACCTTTTACAAAATCATGATGTTAGAACTCACAGGAAGGCAACAGATGTGGTGTTTTCAGAGTCTGCAGCTGGATGAGCATTCTGAGCAAAATATGACTTTTTCCATCAGATTTAAGAAAAGAACAAAATAAATATACAATTCAAGTGCCAGGGCTGTTTCAGTATCATACCTCTGAGTATTTTAGAGTGCTGAATGTCTGCAAATAGATAAGATCTTATTCTCTCAGCTAGAAAATTTATTTAGATAAGGAAGATCAGCTGTTTAACTTGAATGGTTAGATTGTGTCAGCAGAGAATTTTCCTAATGTATGGCCTCTTGTTCAATTACAGCACTTTGCCACCACACTCTCGCCCTTTAATCTGGGCGTAAGAGTTAGAGCAGCAGCAAAGGCAGGGTGAAAGGGGCATGACAAAAGGGAGAAAATATGCCTAAGCCCTACCAGCTGCTGGGAAGAAAGAGGGGCTGAAGGTTAACAGGAGTAGACAGGGCAGGAAACAGCCACAGTTGGAAGGAATCTGAGAAAGATCTGAGGAAGAGATCACTTTGGGTTTCAAAATGCCCCACTATTACCCTGTCGTGCTCCACTAATAACAGTATAGCTTCTGATTAGTTTGGGAACAGATTAAAACTGATATAAAGAAAAACTGGACTTCCAAACTTGTTGTTTATAGTCAGTCAGATGGGAAATTTGAATTGTGGGTGCTGAGCTGAATTCCAGTTGAGATTTTTCAAGGGAGACCCACAAATACTTTCCATAACTTACTGATATCTTAAATTAGCTTTTCAAGGCTGTACAGTATTCTCTTTAAACAGGATATTTTAATGAATGGTTTAAGGYTTGGGTCTCAAAGAATATAATGTGACTCAGACTTCCAATGGTTAGCTCCAAATGCTAGACCTCTAAATAAATTTCCTGATTCTTGAAATACACCTCTTCCAATGACTTCAGTAAACTCTGCAGGGTGCCATAACAACCTCTAAAAATCAAGCTGATTTTCACTGGTGTGTGTGTGTCTCTGTGTGTAGGAAGATTTAAAGACCTTGACCATAGAAAGTCATACAAACATCTCTGACTCCTTGCTATGATCGATATGCAGCTGTTCTAATTTCCATCAAGAAAAGCTGAATTAATTTTATTTTAGACTTGATTCTGAAGGTGATCCTATCTCCAGCCCTTTCCTCAGCATCATGCTTTATGAATGCCAACACGCAAAAACATGCCTTTTAGATTTTAGATTTCCCTGGCTGGAAGCTCAGTTCAGTCTTTCATCAATATCAGGTAGATTGGCTAGAATTATTTGTGCACAGCCTGAAATGTGAAAGGGCCTTGTTCTAGCTACCACTTTACTTTGGAGTAGCGGGCTCACTTATTTTGGGGTGAAAATGACAAAGGCAACCCACAGCACTGTTATGCCACTTCTTCGTTGGTTTGGATACCCTCAGGATCTGCCTATGCTGTGAAAGAAGAGGAGAGGCACTGCACTCCCGACYGTTCATGCTGCAAATTAGGTTTCTTCACTGGATCTGTTTTGAAGTGCTTCAGTGAGCTTTCCCCAGGAAAAATCCTGAGCCCTGCTCAGGGGATAGTTCATTCCAAATTAGCAGTCTGGACAAGACTGCACTGGGATTAGTTTCCTCCACGCGACACAGTTTTCAGCACTATGCCAGCAGGCCGTGCACCCMACGCAGACTCATGCTTCAGGGCATATGGCACATACCTTCAGTTTTATGTCGTAAAAGCACCACGCTGGTGGGCTGCAGCACAGCCCACAGGTTATTTCAGGTGCACTGAACTGTGACCTCCTTCCCCCAGTCCCTCCCCACCCCTGCCAAAAGAAGTCTGTAAAGGTCCACGTGGCCTCAGAGGAACCCAAGGGCCAAGTAATATAGGGCTGGCCAGTGTGCCCTGGGGGGGTTCTAGCACTGAGCAATGTGAGCCCGTGGGCCTCGGGGTGCCACCACTCCCAAGATACGCTATGTATAGAGACACCGATGTTGCTTGCAGTGACAGCGGGAGCAGGAATGAACGGCCCTTAGAGCTGGCGAGGTTGCACCGAGTCCTCCCCCCCCGCTCCGAGCACGTGCTGAAGTGGGCACTGTTTTACATACTTCACAGAGCTGCGACTTTATCTCAAGTCTTGTGATACAGCTTGTTTAATTAATACTGCAGCAGTTGTAATTATTAAAGGCTTTTTAGCTGTCAGGTTTTCAGAGAAGTTTCAAAGTATGGGTTAAGTGCTTATAGACGAAAAAACAAACATGAAATATTTATTTTAATATTTATTCAGTTTTTAAAACAATCCCCCTATTTAGAGATGACTCCAGAAACAAAGTATGATAAATGCAATAAAAAGGAGGTTTTAAAATAGCTTTTAGATTTTACTCTTGCATTTAGTGCTTCCAATTTATCATGTAAAAGACAAATTAGCTGCAGATGTCTGAAAGATTACCTTAATTTCCTAACATATAAGAGTCTTGAAAGAGAAAGAAATGTAAAGCAAATATTATCTGAGATAATATACATTAATTCACATCTCAACCTATATTTTTACATTTTGCAACTGAAGATATATATTTTTGTTTAAGTTCTCCGTAGAAAAAAATGTAAAGAAATGAGTGGCATTTGCTGAATAATGTTTAAACATTTTTGTAACGTACCTCCTACGCTGCCCCCCCCTTCTTTCCCTGACAGTATTAAGTCTGTAATACAGAAATCCTCACATTCTCCAGATGGTAGCATAAATTTTCAGGTCAAGTGATATTAAAAATAGATAATAGCACAGACCTCATGAGTCTCTACAGAAAGACTAAACAGTCACAATAGGGAATATCATTGTTTTGGTTTTCTTTATGAGGTTTTATGTACTCAGCTGTTTCTTCGCCGTGCTCTCGGTGCAGTGAGACCCTGATCATTCTGAATTCCAGTTCCACCTCACTTCCTACCCTTTATACTTTCTAAGCCCCATGCCACACAAGTCAAGGGAAATATATCCACACAGCTGCACCATCAGCTCCTAATGCGCTCTCCACTGCCGGTACTCCCGCTCTTCACTTCAGAGTATTTATAACTGGCAAATGAGTTCTTGAATAACCCGCTCTTACAGGTTCTTTAGAGGAATACAGTACAGTCCGTGGCACCTCTGTGTTCTGATTAATGGATGGGACCTTTCTAAAAATCCACCGCTAATAAACTGTTTTAAGCACAGGAAGTTTTGAAAGTGTGTCATAATAAGATGTACATTTGAGTAAACATATTTTGTAGGCACAAAGTAGCTGTCAGCTGAAACGATGAGCTGCTTTCAAATGGTCCCCCAGCGAGCCTATGAAGTAGCTGAAGACCTATTAAGAAAATGAGAGTGGGTTCAGGGGGTGACACAAAGCTCCACCAGCTATTTGTTCTTTTATGTCTGGTTCTACTTGGACCAGGGCTTAAATAATGTCTCTCACATGGCCACAGCCATCTGCGGTTCAGAAATATAGCTTTTCAACCATGAAGGCTGCTTTTCACACCCAAGTGGAACTGGCAAATGGCCAAATCATGTGCAAGGTTCATATTTACATAGTAGTAACATTTTGGGAGAGAAAGAAGCTCTGTGGCTTATCAGTTTCCTTTGACCTGTATACCTAGTACTTAGGCAGATTTTTTTTAAGTCCACATTTGGTGCTTTTTATTTTTTCTTCAAAAGGCAAAAAGCAGTGGTCAGTCTCCCATAATGTTCCCTTTCAGTGGAACGGATCTGCCATTCATAGTCCTGCTTGACATCTACTCCATAGCTACTGCCTCTCCAAGACAGCWACACTGCAGGGCAAAACAGCAAAGTGCTTGTACTCAGGAATTTCAGTGAGGAGCTATTTTTAAGAAATAGAGGTAAGCTATGTCTACATTAGCAACTACTGTACCCCAACAGGAGCACATCAAGGGCAGAAGTGTTGGTGCTCAGGACCTGACATGCATAGTGTCCTTATTTCAGAGGATTTACTTAAGCTTCAGCAGAGACTCTGGACTCTGGACCCTGGACTGAATGCCCAAGAGCAGTTGGAGGTTTAACTTCAGTCTTGCRGTTTAATTTTATCTGAAAGGAACCAAGTTTGTGTATGCTGAGATTGTTCCACAGCACAACCCTCATGTGGTAAGTGGGGGCAATTGGATAATTCTCTTCAAAAATATTCTTGTGGTCTAAAACATGGAGGCTGCATCTATATCAGTGCCATAGAAGAGAATGGAAATAATGCTTTTTAAATTTCAATATTGCATGCATAACTTAAAAAAATATCCATTTAGGGGGTGGGACATGGGGAGCACAATTAGCCTTGGAAAGTACAGGTGCAGGATGCCGGTTTGAGGGGCAGAAGGATCCCTGCAGCGCATCTTCATTGGCTCAGCAAGTGCTGATCTGCGAAGTGACAGCAGAGGATTGCATCTCTGAGCAGCGGGACATGCTGGGGCCCGATGCATCTGCTGTACAATTTCATACCCAAGAAACATGCAGTAATGCCAAAATATTCTCAGTGAAGGATTATACGGTGCTCCAGCCGCAGTAACAGCAGTAGCCCTGTAGAAATACAGTTGCAGGATTTGTCAGTATGTTATATATGTTATCACTATGCCACTGTATTGCTTCCCTTGAATTGTCCTGTATTCCCTCGAATTTCCCTCAGTTTAAAGCTGTTTGAGTTGGAGTTTTCAATGCTTTTGTAGCAGCCAGCTTCTCTTTACTGTTAATTTGCCTGTATCACAGCAATGTTTCCAGTTGTGAGAGCCTGCTCCTAAGCTCGTGATTTTTCCCCCCCTGTCCTTTGCGCCTGCTCTTCAGTTCATGTTATGTGGAGCCCAAAACAGCCTGCAGTTCTCCAGGTGTGGCCACGTCGGCACTTTGTACCAGAGCACAGTTATCTGGTCAAATCTGTGCTCTGCTCCTCTATTTACACTTCCCTGTGTTTTGTTTGCTTTCCTAACTACTACCAGACATCAGGTTGCTGTTTTTAAGTGTCTGTCAACAGTCATCACCAAATCTGTTCCCTGATCAGTGTTTTGCACTTTGTGACTGAAGAACACACTTTCTACTGTTTTTGTCAACACATCTCTTGTTATTTTCTGTTTATTTAATAGCCTAGTTAATCTGTTTTCCTATCCATGCCTCCCTTTCATTCCAGGTTTGATTCATCTCCTTCCCAAGGGCAGAGGCAGCCCTCTCAGTTTGATAACTTTCCTGTATGCCCACCAATTCGTATGTTCGTTCTTCTAAAACACATAGAGTAGGCTTTACATTAAAATTTAATAGCAGTCACTATTATACAAATCAGCTCAGTCTTATCAAGTACCACTTTCCAGCTTATTTTTTGTTTTCATTGTTCCTCATATTTGAATGTTTCTATGTCCGCCAGTACTATTTTTGCTAGCCAATAAAATGCATGAAATCACCCTTGGCTTATTTAGTACTTAAGTTATCCCTTGCTCTCAAATAATGGGATTTGCAAAAGAAAATAGCTCCAGGTGAGCTATAGGATTTGTGATAGAGAAAAGGTGATGCAGCTGGAAAGGGATTTAATTTGTGTAGTACTGGGGAAACACAAGGTATGGTGAGAACCTCTGTAGTATTAGGAGGTTTTRAAACACACCTAAGGTTTCAGATGCTTGTGCAAACAGAAAAGCAGTTGCCATGAAGYTCTAGTAATTACATTTTGCATGGATTAACAGTTCAGGTCAAATTTGAGTCTGCTGTTATCAGTTGCAAGTGAACATCAATACTTCATACAACACTGCAATGAGGAAAAACTATGTTGGAAATTTATAACAGAAGTTTATCATCAGCATTAAGATGGTACATATGTATCTTGGTCATTGCACTCCTTGTTATATGGAAGTGAATGCCTCAGACTTGATCATGCTGTACATGAGCTACCTGAAATTTTCTTCTGCTGCACTTTTTCCTTAATGACATCAGAAATTTAGTGCATGGTTGAGAAGTTGCTGGAGTAATAATTTGAATGGTGGAGGAAGATAAATGCTGATATTCGGTTCTGGAGGGACTTTTGAATGTGACTCCTTTATCAGTATTAAGCTTGGCGTTTAGAGCAATGTGGTTCTGTCTACTGAAGCAGTCCTCAAGATGTTTTTGTAACCTCTAGTTACTTGATTTTGTTGTAAAGCAACAGAATTCTGCTTTGCAGAGGGGGATAACTGTGAACTCAACTGGCAAAAAAAMTGGAACATTTAACATTTTCCAGAAACCAAACTTCCCAAATGTCATCTTGTTTTGGATTGATGATTCTTCATCTGACAAAATGGAAACATTTAATTTTCTCATGGTTTATGTGGGATGGATTTTGATCATATGTTATATGAGTATGAGACAAACGAAGAAAAAAGTTTAAAAAATAATTGCTTCAGAATAAAAATTAAAATATTTAATTGAGTAAATATCATCACGGAGTATTTTTAAATTGTCAGAAGTATTCTCCCCACCCCCGTTTTCTTCAAAATGAAATTCCAGTAAAATGAAAGCTCACAAACCATTTCTATCAAAACTGCATATTCTCACAAAAAGGATTGTATCAAAATTTTTACTAATAAGCTTTGCAGATTTTAAATAATATTATTTCACCCTCAAATTCTGACCATTTTGCAAGAAGTGCTTTTAAGAGAGCCTTCTATCACAATGTGCCAAACTGCATCCCAGGCATAATTACTTCTTTTGATTGTGTAAGTAGCCAAATGAAAAAAAAAAAAAAGACCAAGTTTTTCATTTGCTTGGCATCTTGGTAAAACAGTCAGTAGAATAATGAAGGAGACATACAAACCAGAAATAAACTGTAAGGGAAGGCAGAGGAAACATACTTATGTAAAAATTCCTTTGCTTGCTTGCTTTTCCTCCCCTTTAAGGCTTCCCCTTTTTGCTTATCCACATTTCATCTCTCATAACTGATGTCACCTGCCATCTTTCACAGCAACTCCAGGCTTCATTTCCAGTCCCTTAAAATGTGGCTAGATTTTTCTTCTGACTTCATTAAGATCTACAGAGTAGTAATATTCTGACTGCGTAACTGGAAGTCATGTTTAAAGGATTCTCTTAAAGTTGCCAATGCAGACTTCAGTGAAAGGAAATACAGAAGTCATGTAGGCTTTAGGAAACACCTGCTGATCCTGGCAAGTACAACCATGCAGAGAACATTTTATGGCATATTCACAAACAGTCAGATGACTGTGAAAAATATTTTGAAAATTAGTAAAGGTCATAAAGATGTAATAATTTGTTTCAGCGGTTGATTCAGTAATTTAGAAAACAATAATGAATGTATACATTAACAGCCAGCTAGGAAAACGTCAACAATGTTAAAAGTCTCCAAAATAAAATCTCCAAATCTCAGGGACAACAGCTGACAGCAAAGTGTGCGAGCGGAAGCCCAGAAGGACGCTGTGACTTGAGCAAAGTCCAGGCCTGGAGAGTCCTGGGGCGACGGTGCGCTGCGCAGAGCACGCCAGCACCGCTCCGTCRGCGCGTGCGTCCCCGTGTCAGAGGGGCTGCAAACACCTGCCGGGGCACCCAGCTTCTTCGACTGAGTGTGGTTTCACTCGTACCATTTCCTCTCGGTACTTCACTTAGTCTAGTCCATCCTGGATCCTTAACACCTTTTGAGGAGATAGGGTCAAAGAGAAAGATTTGAGAGATTCTTGAGTGAAAACATCAGTTGCTACTAGTGAAATAGGGCAGGGTGGGATTAAATACATGTGCAGAGGACGCAGATTTCTCAGTTTAGCTTAACRTTTTAAAAGCCATGGCTGTCATATCAAGATAGCTATGAAACATGTACACATCCCCTTTAAAGACAGTGCACCACAGGCCATGTATTCCATACATACATGATCTAAGCACTTACATCAAGTCTTTTTTCTTTTTTTTAAAGAAGTTTGTGATACAAGAAAATACCACCTACAGTATATACATGGAAAAAGTTTTCATCTGCTTTATGTTTTGATACGGCAGTCTATATTTTGACTCCAGAGTGTGATGACTGTATAACTTTTCACATGAATTTCATTTTTCCTGTCAAGGTACATTATTTTAAGGGTGACAATAACTTGGCTTCAAATGAGGTGAAACCATCACAGTGATAAATGAGTTTCTTGAGGAGGGAGGTTATACCCTGGGAATACACTTTGAAAGACCACACACCTCTGCTTAACTAAGCTTGTTAGCTTTACAACACATTACAAATACTTGTTCTAATGCATATGGCAGTGAAGAGACCTGAGCACTTGACTTTTGAAAATACAGTGTATGTTACATGGTGAGATTAGTCTTGCTTTTCACACTGGCCTTTTGTGCGAGTCTGCTGTTTAACAGCTAAAAGCTGCTTTTGCTCCCCGCGTTGTTCTGCGGACTTCATTTTTCTGATGTCAGATTCAGAGCAGACAGGTCAGACTTTTACACACAACTGCTCGCTGCAGCCATGGGGGGGAYACCATTTTATTGCTGTGAAATTCATATTGCAACACAAGAAAAAAAGCTCGTGCCAAATGGTGTCAAATCTTTAGAAACATTTCTAGGCATCCCTTTAATAGTTAATGAAGCAAGTTGTAGACCCTCAGTGGCTTGTTGTCATCTTGCTATGCCATTTCGGTACTGCCGCCCTGCCGCTGTGTATGGCATAACTGAAACACGGAGAAAAGAGACCCTGGACAGTCAAGAGCACAACTGTCCTCCTCCATGGCAAATATGCAGCATGCTGTGAATCTTACTTCTGCTCTCCCTCAGCTATTCTGCACTTTTAGGAGTAATGGTTTGGTAAATCTTTGAGGGCTGCATTAAACAATACCTATGATGTGATGCATTACTACATTACATGCTTCACACAATGGCTTTAAATAAGTTAACAACATAGCTGAAAGATATTTTACCCTCATTTTCTCCTTCAAAGAGTTGCTTGAGGGACAAACTGCATTTCTGATAATTAGATACYGCAGAGATGGCAGAGATTGCACACAAGAAAATATGTTTTCTGTTGTGCTCTTCTGTGCAGAAATAGTACTTTAAAAGTCAGACTTGACARACGTACTAAACTTCCTATTCCCACAGTGCAACCTTGGATAGCCACAGACTATCTTCTCCCTTCTCCTTTCTTATTCACTTAGTCTCCCTCTATTTTCATGTCTTAAGAGAATACAGTCAGGTCTAAATAAGCCTAAATGTAATTTAAAGGTAAYTCATCTGCCAGGTGTGGTTTTTTTTCAGTGAAATCCTGCCTCCTGAGTTGCTTGGAAGCTTTTTCAAGCATTAACTATGGCGGCTTCCGAGTGAGGGGTCGCTTCTCCATGRCAAACGGACGTTGCACCACGCTGCGAACGTTAGGACATGGGAGCGCTCTTGGTGCAGCCCACCTCCAGCCTGGTGGTCTTGTGCACTTCAGCATGGCYGCGCACGAGGGCTGCAAGGGTGGGCTCAGCCGGGAGCCTGCTGGGCAGGGTCCTCCCGGGATTTTTTTTGCCTATGATATCTTAAACCCACTTTGGCCTGGACAGTAGAGATCTGGCTGTATGTGGAACCAGAGGTCCCATGCCAGGAAAATTCTGAGGAGCAAGAGGAGGAGACATTTTCTCCATAGGTCATGTCACTTCTGAACTGGAGCGGTCACYGTTTCCAGGAATAAATGCAAGTACTGCTGGTTATGCAGCTCTCTCCAGACCCTTTCCACACCTTTCCACAGGTATTTGTGAAAAGGGATGGTATTGYGAGGAGGGGAGGGAAAAGAAACTGATTTCACACAAGACATTTATGTTTTACCTTGGCCTGAAAGGGCCTCTCGTCCGCGGTGCTCGTTCGCTCCGACACGCTCGCTGTGCCTTTGGGAACGGCTGCTCCGAAGGCGGATCTGCCGGCCCTAGSCAGGGCGGCCGTGCCGTACCCAGTCCGGTGCAGCCCGCTGGCCGGCGGGCAGAGCGCGGTGCTGCGCTCCCGCGGCACCCGCACCGTTTCCCGGTCTGTCCTGCCCCCTCCTGGGCGCTGGTGACAGCCTGAGAATTTAATACCTACTGTGGGGCTCTCTCTCTCTTTTTTTTTTAACTACATCCAGTGAACATATATTTTCAGTTTGAAATCTCCAAAAAGGTGACTTTGGGCATCTGCTTCTCTTCTTGCTGCCTCTCCAGCTCAGGTTTATTTGCTGGGGAARCTGCAGGACTGAGCCTTCAAGAGCTTTCAAGGCAGGCAGAAGTGGGAAATCAGAATTAGCCCAAACACTTGCTTCCCCTTTTACATAAGCTATATATACATATTTAAAAATATAAAGCATATATGAATTTTTGTGCTTATGAAGGACGGGGCCCGACAGCAGCGAGGTGTGCCAGACATAACACAGGCAGGTGCTGTGCAAACTTCCCACTGCAGCTCAGTCAATGCCCTTCAGTCCGGGCTGCCTGAAATCTCGGGGCTCTCACGATGGACGGAGTGGTGTTTTTATGAAGTGCGTTAACGCCGACTAAGACTCGCTCCCATTTGCCGGACGCCAGAAGTGAGAGACRGGAACACTGCGCCATTCTGCCCGGGCCGTCTACACTAACCCCGATCAATTAGCACCTGCTTTTAGAGCCCGGCTTCTCCTTTTGCCCAAACCTACCTACGCAAGCGCTTCTGGGCCACTCACACCTGCTGGTGCAAGCCCTAAAATGCCACACACAGGCARTAGGTGAAGCTGGGTTGAAAGTTAATTGTAAATCAGGCCCTTCTTTTAGCTAGCTTCATCCCACTCTCGCTGAAAAACAATTTTTGTGTTGGCAAGAAGGCTGGGTTGATGACCGCCAATATTTGGAGTGAAAGTGGCATTCATAAGGGCCTAGTTACGGGCTGGGAAAGGCTGCTGGGAGGGAAATGCCACCTTGCCTGCCAGGGTATGTTGGGCTGAGAATGAGAGCTGAAATCTAGAGCTGCTCCAGCAACTATTCCCTCTTGAAATGCTTTGTTTAGATGTGGTGACAGGTGTCACCTTTTTAAAGAGATGTCACTGATACAGACTRGAAAACCTCCATGCATCTGCAAAGTGAGCATTTTTCCCTGAATTAGCTCCCTTCTTTCGTGTGCGAGTCCCCAGGCACAGCTGGGCTTGCAGCATTGCTTCATAGAGATGGCAGACGGAGAGCCCAGGTCTCCTAAGGGTGTCCTAGGCCTGGGTCTGCAGGGTGTCCTAAGCCTACACTGGTTTGCTGGAAAGCCAGGTGTTCTTGGCACCACTTGGCTGAGTTTGAGTCCAAGCTGGTTTAGTCTTTGCAGGATCAGACCCAAAGGCTCCTATGCCATTAACTTCAAAATAGCGCAACACACGTTCAGTCAGTCCGTCCAAAGGAAACTCCGTTCGYGTGCTCTGAGACGGCGCTGTAATGGGAACCAAAGGGCTGTCAGCAGGTACCGCCAAAAGATCCGCTTCCAAAGAGCACTCCGGACCRGAACGAAGCCGCTCGTGCAGATGCCCTCGGAGTACCTCAAAGGCTGTTCGGAAGGTTAGCTCCCTGCGTTCGGTCCGTGCGAGTACCCCCGCTGCGACTCAGTTTGACCTTTTCGTGCTCTGAATATCCTGCGCTTTTCATTTTAGTCCGAAATGCTTGYGTACGTATGTGCCCTTTATCCAGCCTTCAGTGCCACGTGGGCCTTYGTTCCTCCCTCCTTCACCGAGATGGTTGCTGCTCTATCCACCTTTTTATATATTTCTCAGATCTACATCTTTCCTTCTATTCCTTGTTTCTCTCTTTCCATTCTCTTTTTCACTTCTGTCATTGTTTTTTCCTGCTCTGTTATACAGTCTTTAGTTCAGGACTGACCTTTTGAGATAGAGATACCTGCCTGGTATATGTAGCTTTAACATTTCCTACTATTCCTGATAATTGTTTTTTGCTGGCATTATTTTCTTTTTTTTTCTTCCCCCCTCCTTTTCTTTCTTTTTTTTTTTTTAACCTATACTTAAAATATTTGACTTTTGGGCAGGCTCATCATTTCATTTTACTGTTTGTACAAACTTGGACTGATAAGTACGTGCAAAATTCTGTGCTAACAGTCGTCTGTGTGAACCTGTGAGTTTGTATTTGCAAATCTAGTTCAAGAAAACTTTTGGAAATACTGAGTGAAGGCGCTTAGTTGCTTCTGGTCAGGAAATATTTTTTCCTCTTTCAGGAGAGATGAGAACAATAAGGCTTTTTAATCATCTAAGTACTACTTCGGTTATGCTGAAAAAAGTCAAAACCTCTTCAAAACAAAATTTTAGCTTTTACAGGTGTTGTTTTTGTAGAGAGCTTCCTCAATATTTTTTTCAAAATGGATACTATTCATAAAGTTTTCCATTCCAGCAAAAAGTTCCTGTCCGTTAAAAAATTCAATGGAAATTCTTGACCAGCTTGAGTTCAAAAAGTTCAGCCTTTTCAAACAGCTGCCAATGTGCCAATTGGTCATTGTGATTTTACAATTTGGTCATTAGATGGTGCTCAAGAGATTAAATCCACTGTTCAGATCATCTTTCTTTTCATTTTCTTTCTTTTTCTTTTTTTTTCTTTTTTTTTTTAAAGAAGCTGTACTCTACAGATAGTTTCTGTTTGTATCTACACCAAACATACGTAATGTGTGGCTTTATACTAACTAAAAGTAAAGTTAGATTTACTACAAACCTCAACAGGAGCAAGGTCTCTACCAGTTAACTGGTGTGATGTAGGACAGCTACTGAGAACTGCTGTACTGTAACAGACATAAGCTGAAAACATAGCCACTGTTTTGACTGTTAATTAATCTGAAACTTCTCTATTATTGTGTTAACATCAGTGGAGTTTCTGATGAAGAATTAGCAAGTGCTTTAGCTATAAGAGTAATCATGTTATGAGATATATAGGAGTTTTACTTCTATTATTTAAAATGATAAGAAAATTTTTACTGTGGACCAACCACTCCCAAAATAATTTTAATTTGATATGAGACTGGAAAAAAGTATTTTTTTTTAATTACCATTATTAATTAACAGCTGAAAATGATGCATCGTGAAAATGGCTCCCTTTGCATAACACGACTGACTGCTACTATGTTTGTTTCCTTACTGTGAATATGTGAGCGAATGATTGTTTTAGTCACCTTTGTTCTCAGTGCTGCTCGTAAGTCTGTCTTAGTGTTAAACATAGATTTTTGATCTCTTTATAGCTCTTTCTTGAGCTGAGTTCACTGGAGATTCCCAGGGAGGGARTGACCCACCTACCTCGCAGGCTCTAAAGGATGGAGGGTGGGGGAATGATGCCGTAAGGCGTTGTGCAAGTACCAGAACGAGTTGAATTGGATGAAATCAAGCAGGGAAATACATCCTGCTTAATTCTTCTTCTTTACATCTTGATTAAGCCACTCTTGCACAAAAGGGCATTTTATTCCTCAGTATGTCATTGTCTGCACAGTACCTCGAAGTGGCAAAGTCAAGAATTCACCCATTCTTTGTTCTGCCTTATCTTCTGCCTGTCTTCTAGCTAATGTATTTAAATAGCAGAGTGCTGTAAGGCAGCCCTGTATGCGTGGTTTACCGTGCAATTTGGTCGATTTTGTTAATTGTGTCAGCACTTTCACTGAGATCTGGGAAATATTGTTTAGCTAAGAATATCAGGCAGTAAATATTTTAGAAATTGCCTATTATTACTAGGAGGAGTTATTAAACTAAAAGAAGTATTAAACTAAAAGAAGAAAACTAAAAGAAGGCCTGTGTTTCTATAGATCCTCATGAGACCACAATTCCAATATATACAAGAATAAGAAATTGTTCAAATATATTGAGGAGAAGAAAGCTGTGTTTTGTTTGCAGCTCTTACAGGAAATTAGAGCAAAAAGATACGGTAATGGAGAAGTCAGAGAATTTTGCCATAGCTCTTAACTGTCAACTGAATAAGAAATATTTGTGTTGCCAAGCAAGGATTTACCAGGAGATGTTAGGAAACCTTAAAGCTCTTGCCCTTTTCTCTTCTCTCACTCCCCTGGCTCCGCTCAATAAAGTGGCAGTGTCCGTTGCGGGCCATACACCCTAAGACTCCAGTCACAGTTGCAGCTACACTCATGCAACATAGCTATGTGCAACCCTATGTTTCAAGGTCTTCACGCAATTAATTAGAAGTCAAGTTGCATCAGTTGCCAGGATCCAATAATACTCATTTGAGGGCTCTGGAGGAAATATAATGCCAAAGAAAAGAAATAGTGGTGAGAATTTGCAATAATTAAAAGTATAAACTATGTCTGTACTCTGGAAAATTCAAAAATAGAGCTCAGGGGCATTCTGGAAACTACATGCTGAATGCCTTACTGCTGCGTGTGTACTATGTAGACTTTATTGTAAATAAGTTCAGGGCAACATCAAGGCAAATCATATGAAACTTTTAAATTTATTACATTATCGGAGAACAACATTTGGTCCCACTTCCAAAAAATATTCTGATTCCTATTTGCTCACAAACAGTGCACAAACTCTCATGTGATTCACATTCCTCCATTGCAGTAAAAGTACTCACAGGCAATAATGACCTTTCGTGGATGGAAATGTTACTAATATGTGTCGCTAGCACACAACAGTGAAAAAAAACCTCAACCAGCCAACATTTGGAAAGACACTACTGTCAATTCCACATCTATTAACAATTTCTTCATGTTAAAACACTTGCAGACTTAGCTCCTCTTTATTAAATGATAACCAGAAGGAGTAAATTACTTGTATTATTTCACAGTGAAATATAAGCAATTATATGTTCATAGTAACCCAACCCAAGTGAACTACTCTTAAAAATGCAAGCCAAGCTGATCTAAAATCAGGGGGTTTGGAACTGATGAAGGAGAGATATGGGGAAAAAAAAGACCATCCAATCAAAGGAAACAGGACAATCAAAATATACCGTGCCAGTTAAAACACCCTATACTGATCCAAGACAAATTGAAGTTAGAAAATCCAAATATGCATAATTTTTTGCAGCTTGTATATCTGCATCAAGATCCATTATCTTTTAACTCTTGGTCTCCATCCTGTCAGAACAAGCATGGCAGTGCACAGTTCTAGATTAATTATTAGACATGAAAAAATCCTTTATTTGAACTGGCACTAAAGACTGGCCCAGAAAAATGCTTCCCTGTGGCCTGCTGGAAAGGAGAACAAGAAAACAATAGCTGAAGGGAAGTGTGGGAAAAGAGAAGTATCACTTTCAGCTTTAGTGTTTAATGGCAGCTGGCATTAAAGCACAGATGATATAACACTAAATTGTGTTTTTCAGACATCGAAGCTGGAGGCTGTTCCGCCCCCTTCAGGCTCCTTTTGGGTTCTTGTTTCTTCTTGGATTGGGCTAGTTACACTTTATTGTCACGTATAAGCTGCATGTTATCCTTGTCAGTTCACTGCTGTGGAGACATCTTTTTCCTTTTATGCCATTTATGATAATGAAATATTTCACTTTCCCTCAAATTTTATAAATTCAGTATCACCACCAAAATGCGTAGCTCCTTTTTTTAATCATAAAATACCACAAATAGTTTTGCTTCTGCTTTGATTCTTCTCACTTGCCATTTTTTATAAATGCTTCCAAAAATACTACTGATGCAATGCAGGTCTTTTCCTTTCCTTTCCTTTCCTTTCCTTTCCTTTCCTTTCCTTTCCTTTCCTTTCCTTTCCTTTCCTTTCCTTTCCTTTCCTTTCCTTTCCTTTCC
>NW_028186424.1:141493-170518 GCF_003343005.1 Rhea americana
CTCTTCTCTTCTCTTCTCTTCTCTTCTCTTCTCTTCTCTTCTCTTCTCTTCTCTTCTCTTCTCTTCTCTTCTCTTCTCTTCTCTTCTCTTCTCTTTTTTCTTTTCACAAAAGCCAAACAAAAGTTGGACCGTTTCTGTGTGAAACATTTCTACATTCCATGTAAGGAGCCTCAGATCACATTTTTGGTCTTTCAGTTATGAAAGAGAGTAATTTTTTTTTCTTCCTCCATTTATTTTGACCTTGCTTTTCAACCAATAAAGTACATATAGTTAATTCTGCTTTTGTTGGCTCTCCACTTCACATGCTCTGCTCWATTGATTTTTTCAAATGACAGTGAAATACTATATTGATCCGATATATCTGGCAGGATGTAAATGGTGTACTAGGAAGGAGACCTGCTAAAATTGTCAAGATTTCTTAGAGTTAGCAGAGAAGTCTAGAGACCACTAATGAAATCTTGCTTGGATAGACTTATGTAGAACAACTGAATTTAATCTTGACATTTCTGATTTCTTTTTGGCATTAGGAAGCAACTTTGTTAAGGAGARAACTTCAAATCTGCTTTGTTTTCTGATCTCTCACAATATTACCCTCAAGATACGGTAAAATATGTTTTTCCCAYGTTATCTGTTTGGCATGAGGAACAAAACAGGATGCCAGCAGGATGCCGCTTATACTTCTCCCAGAGAACTGGTGACTCTTGACAAGAGAGTGTCCCCTTTCCCTTAATCCTGCTGAGCTTATTCTGCTCCRAATTTGTACCGTTCTTGTTAAAGCCATTTTTTAGGTTCCCTGGAGACTATGGGGGTGACAACTGATAGCTCAGGGTTTTTACAAGACAGTGGCAGAGGATTATTTTGRGAAGGGGCAACTTCAAGCATTTCTTTTCTTTTCTGCCTGTTTTTCCATATAGACTCCTACTGAGCTGAGCCCAAAGCTATGTCATCACTACAAACCCAAATCCATCAGAACAAGGTATCTTAGAATTATTTCTTTTGACAGAATAGATCTTTTAATCTACTGTAGAAAAACCTTGCAATGCAAAGAATTGTTGCCACTATCAAATAAGCTACCTACAGAGAAAGAACGACTATAATTGAAATGACTGAAAAATTAAATGTGTAAGAACAGGTAAGAATAAAACCAGATGATCATCCTCACTAAAAAGRCCTGTGGTGCAAATATTGAGAAATGTTTCCTGCTTCATGTTAAATTTGGATTGAAAATTGCAATCATGTAGACAATGCATGTTGACATGGATTATTTTCTTCTTCTTCTGGCACTTAAACTTTAAATTATGATAACTCATGAAAGCAAATAATCTTARAGTTGTTCATTATAGCCTTATTGTTACTTTTTACAATTACATAGGAACCTTCATACTGCAGGATTCCTATAGGTACATGACAAAAAGTAAATGCAGTGAATTAGATAAGTGTCTATTATTCTTTTAGTTATTGTTGCCTGGGCTGAATTAAAATAACTTCCACTGAATTTTTAGGGAAATTATGTCCTTGAAGTTTTTCTTACATATAAGGAATAGTGAAAGTTGTGTATCTTTTAAAATAAGAACTATGCAGTTCTTGCATAGTTAGACATGTGTGTATATATATATATACATATATATATGTATATATACAGACAAGTCTAGTAAATATTTCTATGAATAATGAAGTTTAGTTTTAAATCAAGCAAACTGTAAAATAGCAAAACACCCTGAAAAGTCCTTAAAGTGGTAATTTATTTTTGGCTTACAAAGCATATTTTATTTTGCATGTGCTTCGTTAATAGGAAGGCTGACAAAGAGGCCAAAGACCTCAAAGAGGTCTTGRCTATGTGGTGGGTTGCAAGACTGCAGTAAATGGAGAGCATCACTGGCATTGAAGAATGTATAGAAAACAGTTGATTTCTGCCTGCACCTAAAAAAGAAAAGAGAAAAATAAAGAAAATGGGRATTCAGGGATTCTCCAGCGTGATTTTGGCCTTATTATTTTACGGGACGATGCACAGAACAAAAAAATTTTGTGGCGTTTGTGTGTGTGTGGTCCAGCTCCCAGCTGTGGTCTGAGTCAACTGGTTTCATGTTGAAATGAGCTGCCTGTGTCATGTTCAAGGAAGAAGAAAAAAGCTCAACCCAGGAGTATGCCACAACAGTATGTTGTGACATCTCTCAGGTCACAATAGTTACGTTTTAAGGCAAGTGAAGTAACATAAATTTCTTATAAGAAGGGAAAATTTGGGCTTGTAGAAGGAAAAAGAAATGTTGCAGCTGAAAGGCCTATTTGAGTGAATGTTTCCATATATATCTGTTTTCTTCCTTAAACTGTTGACTCTGAAGAATTTTCCACAAATTCCACCAGCTAGGCTTTCACATACTGTACTTCACATTCAACCTCTTTGCATGAAGATCCATATGATATAAAGATCCAAGGTGCCTACCTAGGAAACAGGTCTGCCATCGTTTACACTAGTGCATTCTCCTCTGAAGATATTGGGGGCAGATAAAATGCCAGAGCCATTATTTTGCATTAACAAAATATCACTTACCAGTCTCTGAGGTTCTACCCTCCTTTTTGATGGCTCCCCAAGGTTTACATGCCTGATTTGACATATGAGAGACACTTAGTAGCATAGTTGCAGTTTGTTCTCTTAGGGCCAGTGTGTCTACATCTAGGTACAAATTACAATTGCTTTGTGTAATTCTTGTAGATGCAAACGACTTCGGTCTCCTCTGAAAAATTTAAGATGATAGAGCAGGAGGAGCACTGTGCTTGTTTCTCTTAAGGTTTTCTATGCTTTTTTGCCTTTAATCTAGGAGTGTAGTAACGTGCAGTGTGACTTGCAGTGATGGTCATGAATGTTATCCTGATGCTTGATTGAAGAAGCTGCTTGTGAATCTTTAGAATTTTATCTGCCATTTATATAGATACAAGATCTACCATTAATCACTCTAAACAGTTTCAAAAAATAGCAATGACTATACCATTTCTCTAATTAACAAGTTAGATTTCAAGATTTGCTTAGCTTATCAGCAATTAGAAACTGCAAATTTGCCAGTCTGTCTGGCAAAATGCTGTCTGTCTGTCTGCCTGCCTGCCAGTCTGTCTCCCTCCATCTCTCTCTGAGTTTCACAGAATCACAGAGTGGTTGAGGTTGCGAGGGACCTCTGGAGATCATCTAGTCCAAAACCCCTGCTCAACCAGGGTCACCTAGAGCACATTGGACAGGATCGTGTCCAGGTGAGTTTTGAATATTTCTAGAGAAGAAGACTCCACAATCTCTCTGGACAACCTGTTCCAGTGCTCTGTCGCTCTCACAGTAAAGAAATTTTTCATTATATTCAGGCAGAACTTCCTGTGTTTCAGTTTGTGCCCATTGCCTCTTGTGCTGTCGCTAGGCACCACTGAAAAGAGTCTGGCCCAATCCTCTTGACACTCTCTCTTAAGATATTTATAGACGTTGATAAGATCCCCTCTCAAACTTCTCTTCTACAGACTAAACAGGCCCAACTCTCTCAGTCTTTTCTCGTAAGAAAGATGCTCCAGTCCCCTAATCATCTTTTTAGCCTTGCACTGGACTCTCTCCAGTAGCTCCATGTCTCTCTGGTACTGGAGAGCCCAGAGCTGAACATAATGCTCCAGATGTAGCCTCACCAGGGCTGAGTGGAGGGGAAAGATCACCTCCCTTGACTTGCTGGCAACACTCTTGCTATTGCACTCCAGGATACCTTCGGCCTTTTTGGCCACAAGGGCACATTGCTGGCTCATGGTTAACCTGTTGTCCACCAGCACTCCCAAGTCCTGCTCCACAGGGCTGCTTTCCAGCAGGTCAGCCCCTAGCCTGTAGTGGTGCAGGGGGATTATTTCTCCCCAGGTGCAGGATYCTGCACTTGCCCTTGTTGAGCTTCACGAGGTTCCTCTCCGCCCAACTCTCCAGCCTGTCCAGGTCTCTCTGAATGGCAGCACAGCCCTCAGGTGTGTCAGCCACTCCTCCCAGTTTGGTATCATTGCAAACTTGCTGAGGAGGCACTCTGTCCCTTCATCTAGGTCATTGATGAATAAGTTGATGAATAAGTTTCCTTTTATGTAAATATATTAAAAAATCCTTACTAAAAATTCAGCAGTCCATATAGCTTCTGTAACAACTCAGGGAAATGTTGAGTATCCAGGACTGCCATTTTTGTAGTTTATCTCCAGTATTCTATTTCATATCAGTTTCAGAGCCACAGAGCTGGAAATCCAGAGACTGTGGCTGGGAAGAGGTGATGAAAGCTTGGGTTTAAGATGAAAGCCAAGAATTAAACAAAAGGAATGGCTACTTCCCACAAGTAGCTTCTCAGCTTAGTAGTGAGAAGGTGATGAGCAGGGACACTGCTTGCCCAGATCTCTATATTGTTCAGGAATTAGGTGGTTTGCACTGCGTACTTCATCTGTATCTGATCTTCCTCGGATTTCTTACAGTACTCACTGTTGTAATATCTGGGAACTAACAGAAGATGGTGGGTTTTTTCTAAAGTGGGATAAAAGTCGTATCAAGTTATTTCAGTACTGTAAACAAAAGCATATTTTGTATCCAAGATGAGGAAAAAGTCATATGGTAGGAAAACTCAAGAGTTTTCCTCTGCAGAGTGAGATCCAAGCAGAAGATGGTAAAGGGGAACAGAAAGGCTTGATGGAGGCTCTGTCTGGAAAGAATTAGCAGGGGTGAAGTTAGAAGATGGTCCTGAGTTTTGGGGGTGGGGGAGTTGTAACTTTTGTTGGAATCATTCCTCTTCTTCCTTTCTCCTTGGCCAATCCTCCCTTCCATCAGTGAGTCCAACCTTACCTTCTTCTCCTCGTGATGGCGGAAGGACAAGACGGTGCTGACATATGCCCATCGCTTACCAAGCAGTCAGAGTATATGCAACTCTGCTCTGCAGTTAAATGGAGCCTATAGGATCCTCATCCCTTCCCCTCCAGTCCTTTTCCTCCCCCATCTCTAGCCTTTGGACCCTATGCCTACGTCACCCTCTTCGTGAAGTTGTGGTGTGTTTGGGGCCAGCAGCTGTGGGGAAGGCATTGGACATTGGCTGTGCTTTACTTCCTCTCCCCAGCTGGCTCGTGTTTGCAGTGGTGGTAGAGGATGACAGCAGGTCTGGGCCAAAAAAATCCAGGGACCACTCTGCCTATGCCTAAAATTGGCATTCTTACAGAGGTGATATAAGTGTGCTACACTGAAACATAGTCCAGACTTATCCAGCTATTTGTCCAGTTCTAGCTGTTATTGGCGAAAACGTTACAGTAATGCAATGCAGTAAATATATATGTTGATTCAGTCCATTGTTGTAAAGTATTGTTGTTTTTTTGAAATTAGTGAAATCTACGTCACTGATAAATGGACTTTCTTTTTGTCCTTCGCTTTCCAGGACGAAATCAGATGTGTCACTAATTGCCCACCACCATCACCTTTCCAAGAGTCCAACTTTTTTGTTTCTTTATGATTGCTTATTAATGCCTTGATTCCTTATGTGTCCAGTACTTAAAAAAAACAACTTATAAGTTCCATGCCCTGAGCAGTTCACAGTCTAATCCTCTACACCTTTAGGTGGATAATCCACGCTGTGAATTGAGCAGGCATCACCATTTCTGAGTTTTCCTGCTGCAACACTGTGCTGCGTCGARCTTGAAGGGGAACATGTCACATGCCAGGCTCCCGTTGCTGTTTAAAGGAGCTCTCTGTTTACAACATTTTCAAAGGTAGATGCACTCAACATGTTATTACAGCCAAACCTATCTGTGGTTTTTATTACTCATGTTTTTGTTTTTAAACATTTCAGTTCTCTTATTACCTACTAATATCCAGTTGAAAGCTGAATAAAGAAATAATTGCACATTAAATAAGATGARGGCGGAAAGCAGTAGACTAGTAAGAAAAACAACTTTGGGAGGGTTTRCAAAGGCAAACAAGCCAGAAGTGTAAATCAGAACTGCTACTCAGCCACAGTAAGTCCCAAAAGGGCTGGGAGGAAGAAGGGAGTTAAAATGAGTGTCCTGAAAAAGGAGAGACTAAGGGCTCACAGAAAATATGGAAGGGCATGGAAATTAAGGATGGAAAGAGTATGCCCACATAGACACCCTGAAACCTAAGATAAAAAAGAATCTGAATGTGTTGGGGAATTTCTATTGGTGGAGAAATCCAAGAACAGCCAAATAACCTCTTTGCTATTTCTTTTCAATCTGGCAATGCTGTCAGTCGCTACATATTGTAAGAAGCTCTCTTAAGTAATCTAAGGAAGAATACAGATGAGGAAATTGTGCATCTGGTGTGTAAAAAGTGATTTTTCTCAAGCTGCTTCCTTCCTGCATGTGTTAAATAATGTATATCTCTGAGCAGCAGGAGGAGCTGTGGAATTCCACTCCGTGCGGCTGGGAAGGTTTTATGCTTCTAAAATCCCAGAGCTTCTGAGCACTGTAAAYCCTCTGAAAGTTTTATTTATATTTCTTTTTTTTTTCAAAAATCATCCACAGCAGGCTATTTATCCATCACTGTCTCATGCTCTAGTTACAAATACTGTGTTGCAGCTGCTCTGGGAACTGCCAGATACAGATGGATTTACTTGCTCTACTTTTAAATATAGAGGCAACTGAACTCAGGAAGAATGCTTTTTGCAACCTTGATTCAAATCTTTCATAACCTGGCCATAACATTGAGGTTATCTTGTCTTCCTAAATGTTTGGTACTGACAAGTCAAGGCTTGTCTCAAATAAAAAGAAGACATTGCATGGTGCCAAAACATAATTTTCTAATTTACATATATAGGGATGACACCTAGGCATAGCCACTGAAAGCAGCAGGGGGAAAATTTTCAGAGTCAGTGGTCTTTACACATTGCTTCAGTATACTCAGATTTAAGCCAATATTAGCTTAGGAACTTTYTGCAAAACCTCTCTCTCTGCGTTTCTGTGGGTGAAATGGTTGGTTAATGCATAGCTATTGTTATGTCTGTGGCAGATCTGTTTCTGTGTTTTGTAGGGATTTTTTTAGTCCCTGTTGCTTTGTRTAGGAAGATGAGCATGCAGGAAGATTAGACATTGTAAGATCATGTTATTGCCTGAAACAATCAGTATATGTGTTTTTTTTGTAGTCATGGCTTCTTTTGAGCTTGCCAGCTCTTAATATGCCTCAGGAAACATCGTCTTGCTAAAAAGTACCTTTGTGTCAGTGAATATAAAGCAGCAGAAAATATGCAAGAGCATATGCCTTTCAAGTCTGGTATATTTTAGAATTAGTGGGACAGGTTAGATTTGGATCCGTATCCATAACCATACTTTCTGTTAGTAGTCTTTCATCTTTTTTTCATTTAAAAAATAAGCCTAAGAATGCAGATTCATTTAAGATTTAATTGGARAGATGAGAAAACTAATTTTACTGTGAGATAATATATTAAAGTTATGAACACTGAAATGAGAAGGTTCTGTTTGGAGCTTTCTTTATATATTAAATTATATATTAAATTAACATCCAATATTCCTTGGCAGTGTAATTATTGCAAGGCCTAATCGAGGCATAGCTGAGTCTAAATTTTTTCAAGAAAGAATTGTTTTCTTACAGTAATTCAGCTACCCAGTCAAATACTCTGAGCGAGGGAAGTAGTGGGGTGCAGCGGGAGGCCCAGGGACAGGCGGCAGGAGCGGGGTCCCCTCACGCCGCCCGCGGGCTCTCTCGTGCTCTCCCCTCCCCGTGGCTCCTCTTTCCCTGCAGCTGCCTCCTCTTCCACCCCTTTTGCTCGGATAACAGAACAAGGCTCCAAAGAGCGTTTGTCCATTCGCCCTGAATGATGTTAGCTTAGATTTTCCCCATATTAGGAATAAAATTCATCCCAAAAGACTGTGTTAATGTGGGGAAAAAAAAAAAAAGAGTAGCTAAGCAAAATGATGGGGCTCTGGAGATTAAGACCCATGAGACCTTGTTTTCTCTTGATTTGCTTAAAAATTTTTTTTTTTAAAAAAGAAATAATCTTATAGAACCATAAGAACATTAAACATACAAATGCCCTTATAGTTAATTAATTTGCCAATTATTTCATAGTTTTACACAAAGATGAAGCTGCAGCATAAAAATATTTTAATGCATTTAATTTATCCTTTAAATATAATTTAAAAAATTTAAAAAACAACAACTAAAGTATAAAGTTATATTTAAAACAGGTTTTGCTTGTCATCCAGAAATTTTTCCTTTTCTCATAATTTTACTTGAAGACCTTTTAAATAATGAACCAGTTCTAGCAATTAATGATTCCCTCAGGTAAGTGAAAATGTAAATCATAGCTTGCTCAGACTTCTGTGTTCTCTAATTTGTCTCAGAGCTGAAGAATATTTCTTCTCTGTAAATATTTCAAAAGATTTAATGTTACAATAAAATCTACACTGTAATATTATTGGCCTTAGAGATCTCATTTTAATCCTCTTGGTATTCTTTGCATTTACTTAAATTACTGTTTTACAGCTTCACTCTTACACCTGATGAATTCCAAGAGATCTATTGCTAATCCATTTGGAAAATATAAATCCATAGAGTATTCTCTTTAATCGTGTTAAATTACTTGTAAGTGAAGAATGTTAAATATAATTTAATTTATTTTTTAAAAAAATAGACTAGAATAATTTTAATATTGTATTCATTTTCTTCACATAAAGAATAAGATACTATAAGATCAGGTGTGACTGGGTATTTCTACCTTAACTAAAATATTGAATTCTGTTATCTGGATTTGTGACTTAAAAATGAAATTTATTTTCCAGTGAATGATTTGATGGTTAGGGATATTCAGAAACATACATYATAGGTAGGAATATATACTGAATATGTAATTTACATATAGGCAAAATAATTTGCATAAAAGTCCTGATTCAATGAATTACGTTAATCTAGTCAGGCAGCAGAGACTGAATACACCAAAAATAACCAATTTGTTAAGTTTTGTGTAATAAATATTCTGAATAACTTTTCATGAACAACCCATAAACCAATAAATATTTATAGGAATTGTTTAACTAGTGTTGAATAACAAGTAACTCAGGAAAAAAATAATAACTTATGGGTGAATAACGTTCAAAGGAAAAGGAGTTCATGTCACAGCATAAATTATTCATTATGACTTAGTCTCTTGGCTGTAAATGCTAAGAAAGAAAAATTTAGGCTCATTTTGCTTATTTTGTCTACTGTTTTTAGAAGTGCTTTACAGTCTTTAAACTAGTGTTATTCCCATTTCAGAGATGGATAAAGCTGAGGCAGTAGGAATTTGTGATTTAACCACAGATGTAAGTCAGTGACAGGACTAGGAATAGAAATGAGATTCCTGACTATTATTTTCTATCTCTGTTCAGTGAATAATTCTTCCTGATTGATTGTCCACTGTAGGAAATAGGAGGACGGGAAGGCAAGAGTTTTGATTTAAGCACAGAAATAAGAATGGGATCAGCTCATACTTTGTTCCAAGCTTTGCCACCAATTCATAAGATTTAGTTTCACAGTGATAAAACCTGTCTTCAGGTTCTCCTTCTGCCAGTTAATAACATTCACATCCTCACATTTTAGGACTTAGCTTACCCAGGGATTGAGAGCAAAGTGGTCAAACAGCCTCCTGACATGCAAGAGAGCTGGATGATGCCCCTTTGTGGCCTCATGGGCCAAGATCACAGAATCACTCACAAAATCACAGAATGGTTGACTTTGGAAGGGACCTCTGCAGATCATCTAATCCAGCCCCCTTGCTCAAGCAAGCTTACCTAGATCTCTCTCCTCGTCTCTCCCCTGAGGAAGTGTGTATTTCCAATGGTTTCCTATGGAGAATGAACTGTACGCAAGAAAACACTTTACTGTGAGGATGGTTGAACACTGGAACAGGTTGTCCAGAGAAGTTTTGGAGTGTCCAGCCTTGGAGATGCTCAAAATCTGACTGGACCTGGTCCTGGACAACTGGCTGTAACTGATCCAGCTTTAGCGGGATCTCCAGAGGTCCCTTCCAATCGSAGGTTTCCTGTGATTTTGTGTATAGGTGCAGGCATCTCCTTAACTCCAATGCCTGCTTGAGGAGAAAGTAAACATGCATTCCTGAGAAGCACTGAACTGCAGGTTCAAAGGCAACATCTCAAGCATCCTTGTTCTCATTACTGGTGATGCATGCGTGGGGCAGCAGGGAGGACACTGCCCTGTTCTTTGCTCCACCAAGAGCAGACAGGGCATGGAAGAGGAGCAAGACTASCACCCAGGCTGTGTCAGGCTGTGTGGTGTCTTTCCCACCTACAAACAGATGGGAAGGGCAGCCTTACAAAGTGAGCAGGGATTGAAGAGCTACTAGTCTCACCTACACTGAAACATAAGTGGAGGCTGACCCACCTGAACAGCAGTTTGGCACCACAGAGGCACGTTGCTTCTTTATGTGTATCCACTGGTGAAGCAAAGAGAGCCAGTGCAAGAGGAAGGAGCTTTCTAATGTTCGTATAGCATCATTTGCCTCTAACCTCCAGCACCTAATTAAAAGGTTTGCCTTTGAGCCTCCTGGCTGTGTAGTACTAGACAGGTTGTTTAAAATACTTTTTGAGAGTATCCATTATTTTCCCTAAGACCTTTAGGTTTTAGATATCCTAGATGTCAGCTCATCCAGAGTGTGCAGGATACTTGCTGTAGGAGCCTGTTTCATTCCTATGCCATCATTTTTGTTCATGCACTGCCTCCCCATACATTCTGCAACACAACCCTTGCTTGTCTGAATTAGCATGCCTAGTCCCCATCCTTCCTCATGACTTCTTTAAATGACACACTCTTCCAACCTATTTCCATCTAGTTTCTCCTGATACCTATTCCAGTCTAATCTAAATGGCCCTCGGCACTCAAACCAACATCCCTTACTCATTCTTCTGTCTCTTTGCTCAYACATTTCACCAACTGCTGGAAGTGTGAAATGCCTTGGTGCTTCCACAGCTGTGCAAGAACCTTAATGTTCTCATACAAGATTTTGTTTGTTTGTTTCTGATGAGGTAAGCCTGGGTATTATGCATGACTACAATAAGGTTTGCTCCCTTGCATGTGCAGAATTCCTACAACTAGCAAGAGACAGATGACTAGCTCTCAGGCAATTATTAGACAGTACTGTTAGCAATGGGATAAACTTTGTGCAGAATAAAGGCACATCTGTGCATCTAGATAAGGACTGTTGGATTTAGGTGTGTGGGTTAGAGGTAGAATTAAGCTCTTAAGCTTAGTTCTTAAGAATTAAGACTTAGCTCCATATTTCTCCCATCCTAAACTTTTCTTTCTTTATTTTTATAGGTAATTTGGGACTTGTGATTCAGGGGAACCCTCTTTGCTATGAACTACAGATTCAAAGCCCGTGTGCTGCACAGCAATTGCAACAGATTTCCATAGAGCAGATGAGTGCTTTAAATGAAAGGGCTTTTGGTTAAATGGGATGCAGTTCACCCTTGCTTAGCTGTTCTTCTTTTGAAGCTGGTGTGATCCGTCACATTAAGATACTCAGGATATGCCATGCAGTGAGTTAAAAGCAGAACTTTCTCAGTTGCTGAGATCCAGGCAGTCCTACACAGAAGCAGGAGCAGATATAAAGTACTCTCATTGGCTACAAAGTTGGCATTTAAAGAACATGAATTTAGGTAAGATTTTAAGAATCAAAAAGTCATTATCATTATGTTTCTTAAAGGGCTTTGCTCAACTTATATATAATTTACTTATTTGTCTCCACTAATTTTTCTAATTGCAAAACTTGCATTTTCTACAAGTAAAAGTGCAGCTTTCGTAGCTCTGAAGCTATATTCTGTTTCACTTTCCAATTTGGATAAACACTCCTAGTTTTCTAGGAATTTTGTTTACAAAGATTCAGGGGGAGTCTTCCCTTCTTGTCTTAAATAATATCAACCTGAAATCTTGCAAATTTAAAAATGAAATACTTAAAAAGCAACATAGTATGACATTCCTACCTTTTGCTAAGCTCTTGGGATCGCGTTAAAAGTATTTCCTGTCCTGCTTTGCTCTTGAAAGATCCCCCCCGACATCAAGAAAAACTGGCCAAATTATAGACACTCCAGGTGAAGGTTTAAAGGAATATGTGGAAAGAACTGTCAAGCACCAAAAAGTAAATAGAGAAAGCAGTTTGCTTTCCTTCAGCCTGTAGTCCAGAGAGGATTTTCTTCCAAGTAACTGCTTCTGTTTGATCACATATATTCCAGTCTGGATAAAACAGAGTGAAGAGAACGAGTTGTAATGGATTAATCTGATCTTAAACTATTCTATTTTCTGCAGTCTATGTTCCACGTTCCTTCTTATATCTTGCCTATTGCTGTGGCATATGAGTACATTTGTTAAACCATCTAAATAAATAAATAACAAAAAACCCACAAAACCCTGAGGAGTCATGGAGAAATTGCTTTTCATGGAACACTTGTTTATACAATGATGTGGAGTTTTGCTGCATATTTGTGGGTGGTTTGGATGCTAGTTACAGTGAGCCGTCTAGAAAAATGTAACATATGAAAAATACCCTGCAGATTTTGTTGTGATGTTTAGATACTTAAATATCTCTAAGTAATCTATGAAACTTATATCCCTCAGTAGCCCCAGGTGAGCATGATTCGGATGGGTACTTTGCTCATAGCTCCCAGTTTTCCTGGTTTACTGTGAACAGTAATACAGATTCTCATGTACTTAAGGACCATAGAGAAAGAACAGATGGCTGGAGAAAAAAAGGAGAACTGGGAAYTGAAGAATGCAAGCAGGAAAATGGAGAAGCAGGACATCTGAAGACAAATGAGGAAAGAAGGACGAAATAATGCAATCCATTTATTAGTGCCTTGTCCCTCAAAYTGCTGTAGCTTTGAGCAGGTTATTCTCATCTGCAGAGAAGTTGTTATACCATGCATCTCATGTGGGATCTCTTACTTGATTTTGAAATTTAGAAGCCGCCCATGGTGGTTGAGAAGAGAGACAGCAGAGACAGAAATGGATTAACTGAACAGTACACTTGCCCTCRGCTTCAACTTAAACAAAGAAGGAAGTCTGAAATGACAGGCTTTTTAGAGTRCAAGAATTTGCCACATAGGAAAGCCCATTTTCTGTCTGTGTTCAGAACGGTGCCATGATCTGTGAACCCACTATTAGGCTCCTTAGCATGTGCAGAAGGGCTGATTGCCAAAACCCCTCTATTTAATGTGGGTCTCAGTTGTTTACTGTAGTCTTTATCACTTCACAGCGTTGAACCTCTTGCTGTTGGTTTCTCTCTCCCTACCCCCAGCCCTTGCTGCATTTAAGTTATAAAAAAAAAGTTCTCACTTCCTCACTTTTGATCATTTCCAACTTTTCCCCTCCCAAGCACAACAAAACATTCAAAATATTCCTAATGATGCATGAACAACGATGTTTACACTGTAAATGCAGATGTTTGTGTAAATAAACTACTATTTTTATGTAGGCAACTTTTGTCTCTCTCTCGCTCTCTTCTTTTCTTCTTCTTCTTTTTTTTTTTTTTTTTTTTTTTTTTAATAGAGAGCAGAAGGGAGGAAGGCCATTACAGAATAAAACTTGTCTGCTGCCCCCAGAACAGCAGTGAGAGATCCTCAGGACATCATCTCCTCTCCCGTTCCCACTGGGTGGCAGTGCTCAACTATTMCTGCAAAACGTCAACGCTGGACCAGGAGTGGGGTCAATTTTTACTGTCATTATTGTAACCCAGGTAAGACTTTGTAGAAAACAGTTATTTGTTGTAAAATACATTTTGGGAGATTTTTTAGGGCTAGGAAGGATTTTGGTGATCATTTAGGTCGAAATGTTGCATGATTAGCACTGCTTGTGTGATTTACCAGGTGGCTACTGCCTAGGATGGAGGACAGTGTGTCTTCTAGGAAGACACTGAGTTTCATTTCAAGATTTCTTGTGACAGAGAATCAGCAAGATCCATACMTAAATGATGCCACTGTTTGATTACMGACTTTCTCTGAAAAATGTGCATATCTTCTTGGGAGACAGAATATTTAATACATGCATTTACACTTCAAGAGAGATGTACTGTATTTGGGATTTAGGAGAAATCTAGCTACCCAAATCACCAGGCCCTACTAACAGCACTTTTCCCACCCAGAGGATTTTTATTTTAGAGATCTCAGAATATCTCAATAGTAAGTTTCCCAACTTAGGACGCTGTCAGCCTATAATTTTTACTTTACAGACCTATTAACAAAATTTGACAGCTAAATTATAGGTTCCAGCTCTGGTAACCCCAATAGTRTTTGTGAGCAGGCAGGAGTGACTGCAGGCATTTTGTTTGTGGATCCAGATGATCTCTTTGGCTTCAAATACATACTGAAATGAATACGCACAGCAAACAGAAATGTCTGTTTTTGGAATAGACATCCAGAAAATGGAGAGTCTGTGCAGCCACAACAGCATTCCAGAGAAGAGTGTCCCAGCACAAAGCCGTATTTTGTGAATCGATACAGTTTGGTTTTAATTCACTCAAATCCACAGAGCTGTCTAGTTTACAGTAAGTGATGGTCTGGCGTCTTTATTTTGCTCTCTGTCCTTCATCAAGTTTTTTGGAGCACTGAAAAAATTTATAAACCAGACAAGGCACTTCTGAGTGCAGAGCAAGACAGCCAGGGACTTCTGCAGCCATAAACAAAATAGCTAAGTGCCTGGAGTGAAGAACAGAGAGGAACAAAGTAACCCACACTCTGCTGAGAAGGGATGAGGGGGAAACTTCATGATGCTGCTGCACCAGGAATACATCAGGTATCTGAGGTGCTGGCGGGAGAGTCGCCCACTTGCACTCAGGTATATGGGGGTTAGGTCTGTTGGAATACATGGCAAATTCGTTGGAAATTCCCTTTGTGCTTCAGCAGTGATGCACTCAATAGAGGGTAATACCTAAGTGTTCATATTTGAGTGCCCAAATAGAACCCTACATGATCACCATATACCCCCTTAATAAAACTTATTTTCAGAAACAGTGAGCAACTCTGTCTTTTAATGATTTTTGAAATGGGCTACAAATGTTCAGTCTTTTCGTAATCAATCCTGCTAGAATAAAGAAATATGGATTTAGATATAAATGAGTAGAGAGCTAACATTAACATTTTCATTGTTATATTTATCACAGAATCAAAATCATTCAGAGAACTGCATCGTTATTCTTGCAACGTGCTGGAGAGAAAGATGCAGTCTTTTCTATATGTTGAGATTTGTCTTTAGTTAACTGATATTAATCAAGTAGACTCATCTCTCCTCTGATGTTAAAGAACTGTGTGTGTATACGGCTATGGGTTTTGTTTTCAGTTCATCTTCAATGCACTAGAAATTTGATTAATCATTTGGTACAGATACTGGGTCATCTAAACTGATATGTAATTAATCATTTAAAGGGCATCCCTCTTCCTCTGTTCAATTCACAGTTTTGAACTTAATGATAACTTCAGAACAATAATTACATGATTTGCAGATAGATTATTCATCCTTTGACTTGGCCCTCATTTGTTTATCGTGTTCCATTTTCCTAAGCAGTCTTCCTTATCAGGGGAAAAAATTACTGTCGTGTGATAACAAAAGATATTACAGCTAATTGAGTTCCCCTCATCCTTTTTCCTCATGAGATGGCTTCTCCAAAGCAATTATAAATCCACTCTGGTTTGATAACATTGCATTACAAGAGATTTTCTTGGGCAGGATTACTCTTAATTTCCAGCAAGCAGAATTGAGTTCGGTGAACAAGCCCAGTGGAGTATTTAGCAGTACTAAACCTGGCTAAGCACTTCCATCAGTCCTGTGCTTGGCCYAGCCAGGGAGGCAGACTGTGCCCTTCTGAAGGGTCCTGGGACATACCGTCCACAATGTGCCTGGTCTTTTAAAACCTAGTGCAAAGAGCATAGAGCAAGCAGGAGTCAATTTTTGAGAGGCCCAGTGTTGGGAATCATGCTTCAAAATAGTTATATTAAAAAAATACAGTATGTTTATATAACAAAAGTAGAAAAATCATTATTTCCACACACTTCAGTAGGCCCCAGGGCATAATATTCTGTCTTATTAGGTATTGATGTTTTATCTTCTCTCTGATATTAGGAGGAAAAATGTCCACTCCTACTATCAGTCATCACATAGAATATTTTCTTTATATTTAAACTGAGAAAAGAATTACTATCCTAACTGTACTATTATGAGCAGCACCAGTAATTGTTAGTGTTCTTACAGATGGTTTCCCTCTTGCCGAGATCTACAACAGTGAGGAGTGTTTTAATTATTTGCACTGGAAACTAATTACCCATTTTTTCATTTAGGAAATTGCTGTAGGGTCTGGTTGCTTGTGCCCCACAGGTAAGGCACCGTTCCTAGGACAGGCGGCAGAATCAGTCATTTCTGGAGTCTGCTGTGCTGACACACTGCCCTGAATTCTCCTCCGGCGGAATTACGGCTGTGTGGAGTTTGACCTAGTTAACATTCAATTTACCTCTGGCTAATATAATACCTTCAGACAGATTCGCTTTCCTTCCTGCAGCTCCAGCAAAGCTGTTTCACATCTGGRACACAGAATAAGCCTTAGTTCTCCCCCTCATCTTTTTGCCATTTTGTATCCTCTCATCCCTCCTTTTGCATAAAGTTACAGCTTCTGAAAGTAGGATGCTTTCATCTTGAGTAAAGTCTACTGCATTTGCAGAAAAAGAAGACTGACTGCAACCATTTCCTTGGGAAAAGATGTATCCTGTAGTATATTATTTCACATTATACAGTTCTTTCAATCAATTTCCTTATTTTCCAGGGAGAAGGAACCAAAATTTTCATAGATTGACAGTAAAAATAACTAGTCTGTGTTTCTCGAATAGGACAAGACTGTGGTTGATGACTATTTTTTTTTTCATATAGCTTCTCAATATTCTGTAAGCATCTATCTCCAAGTGGAAGCAGAGTGCATAAAGAATAAAGTTCTTTCTAGGCCTCAGGGCAAACCCAAAGCATTCAGGTTGGATTTGGCTTCATATTCATCCTCTAAAGCTCAGTGCATACTAAAATCTCCCAAAGACACCAAGGTTTTTTGTTTTTTTCTCCTCTATTTTCCTTGGCAACCAAAATACATTTTATATAACCACATTATGTGCTTCTCAGTTATATATGAGATTTCATAAATGATATAAATGGCCTCATATAAATTCAAAACAGCACAAGAGTCAATAAACTTATATGGCAAGAATTACAGACCGCAGTAGGGAAATATCTGAGCCTTTCAAAATTGGTTCATTTTTTCCTGAAAAAAAAAAACAACCTTCCTTCTAACTCCCCTAAAACACCAATCTTGGTCATATTAATTTTTTCCCCTCATTTAACATTATTACCTATACATATACATATCCAAATAGATCTGAAATTGGTTTTATAGGGCAAAAGATGCTATAAAACATATTATTTAGAGGGGCACAAGCTTTGGCTATATGGGTCTGAAGATAATTTATGGGGAAATGTTCAGACCTAATCAATGTAATTCAAGTGGTGCTGAGTGAAAATCTTTGCCCTACAATCATATCTATTAAAGATATACATTACTRAATTACCTTAATGTTTATCTGTGGTGGCTCAGTTGCAAATAAGGTGTTGGGTGGTCTGGTTGTTACAGTTTCCATAAAAAAAAAAAAAGATATTTTAAATGTATTTATATATTCATATTTAATAACTATTTTTAATATATTTGACTGAAAACATTGAAAAAAATGTATTCTTTTTTTTCTGAGTGTTTTTGTGTAACTTTCTTGCAGAAGCTAAAAGCTAGTTCTTTTAAGATTTATTCTCTTTTGTGTTCATCTTGGCTGTGTGGCAGTTCACTGTGTTCCAAGTGACTATATTCTTAGAAAAGGTCTTCTAAGTATGAGAGAACTAGGGATTTTTTTTTTATTGAATCACTTTAGAACTGTACATAAGAAACACGTGATATTTTGTGGCCTGATCCAATGCCCAATGTGGTAATGAAAAGACTCTTATTAGCCTCAATAAGCATTGGATCATGGTCCTCGGTTCCTTGATTTTAAATTTCATAAAGCAGCCTAGAGTGAAGCTGTAATTTTGCTTAACTGAGCCTTTTAAAAACTGATAAGCCTCCCATTCTTTCTTTTCTTCTAGATCCCATGTGTTTGTAATGTAATAATTTGTTTCTTTCTAAATAAAAGTTGAATATAATGATAATTTCTTTGAAATAAATTTTACTGAGAAGTTATCTAATTTCTCATTTTTATTTCGTAATGAAGTGAAATTCAAYGTTAGAGAGCACTTCCAATAGAAATCAATGGTATATTGAAAAATAAAGTGGTGGAAGTTATTTGTACCGGTTTCAGATTTTCAGATATGTAAACACTGAAGAAAATATGTGAAAATCCTTTGACAAATGCTCTTAATGTGGGAATCTCCTAGCCTTGAATAAGGGAGAGGCTAATGAAATTTATAGAACCAGTTGTCTAAATCATCTAGGTAGTATTTGGTTTATCTTTTGATTTATTATTCTGAGGCAGAAGGGCTGTAAAAGCCCCAGGAATTCTGTTATTCTTTCTAAACTTTCCTTAAACAGAGCTGCTGAGTGAGGGGTAAAACAGACATTTCCTTGTCTGGAAGCAACAAGTGTATCAAGTGCCATCTCGTATCGTTTGCTTATTTCAATTTGTATTTCTTAAAATCTGCATTGTTTTAATTTGCTCATCAAGTAGACCCAAATTCCATCCAGGCCTCTTCATTTCAAGTACACTGTCTTCTTTAAGCTGATTTTCTGAACCAGCTGGAAAGTAAATGTTACTTACAAGTTTACCAAGGGAACATGAAGCTATATATGAACATTAAGGAAACTTTGGATGAAAATATTAAACAAAATYGACAGATTCTCAGGAAATTCTGTTTCTTTCGGACACTGCCTGTTTCTCCTTTAGCTTCTCCTGTAATTACTTCCTTATTCTTCCTTTGCTGCTCTCGCTCGTGCTGAGCTTTGTCGCAGTACCTGCATGGCACCGCAGCATAACCTTTGCTGACATCCAGGTAGGCAGTGAGATGTTTCCTTTGACTTGGTGAAGATTAATAAAATTCACAGCCTAGTACTTTTATAGAAAAATATCTGCCTTTTGGGTAGTTTAATAAAGAAAGAAATCTGTCTGGACGCCTGGGAGACATGGAAGGAGAGAGAATATATAAGTTTGATATTCAAAAAAAATTCAAGCAACCTATTTTCTTTTAGAAACCCTTTACTACAAGTTGCAATTGTGCTGAACTGGACAGAAAGAAATCACTTTGTAAAAATAATTTTGCCTCTACTGAAGAATTTGAATGTGTGCTGTAACATCTCGTATTTTACTACCATACTCATTTTTGTTATAGCAGCAAAAAATACAAATGCATTTCAAAGCAATTTTATTCTTGATGTTTTATATATATTTATATCTGTGTGTRTATGGATGTGTGTAGTCAATGYAATACTGAAGTGCTGCTAAGAGACCAGCTATTGAATTGAATGCACAAATATGCAGAAATGGACTTAAAAGTGCCAAAGTTAATTCATCAGTACTGTACAGCTTTGGCATAATGATGTCAGTTATATGCTAACTTCTTAAAAGTAAGTCCCTCTTTCTGTATTAATTGGGGGTTGAGGGGTTAACACTTAAACCATGCAGTTTTCTGACTGAATTTGCTAGCCTTTCAACCCTAAACAAACCATTTGGATATTTCATGCAGTGTRTTTTGTGTAATCAGAGAGCTTGAGATTATTGCTTTCCAAACACTGCAGCTGAATATTTGCTTGCTGGATTCCTGGCTGTCCTATTGCTTCTCCTCACCTTTCATACGAGCCCAGAATCCTATATAAGATGTTTACAGTCCTACACTCCTCTCTCAGGGTGGAAATAAAGATTTAATGAAAGGAAGTTGCCCAAAAGCTGCTTGGAGAGACTGGTCCTCTGAATAAGCCTTAGGATCAATAACAGGGTTTTTTCCTCATATAATCTCAACATTATTTGAATTTTTCTTTCTGAGATTGGGAGTGTGGCATTGTTTATGATTTGAAGCCTAAAAATAATTAAAAATCTAAAAGGTTGTCTCCTATAAAGCTGGATTGGACTCATAATCCTATTTTTGCTGAGCTGAAAACTAATARAAGGCAGATTATACATGCATTTAGCCCTCCTAAAATACAGAATAGGGTATAGAATAGGGCATACAAAGAACCTASTCTGCTTTCTAATTCTCATCGGGTACTTAAGTGAATTTTTGGTTATCAGTGTACCTAAAATTTTTATGCATCTTTCTATTATTTTTACGTTAAATTTATGATTTTAAGCCTCATGGTAAATCTGTCTGCAAGTTTTGCAATTAAAGAAAACAAGATGCATACAACAGACAATTTTACAATCTAAGAGCATGGTCCTGCAAGACAAACCATGTGAATAGCTTCTGACGTTAATTGGCTTATTCATATAATTAAAGTAACTGAGGTGCTTAAGCTTTGCAAGATTAGATTTTCTGAGGGTAACTGTCATTATAATAATTATTAGAAACAGCGCAGCTGAAAAGTGAAACAATAAAAACTGAAATGACTTAGTAATGATGTTTGTTAATGCAGCATATAATCCCCATGACYACTGCTGGGTTACCTTAAACAAGGGGGTACTAATGTGAATTCACAGGATTATTAAAAGGAATAATAAACTGCTCTGTTGTAGGTTGAACTCTTCATTTGTACTAAATCATTTCCAGTTTTCTTAGAAAGACGGAGAAAGAATGAGTAAATCAGAGGCATTTTTCTATTSATTTATATATTATAGAATGGCCTTTGCTGTCTTTGATACAATCAATCTGCTGAGCCTACGCGTATTTAGTTACTTTTCCCCTCAATACTAAATTCTGTCTATAGATGGCACTGACTTCTTGCTGTTTCAGAGAACCAGTAAAGCACTTGACATAACCAAAACATTTCTTGCTAGTTTGTGTGCTGTAATCCATCAGTGACAGAACGTCCTTTTTGTAATCTATTTTGAAACAGTAAAAAGGAGCATATTTCTTTTAGAATGTAACTGTTGATGGAAAACAAGATCAGAATATCAGCTGTAATTTGTAACAAATATTTTGAATATCTTTCATATCCTTAGAGGCCCCACCTTTTGAAATGAAGTGAAACATGCTTTAAAGAAAGGAACCAAAATGCTTTAAATATTGTCTTGTGCTGACAGTGTGAATAAAATAAAATAAAATGTCCATTCTAATACTTCCTTTCAAAAATTTAAATTACATCTTATATGTTTAAGTCTGTTTCTATAATCGCATTCATTAGAAGAAAAAAACATTTTCTATATTATGTAAACTGCAAAGTCTTGTTTAGATAATTAATCTGTAACAGTTGTATTGAAGTTAGTATGTTTGTGCATATAAAAATAAGCATATATCTGAGTGTTACAATATGGACTTTATAATACAATAAATAACAAATGTCAGACATTTAAAATAGTTTTCACAGTATATGAAGTATCATGGCAGTGTAATTCCCATCATTAGCACAATTATTTCTGCTTTTAATCCCAAATTAAATTAAGCCTGTTTACGTGAATCGTAGCGGAATGAAGAAGAGAACTGTTGAGTTATCATCTGTTCTATTGCAAATGCAGTTACTAATTCTGAAAAGTTTGACTTATTTTTGGAATTACTAATAATGAACAGGAATGCCATATATTCATTGATATTTGATAAAATCCTTGTATATCATTGTTTTTCAAAAGATCCCAGACTGGTCAATAACATTCAGTACGTGTGTGTGCTGTCCATACCAGCATGTTGTTACTTTAAGTAAAAAGTTTCTTATGGAAAAGAGGAAAAAATAAAAAGTAATTTTTTCTATGTCTCTAGAATTATTCTACCTTCTATTCTGACCTTTATTTGCAAAAACCACTGTTTAGTTCAATATTTTCCCACGACTATTTGTGGGAGGTAGCCAAACCAATTTTCCTGATGCTTATCAAAACTTATAGTTAATATTCAATGTAAAAGACCTGAGTAGTCAACCATTATTAACCTTTTGTGGTCTGAATTGCAATAAAGAGCTGTGGTTAAGAATATAAGACTTAGGATTCTTCAATATGTCTATATTGAAGAGTATCTATATATATAGGGTTTTTGGCAGAGCAAAGCTATTAAGGACTAACACAGAAGAAAATATATTGAAAGTAGTATATGTGCACTGATGGAAAGACCTCCAGAATGTAACATGGATCCAAAGAAAGTAGTGCATGAGTAATATACACTTTTTCCATAGTAACACTAATAAATAGCTGTTTATGCAACCTGACTGTTCATGATTAGGAGTACAGCAGCCAAAAAAACCCACTGGAGACCCCACTGAAATTTCAAATCCAAATTTAGACATATGTCATACATAGGTCATGTCCATCCCTTCTGCGTTTAGCCATCAAGGAGATACACTGGTAGAATTTCCACTGAAATCCCATTGCTAACTGCAAAAGTTTTTTCAGAACTTTTTTGATAACTTATTATATTCTATTAAGTTTAATTTTCAAGTCAGAAACTTCAATACCTTCGGTAACTTCAACTTGATGAAACAAGAGAAGGAGCGGTTTAAAAAAGAGGACATAGTCATACAAAAATCAAATAGAAATACGTTTGCCATCATCATTATGGAAACTGGAAGGTTTCTCACCATTATTGCAGAGAAATTGTATAACATTTTTTTAATAGAGATACTATGGGTAAAAGCTGTATCACTATAGGATGGGACTTTGCAGGTTTATAGTAGTTTATGTTACCAGCGATTAACTGTGGGACTGAATTTGACAACCCAGGAAGTCACATCTGTCTGTGTATGCTGATACTCTGTGATGAATCTATATGTGCTGCTTTTGATTCAGATCCATCATGGTATTCAGTCTCGTGTGCATGTTTGCGTCTGTTCAGCAAAACACTAAGGCTGCTATCTTTCATTGATTCACTAAATCTAATTCATTTCACATGCTTTTCAACAGGACTTACACCTAGGTTTGAATGCCAGCTACTCAGACCTTGTGCACGTAGGTACACACACACACACACACACAAACAAAAAAAAAACATGTAAAAGTATGTTTCTTAAAAGTTGTGAGAAGAGATGATATTTCTCAAAACCTACAAACTTATGAAAATGATTGTGATGTTCTTCAAACTATTGTCAAAACAATGAGAAATAATGACGACCGAGTTGCATCACAACTGCATGTATTAAAATCGTGCGTAAATATCGAAAAACATTGCACTATTGTAGAAGTAAGTCAACTAACCTTACTGGATTTTTATTTGCAAAAGATAAAAGAACACTGTGTTCAAGACCACTTTCTTCTGTGTTTATATGGGTTATAATTAAATAGTTTTCTTTTACAGAAGAAAACAGTGATTTGAAATGATGTCCATGAACGACACAATGCTGCTAATGTGTTCTCAGAAACTGAAGCATGTATTGATAAAATGGAAATGCTCTGGGGAAAATATATTTCACTTGCAATTCATTTGCTTCCTGCCATAATTGGACAAAGGAGCTGAGTAGCTGCCAGAGAAAATAAGAAGTTGAGCACTCAATCACTACCTCTGCAATTCCAAAATTTTAATTGCATCTTTCACGATGAGACTTTGGGGGAAAAAGTTGTGAAGATAGAACATGTCATGAGTATTGTAGCGCTGACAGAGTCTTTCTTCTTATTCCAGACATCTCAATCACTGCCAAGCAGAGCAGACTCTCTTAGAGAAACGTGCCTTTGGTATGGACAGCTCCTGCATCAGTCAGGCTGCAGGGAAATACAGGCGAGTTATGCAGATGAAGAATGCAATCATGTGAATCTTCAGGGAAAAAGTAGAATGATAACATTCTTCTGTTATGTTTGAGCATTTAAAATGAAACTGAACCTTTCATGTGCACAAATCACAAAAGTGATATCCTACTATCTCATTTGTAAGTACTTGATTGAGATGTTGTGAGCTAGATTGACAGGGGACTAGCTGTTCTTGCAGGCACTACTGGCATCAACACAATTTGTATCTAATCCCATAGGTACATAAAACTTCCTCAATGTCAGCTTTCCTCTGGAAAAGGTGTTGGCACGTCATTCCTAACCACTGAAGTCTTGATGACTTTGAGATACTTGGCGTTTGATTAACAGGTAAGCCCTGTCAAGGTTCACAAAACATTCACCTAGACTATCCACCTGAAGGTCTTGAGCCAGTAGATATTCTCAGACATGAAATACTTAACTGTCCACTGACCTAGAACAAGAAAGTGAAAATGAGCATGGGCCTGGTGCTTTCTGTTGAGGGTAATCACTTGGAGGGATGAGAGCGAGTTTCCAGGATCTGTGCCAATAAATATTTTAATCATTAACTCCATATTTTTCAAATTGTGGGGTGCACATCTTGAGGGGGAAGTGGCAGGAAGGAGAGAGGCACAAAAGATGAAAGTATATAATTTCCATTTATAGTGACATAGGAGGGCTAGCTGGATTTGGAATAGGGAAATAGAGAAGGTGTGGGGTTCACTTACAAGAAATTAACATTTTACGAGGTGAGTCACTTTCTCTGAAGTGACACTACACTATCATCATGGCATCTCTGCCTGTGCCAGCATCTCCTTATTCTGTGTGCTTTCTGAAGCAGAATATCTCTAAAAAGCTTAAATGAGAAATTCCTGCTGCTACTTTGAGTTTGCAGTAGTCTCCTCCTGTGTTCTCAGTGAGTAATCCCATTGCCGAATTATTGACTAACTGCTCTTTTTGTGTTTTGAAACAATTTGATGAATTCCTGGAATCTGGGGAGTGCGTGTGTGTGTGTGTGTGTGTGTATATGTGGGAAGAGAGAGAGTTGTGAGTCTCAGAGAACACTAGGATCCTAAAAAGAAATGCAGCTTAAATTACTGCCCCCACCCCAGCTTCCGCAATGTCTACCACCTTGGCAAGCTAAACCCCTGTTCACAGAATTTTTGAGTTTCCAGTTTTTCAGCACTTAACTGTCCCCTGCCTAGGTGGCTAACTTGAATGGCCTGTACTTCACCATGTGGAAGGTCATCTAAAATGTAGGTCGCTGAAATCCCCAAGGCCCTCCTATGAATGTTTGCTTCTGCGGTATTTTAGGAACAGAACTCAGCATACTGAGCATATTTGTTAACAGATGCAAATTTAAGTGCCACTGAGTACATTTTTTAAGACAAATGGATGTTCTTCAGAATAATTTTCAGTTAAAGTTGGAGAAGTTGCACAGGAAACTGAGCTGAAATTCAGTAAGTTAAAACACGACAGACACATAAGTGTCCTAGAGTTTTACTAGTACGTGACAGATGTGTTAAAACTTCCAGTCTAGTCTATGTTTGAAATAACTTAATGGTGAAGAGCTATTCCTGTTAATGATATGCAGAAAGCCACATTCTGGGTTCAAAGATGACTGATACCTATGACAATTCTCATGTCAAACAGACATTCAGAGACACTTGCATCAGCTGTCAATGTCCTTAAGGCTGAAATGATGAGGCAGAAAATTCTTTTAACTGTAGCTTTGGGGTTCATTAAAAATAAACAGTGGAACTGGGTATGCTTTGTCACAAGAAAAATTATGAAAAAGAATATGTACTTTTTAAATAAAGAATTTTTACCTCAAAAATTACCATTATAGTTACATTAAAATGTAATTACTCTTGCTGCCTTCCCATTATTGTCTTAAAACACTGCTTTTCAAATAAATGCAATGACAGACCTGCCTGAAAACATTCTGTAGGCTTTTTAAACCAGGAGCATGGAAAAATCTGTTTAAAGTGAATAGCAAAGCAATAAACTAATCTGCAAAGTAGCAGCTTCTAAATTTCTCCTGAAATGCTTCCTCTGTTTTTCTGATAGCTCAGATTTGAAGGCATTTGGGAAGTGACTCAACAGCTTAGGGCTATGTTCTAATCTGGACACAATATGTAGCTCCTATTTCCATTTTTCCCTCTAAAAAGAGATGTTTAGTCAGTATGAAATCTCACAGGGAGTTTGTTTGTGTAAAGTTCGTATTCTCTGGTCAGTCTTTGTTTCCCTTCTCTCAATTTTTAGTGCAAAATCTTTCAATTAATACCTAAGATGAAATATTTTGGTGTCAGTCCTACTTTTTAYTTTCAATTGCCGTTTGACTAAAACAGTGTAAGTCTCTAGAAGAGTTTATAAAAAGGTGGCCTCTGAGGCAAACCAGTAGAGTGCACTTATTTATATTTTTAATTGCAGAACTGAGGTTAGCTGCTCTGTGTGATAAGAAGGCCATGTACTGTGCGTGCTTCATATACGTAGTTTGATGGAAGTGGGACACTTACTAAAACCTGATTAGCTGAAGGAGGTGATCTAAGGTTCAGGCCAATAAACAAATGATTTGGGCTCATTTGAGCCTGATTCATAAGGCAAACCAAGCTCCCTTAAATCTGTTTTATGCAGAGAGAGCCAGGCCAGTGCAGAACTGATTGATTGATTGATTGATTGGGAAGTGCTGAGTACACCCAAGCCTGATTATCAAATGGAGGCATCTCTTGTATAAAGGTGTTTCTGTGCAATACTGCCATGTTCAGTTCTGAGAATTGCTMTACTTATCCTGTACTGAATTCTAGYTGTGGTAAGTATGAGATACTCATGCAGCAGATGATAGAGAAAAATATATGAAATATCTTTCAGACTCATGTTTTCTTTTACTGGAGTTCTGTTGTGTGTAGCAAAGCTAACTGCTTCCCATTTGAATGTTGATAAGTAACAAAGGATGAAATTTTGATGTAATTAGAGTTTAAATAGACTGTAATAAATTATTCCCTTGTTAGCTTGGTTTAATCTATACAGTACTTTTTCTATGTAATTGGCTTGCTTCTTGGTTTGTTGCCATCCTCTTAAGTGATACATAAAATGTATTTAGTCCTATAGCCAGCAGAGGTTGATATCATTTAAAAATATACTTTATATTTACAAAATATGACCTATCCCAGAAAGCTAGCAAAATTCTTTTTTTTCCATCTGTGTTTTCTATATAAATATATATTAAAAAATGCATAACTCATGAAACTTGCTGAGGTGTTTTTTTTTTTTTTTTTTATTCCTATGGGGTTTTTCTTCCAGTTCTTTTGGGGGAACATAGCTAAAGCAATTTTGTAATTATGAATTCTTTTTTCTTTGTTGTAAGGTCACTTATTCAGTTAGTCTGTGTTTAACTTAAGAGTTGTGACTGTAGCCTGCATTACAAGGGGTTTCCCTCAAGCAGATTTCAGATGGATTTAGGGTCTGYAGATAATTGATGTCATGTTCTGCAGGTGTGCTCTTATCAGTGACACTTTGTATTGCTCTGAAGCTCTAATGAGTAAAGAAAAAGTAAGCCAATGAAGTAAAAATGACCTCAGCGATGCCAGACCTCTCTTCTTGTAGTTACTCATTCCAGTTGTCTTTGTGGCGGTCAATTGCTTGATCACTGGCAGAATTAACTGTTCGCCTGAATACACAGCTTGACATCTGGGCCTCAGCAGTTTTCCTTCCTGATGCAGTCCTATTAGATTATTGAAAAATTAACTATACAAAAGTGTGTGGGGGGGAGGGGATTCGCTGAATGAATCCTGCTGGACTTGGGCTGTTGGCTCCTCTGTAGTCAATTTGTGTGGTGCATGGTGGACAGAAATAAAAAAAAAAAAAAAAAAAAATCTGTAACTTCTAAGTCAACTAACAGAGAGCTGAAATGAAGCCCAGGGCAGAAAGTGCCTCTCTAGGTGATCTCAGCTGGGGCAAACTCTGCAGCGTTTGAAGCTGTGCTCCTCTGGAAGAAGCATAGCAGTTGAGCAGCCACCATGTACCTTGCTGTGCCCCCATGGAGCAAGTAAGACTTTCTTTCACAAAAGCTATTCTCAAACTTTGCTTGCAGAACTGAGGATACACAAACAAATAACTCCAGCTCTAACATGGATGCATGTATCGGTCCTCTGTCACTGGCTGGCAATTCTGATGGATTTGTCTTGTGGAAGAGGAAGAATTCTTCTGTTAAGTTATTGTGGATTTGTTGCAGACCCTGTAAAGTGGGTTGTGACTAGTAACTACTGAGAATATCGTACAGTTTTAGTGCTGTACAGAGAAGTTCCCAGACTGTTCTGAGCAGTAACAGAAGATCTTTGTAGTGAAATCACAAGAAACCTCTTCTGGCACCCAAGAATTTWGCATTGCAGCTGTTTATATGCCAAATATGTCTACCCTGTGAACATATTTTAAATCATCTGTCTCTTATTAGAAAAGCACTACCAAACTCCGACAAAGGATACTCTCAACAAACTCAGTTGTTTGTTCCCATCTTAAAAAAAAAAGTTAAAATCATTTGTGCGAGCTGAAATTCTTGGCAGAAGTGGCCCCCTTGGAATGCTGGAGACCGGACTGTTTTTCTCGGCTAATAAACACTGCACGGTCTTATTTAAACTAGCCCAGCAAAAAAAAAAAAAAAAAAAGTTAAAATCATTTGTGCGAGCTGAAATTCTTGGCAGAAGTGGCCCCCTTGGAATGCTGGAGACCGGACTGTTTTTCTCGGCTAATAAACACTGCACGGTCTTATTTAAACTAGCCCAGCCAGCACCAGGGCAACTGCCCYGAACTTCGTGTTAATTGCCAAAAAAGCAAGAATAGCACGTGTCCTTCCTACAGCAAGGGTAGCACAGCACTTTCTCTTCAAGGTGCGTGTGCCTGTAGAGAGATGGGACTGTGTCCAGTCACAGGAGCCAGCAGAAAGTCTCCCTGGGAGTAAGCAGTGTTTGAATGTCCCTACACCCCCCCCCCCCAACCCAGTTCCCTGCTGTAATGAAAATATTGGACTCCCACAACACTGGTATTACTTTGCAGAAAGTCTCTAAAGTAGCACCTAATTCTGAGTTGTTTGAAAGTTAAGTGCCTCATGGAAATGGATGCTTAGCACCTAAGGAGCTGGTCTCTGCTCTGAGTTATTCTGGACAAATTGCACTGGCGTGCCTGAGATCA
>NW_028186424.1:171579-298027 GCF_003343005.1 Rhea americana
AAAGAATTAAAGAATTTTAAGAAATCACATTTTTCAGTAGAAGCTTTTCTTGAGTGTGTGTGTGTGGGGGTTTTTTTTGTTTGTTTTTTTTTTTTGAAAACAGTTATGTACTCTGAGTTAATGAATCATAATGGAAAAATGCAGATATCTAGCAATGAAGGCAAATCCCTGGGTTAAATAGTGAATTCTATACTTCTTTATTGCTAAGAGTCTTGTTTATAAATTGTATGTGAGTAGAAAGCCATAAAAGTAACTACTTCATTGACATGTGAAAGTCAGAAGCATAAAATTGCTTTGGGAAAGCAGAGCAGTATTTGGAGGAAAAAAAGAAGGGGGGGGGGAAAGGAAAATAAACACTTACTTCTACTTCTAGTATGAATAAAACCCATTTAGATCTGTTGGACTACCCATGGCCTTGTGCTCCATAGACCAGAGTTTATATCAGAACCCTAAGAAATATAAAGATGTCAAATACTGTTTTTCCAGAGGAAAAGGATGTTTTTTGTGGAGTGTTTAAAATTTCACTGGCTGTCCCTCAGACTATGCTACTGGCAAGCTAGGTCTGCTTTCCCAGTGCTAAGRGAAGAGTGTCAGGTGGCAGCTAAGGATGGGAAAGAGCAAAGAAGAAACTTAAAGTGGTAACTAGAGAAGCCTGTGGCTGAAAGCCTTCCACCATGCACATTATTTTCCATWGCACTTCACTTAAAACTCTGATATTTCTCAGTGGATGGAATAAAAGACTGTTCTGAAAAACATAACTTAGAGGAAAAGATATATTCAGTGCATCCGCTAATTTGCAGCTTGGCATGAATTTGCTGCAGATGTGTATACTTTATAGTATTGAGTGCTTGAACATTGTTTCTGAAAATGTCCTTACACATGGCTTAAGCTCTTTCTGAAACTGAGAGTCATGCTGTTTTAAAATTATCTGAGAGATTCACTTTGCAATGTGGTTTTGCAAAATTTCTTCAGCTCGGTTCTTTGTTTTTTATTGTTGCTTTTTGTTGATGTGTTTTCCCAATATAGTAGCTCTGGCAACAGGTCCTGCGCAAGAGTGAAGGAAGGTGTCAGTGAGAAGTGTTGCTACAGTGGGAAAAGTGTCATCAAAACAAATACCAACATTCCCCCCTCAATAAGGAGACACCAGGAATATCCCTGCTGTCTTCCCCAGCAGCSTAGCCCCATCTTGACGGAGGAGGGAAGCTGGCAGGTATCAGGGCTGTCACAAGGTGGCTCCTCTCACAGCAAGGCAGCGGAGGCAGCATCTCAGGTCCCTGTTAGCTCTTTGGGCAGTGTGCCTGTATATTATCTCATGGTCAAAGCAAACCTACAGTTGTGCCAGTGTCAGGAAAAACTRAGCAAACAGTGGGCTGTTTAAACAACCCGCAAAATGTGCGCATATATACCATACATTAGTTTGAGAGTGTCCGTAGTACTTCTCTGTGCTTTTACTTCAGTCAAGCTAAAAATGTTTCATTAGCCAGAGCGCTCATGTAGGTAGTATTTGGAATACATCTGTGAGTAGTCTCTTGCTGAGAGTCGTAACCGAAAAGTTTGCATAGGCATCATCAGTGCTTGCATGTTTGGAAGTTGCTTATTCAGAGCAGATAAACAGGCTGGTAACAAGCATGTAAACAAGAAGTGGCTTTGCTGAATATTTTGCRAAGAACCTATAGGTTGAAATCTTTGTGTGAATAACTTTTTCRATAAATCAACTTTCATTCAAGAAATAACCTTACACTAAGTAATTCAAAAATAGGTAATAAATTATATCTCTGAGATAGGCTTATGGTCCAAAAGATGTTTAATATAATAACAGGAAAAGGCATAAAAAGCTGAAGTTGAATATTGAAGCTGCACAAATTCAATTGAGAAATCAAGGCCATAATTTAGCAATGGAAATGATTAATAATTGGAATAAATATCAAAGGAAATGGTAGAACTTATGTCTATTGATGTCTTTGGCTTCAGAAAGGATTTTTTCAATATTAGCCAAACACAGGCTATTGAGCTTACTAAGGGAGTTATTGTATAAAGTTTTATAGCCTATATAATGCAAGAGGACAGGCTACATGATCTAATGATCCATAGTCTTAAAATATATTAATGTAGAGGTCTGAATTTACTGAATATTTCTATTGAATAAATAGTTTTCAAAAAACCTATGGGAATTAGGCACCTAAAGCCCCATAAAATTAAATATCCAATATATCTTCCAGTCACTTCAGTCCAGCTCCTCTGCCTCTTCATGTCATAAATACAGAGTAAAACACTCCTGAGAGGGAAGGAAAAGAACAGTATAACTTTTTACCTATATTACACTTTCTGAAACTCACTGAATTTCATCAGACGTAAAAGCAAATGCTTCCTAGTGTAGGATCAGCAAAGTGAAATTAGTCGTTTCCTAATATATAATGTAAGCATGTTTGTAGATATTGGAGTTTCTTGTCTTCAACTTTAAAGCTAATCTAACCCTGACACTATTTGCAGGAAAAGGATTTACTGACTCCCTTTTTTCTTTTTTCTTGAGTTGACAATTTGATAGCAATGCTGCAAAATCAAAAGCTGAAAGTAGTGGTTTCTATCATTTCTCTGCAGCTAAAGAATATTTCTACATTAATATAGGAGGGATGGGAGGTTATTATTCCTGTCATTTCATCCGAATTCCYGGATTTAACCTTTTGTCCGTTTCAGCCACCCTTTTTTCTACGCAGACAAGGGTGGTGATAGAATTCCTGCAAATTCTTCAGTAAAAGTTTTAAATGTTCGGATCTGGGAAGTGAGTTATGTGCTGGGATTCTGACAAAAACTTTCAGTGGTGAAACTCTCATCTGCTAATACCCACTCTTGATCTTTTGGTCTTCAGGTACTTGGGTGCCTAAAAATTTGCTTTGGCACATGCCTAGAAACGCTTCAGTCATAATCCTGAGCTCACATAAAGCCCTGTCACAGTCTTCAGGCCAAGATCCATCCTCACCTGCCTCCAGGGCTTGGCTCTGTAGGTCTTCTCTGAGCCCTATTGATAAACCAGACTCTGCCCAAGAGGTGGTGGGCGTTTACTACCTACTTTAAAGATCTCAGCTGAGAGTGCTTGCATACAAGTCCAGACAGGGTGCTACGTATGGCTGACTCTGAACTGGCTGCGGGGACGCTGTCTGCTACAGACAGACGTGGGCCTAAACACGTGTTGTGAGAATGCAATCCTTTATTACTRCAGGTCTGGGAAAATGTTTTGTGCCTTAAGTCCAAGTACTGAGCATCTGTCTATGAGGCAGCACTTCAATTTTAGCAAATGGCTGTTTTACCCGTGTATTTAAGTGAAAGGAGATTGTGTAGCTATAGCAATTCCTGATGCTTCTTGAAGAGCACGTCACCATTGGGAAAGGGAAGTTGCCATACCATTTCACTCTAAACTTTTAACTTGAGAATCATTGTTAAAATTAAACAAGTTTCTCAGCACTCTGACTCTTTACTGTTAGTACCCTTCTTTTTTGAGGGTTTTGCTTCCTAGCCACAAGTCAGAGTGAATAATCTTTACCATAGCCGGGAGCATGTCTTTGAAGGTTACACACCTGCTCCAGGCTGTAACCACTTGAAGGGAGGGTATTATTCAGGTGTGTTTTCCCCTCTGTTGCCCAGGACAAATCTCAGGAGCATTTTGGTGTGAAAAGTTAAATGAAGGCTATGTAAAATTAGCTGCAGAGGTTTCAGTGAACTTTTTTTTTTTTTTTTTTTTTTTTTTAAAAAAAGGAGAGGAAAAAAATCAATTGGCAGCACTGCTCCCTCAGTGTGACAAGCCCAACATGACACTAAAAGCATTATGTTATGGAAGGATTCTTCTGTTGTATGAAGAACAGACACCTGCATCCTACTCACGTCTGGAAACTTTAATGTCTGAAAGAAAATATATATATATATATTTATATTAGGACATAGTATAGAGTAAGACTGCTACTATGGTCTTCCTGAATTCCAGTGTGAATAATTRCCTTCTGCTTACCTAAACCGCCTTTTGCTTTCATTTGGATATGATGTTTCTAGAGTGCTGCTGCTTGATCAACAAGTTGAAAGTATCTTCTCTTCCTAACTCTGTAAGGCCTTTACCTCAAGTAACAAGACCACTTTATTAATGTAAACTGTTGTTACCACTAAATAAAAAATCATCATTATGTATGTTAAAGACATTCAGGTCTTTAAGGGTACATCTGAGAGAGTCTCCGTTTTGTTTTTATCCTGATCTCATTGGGACAGACTTGAAACAAATTAAATGATTCGTAAGTTCCTCCTGGCTGGATACTGGATATCAGCACTTTTTCTTTCTTTCCTTTTTTTTTCTTTTTTTTTTTTTTTTTCAATATGAAAAGGCTGATGCTCAGTCTGTTCCCAGCACAAGTAACTTATGTGCCAGCAATTTCCCCTCAGAGCTGCTGCACTCTGTGGTGTCAACAATTACTTAGGGACTGATTAGTACATGGATTATCAATGCAACAGGCTGCTTTGCACTGCTCTTTCAAAGGTATTATAAGGACTTTGCAGAACACAAGTTTTCACATATTTTACCTAGAAAAGACCTTTTTGAGTGTTTCTGGTTCTGCTGCAATTCTCCTCTACAGCAGAGCTGAGACAAGTACAGGGACTTTAAGGGTAACTGAACGTTTAATTCACAGTTAGGAATTAAATGGAGAAAGCCAACTGCAGCTGGCACAGCCTGTCTGTCCCAGTTGTGTAAATGACATGAATCCGAGAAGATTCCTGCCAAGGGGGTGGTGRGTATTTCCAGAACTGCACTCCTAGGTGCTTTGTAGTCCTCTTGTGAGCGGCGCTACAGAGCATCAGTGTTGAACTTCAGATTGCATGTTGTTTCAAGCAGTCATGAGTTACCATTCAATGCCTTGCTTCTACTGACAAAATAGTTATCTGTGGGGAATTTCTGTGCATATTAAATTATCATAATATAGTTGTAGCACTGTTGTAATATGTAGATCTCAATTTTAACTTAACTATCTCTTGCCATAAGCATACAGGAGAAGATAAGTAAATCACTGCAAGAAGACATTTTGATTTTTCTTAAATTGAATAAGAGATGAAAATATTTCAACGATAAACAATGACTTAGAGTTTTGTTCATAAGTACATGAAAATTAGTAATGGATGCTCAAGTGTAAGTCTTGACTTTCATACCATATGGCTATTGTATTATTACTTCTTCAGCAATCAGGGTATAAAGCATCTCTGAAAACAAAAGAACTTATAATGAGTAATTATGTTATTTGCTACTTCCACTATATAAAATATCTGTTATGAAATACCTTTGAAGATTGTGCTGTAAGTGTGAAGGTAAAGGCATGATATAATGAAAACCCTTGAAATGTAGGTGACTGTTGCCTAGGCAATAGGAAGCCTGTTTCCTGTCCTTGTTATATAGCTTTGCAAACATAATCTGTTTCTTCTCGGAAAAGTCCAGCCATGTCAGGATGAGAACACTTCAGTGAAAAATAGATGTTCTCCTAAGGTAGCCTGAATAGATAGGTCCAGCTTTCAGAGGAGAAACATTAGGTAGGGTGTTTTTTGAGCCATTTTTGGATCTGTGGCACATGGGATTCAAATCTACAGGGAATATTCAGAGACTTGGTGGGGGGGGGGGTAGCGGGGGAGGAAAAGCACCTGCACAGACACCTTATTATAAAACTGGTGTCTGAACTGCTGTCAGGAAAGGACTAAGAGTCCTTGATCAATAGTTTAATTCCTTTTGCTCAAGAGGAGTTATCAAATATGATTTTTTTTCCCCCTCTCTCCTCTGGCCCAGTAAGGCAGAAAAGAGCAACCCAAACTGTTCCTCTTCCCATGCATTTCTCAAGCACGCTCAAAATTAGCTGACCTCCTGCAATACTAGTATAGCTTTGTACTGCTACACCCTTCCTTGTAGAGGAATCTCAGCCCTTTGTCAGGATAAGACCTGGGTATGTAAGTCATCTTAGTTCTCTGAGAAGGAAACACATTTGTGTAGGCTAGAAATGACACATGGGGTGTACCAGCCCTGTTCCACATCTGGACACTTAAGGGATCAGGAGACTTGTACCTTCAGAGGAGTTTAGTTGTTCTTTAGCTAAAACAATTTCACAAAACTTATCAGCATTCCTACAGTATCAAATATCCTCTCTTCRTTTTAGTATTTGTTTGCCTAAGTACTTTACTGTTGAGTTCATAGTTACAAGGTCTACCTCGGACTTCTCCCTAACGACAAAGATCATGCAACCTAGGTGTAAAACATGAGGCACCCACAGGGAATTCTGGCCTGCAGATGTTTCAGGCAGCATTTGAAAGCTAGATCTGACAATTAGCTGTAACTGTGTTTGGAGTCTTGCAGACATAGTCATTATTTAACACACATTGCTGCACTTGAAAATGTCATGTTCTCATATGAAGAAGTTTATAATTCATTTTGTATATCCTAACCCTTAAAACATTCACCACCTTTGAAGATCAGTTTCAGTATTCAGATGGCAATAGGCAGGTTCATTGTGGAGCCATCTATTGAATATTTAGATCCAGAGGAAGCAAAAAAGAAAAACAACCCTGAGTTTGTCAACTTTTTTCATTGCACTCTCTCCTCACAACAAAAATTACCTGCCTGTATCACAGGGCTCTCCTTTGGTAGGCACAAGCTATAATATAAAAGCAGTTGGACATAACCTAAGATGATAAACTTTTCACTTTTTGTATTTTCAGCAGGCAGTATGTATGAAATGCATAATTCAATCACACCTGTTGTCACTGGATGTAAAGAAAAAATAAGCTGAGTTGCAAATATTCACAAGACTGAAAGAAACTGCAGTATGTCATCTGCATCTAGTTCATGTATTCTGCAATTAYATAGCTATACACAGTTCTTAGGATATGGCCAACTTTCTTCTAACTTGGCAGAATATATTTTCTTTACCATAACTGAAAAGTCAAGCTAGATTTGCAGTAATTACATTTTGAATTTAATATCCAGGTCTCTCCAAATGTCTGCATTGTGGGATTAATAGATGAATAACACAATAACACATGGAAATTAGAAAGTGTGTATCAATGCATCTATTTAGTACTAAACTTAAGATTCTCAGAGGATGGAAATCCAAAATGCTTTCTGATTGATTGAGAGGCAACTGTGAAGCAGAAAATTAGCTTAACCAATGACAAAATGGAAAGCCGCATGATAAAACTGTATCTCAAGTATCTACACTGTTGCTGTTGTGAAATAGTATGACTGCTATCTAAAGTTATCTAAACTATTTTTTTTTGATAATGGCATTAGCAACAAGAATATTTTATAGTCATGTACTGATGTTTCCTTGTGTCAGTATTTGGAGAGAAAAGAAAAACTGTAATCAAGGCTCATTCTTGAAAGGTGCTGAGCGTTTTGGGCCTGACTTTGCAGAACACTGTAAGCTTGTGATTTGACACTAAGTCCACAAGCTGTCTCACTGACTTCCATGGTGGCAGGACTACTAACATGGTTTCAATTAAAATGTCTTTCCTGTTGGCCTGAATCATAGAAAACAGTTCTAGGAATCAAGCCTTAAATGCATAAATCAACTGGCTTATGAGTCTCTATTCCTTTGACCTGACATCAGTATTATTTCATTTAACTTTCTCTCTATGTGATTTTTGTTGGTAATTGCTTTTTTGTGCAACCCTTGATACTAGTAATAAAGTAAATACATGTTAATTGTATAATTGCTGGTTACCTGGGCTTCCTTGCAGCCTGCATCCGTTGTGGGAACTTCAGTGCATATCTAATTTACTTGGCTTTCTACTGCTATTCGTTGTGAGATTTTAAGAGTATAAATTATGTCCTTAGAGATATTAGACTGTTACTGTTTATACCTCAAGAGTTTGACTTGAATAGATTTTCTAGAAAAGAAACACACACCAAACAATAAACARATTAGGCAAATTAATGAACAGCAATGATGGTGAAGACTGTAGTCAATTTACATTAGGTTTGTCCTTGACTTTCAACACAAATTCTAATTTGCCAGTGATGCAGCTTTTAAAATAGATACCTCATTTAGAAACTTCTGTTAATCATGGAACACCTCCAGGATCCCATGGTGCAGGAGAATGTCTTGGAACGCACCTGCTTCTCTTGATCAATTGTACAACAACTCGCAGGTGCAGACGTTGTGTGGATGTTCTAGGAGGCTKCTCAGTATTTGCGGTTCATCATTCTATATATGTAAATGGGGTCAGGCATCCTATTTAACTAAGGCAAGACACGAAATAAAACCAAACTTTATCTACTGTTTCATATGAACCAAAATGTTTGCTTTTAAACTGTTTGATCCATTGATTCATAATTTTAGCTAGAATTAGAAACTAATAATGGATTTTTCATAGACATAAAAATCTGCCCTATGCAGTCTTAACTTTCATGAAAACAATAACCCTGTGGAACATTCGACATATAATGCTGGTACTTTCTATTACTTCTGGTACAAAGAAAGATAATTACCACTTTGCACCTGTATATATGAAGATATGTAGTCCAGAGCACCCTGAAAAAGCAAACTTACATTCATGAGGTCCTTGTGCACAAGCCCAAGCTCTCCTGCCCGTAGCAGAGAAGGTGGAACTGCTTATTGAAAAAAATCTCCAACAGAAATAGAAGTTACAGGTCTTTTTATTAAAAAAAAAAAAAAAAAAAAAAAAACTTTACCGCCTCTGAGACTAACTTCCATGAGTCTGGTAGGTCCATCTGGAAGAAGTAATATTGAAGGCCAACACTTTTATCATTGTCTTCCCTGGATTTCCCAGGTGTCCCTGGAGGAGCCCTCAAAGTCACAGAGGGAAATGTCGATGGAGATGATGGCTCTCTGAGGTGCTATTGCCTGGGATCAGTTCAGTGACACTTCCCATATAAAACATTCTGGCTTCTTTGTATCATATGGTAAAATAGCAGGGAAAACGTCCTTGCTGTAAGAAGGCATCTTATCAGGAGAAGTGATTCAGTCAAGAGGTTAGCAGGGAAYCAAAAATCAGGGCATTAGCTCCTGTGGATCTGTCAGTCTGCGGTGGATTGGAGAACTGAAAAGAGAAATTTCATGTGTAAAAATGTATGTCATTTCTTTGCCCTCAGGGTTTGATGAGGTAGGTGGAAGCGTATGCTTTATTCACAGAGAATTGAGCTAAACTAATATCCTATGACTTAAATTTCTCATGTAATGGAAATGTAACAGAGCTTTCAACAGATACTGCAACAGATAATGCAGCTCATGTATGAAGAACACAGTTCTGAATCAGTGTATTTGTCACTACAACTGATACAGTAGGAAATAATTGGTTTTCTTAACTGATATCCTATTCTTTCATTTAATAACAGTTAGCTAATCATGTGAAAGGATCTCTTGAAGTGTGAGCAATAAAGTTCCTAATGAGATATTTCTTTGCAAAGTCTGGCTGCTACAACATGAAAGTTTTATAAGTGGTGTAACACTAGACATGCCACTTACATTTAAAGTAAGACTAAAGAGGTAACAGCCTGTTTGAGAACATTCTTTTAACTAGTTCCTTGAGTGAGTAAATCATCATATGGTGGAAACTGCAGCCACCCTGCAGGAGTGCACTCATTTTGAAATCCATTAGAAACATGCTGGTTTGTCTAAGATCTAAGACATCCTCGAAAGAACACTAAAAGCAATTAAAACTCAATCAAAAAAATTTTAAGTGGTTTTAAGCAGCAGTAAAATATGATTCTGAAATCTTTCCTGGACTAAAAAATCAAAGAGCCAGTGTTACTTTATATTAGCTAACATTCTGGTAAAAATGTTTTTAGAAATGTGAAGACAAGACATACTGCTACATACACCTGTTAAGCAGTCCAAGCCAGAGCAGAATTTTCTCATCAAGCAGGTCCATTGAAACATGCAAATTAACACTCATTGCACTTCAGATTTAATTTAGACAATGACAAAGTGTTTGGAAGATCTCTGTATAAAATATGTAACTTTCATGTTTGTTCTTCAAAAGCTATTGTGTGTATAAGGACTTTATCCTGTAGCATTTTGATGCACTTCTCCATACATTACAGTAACAAGTTATTAGTTCCCACCAAATGAAATGAACTGTGAATAGTCTGTTGTTACTTATCTTTTCCAAAAGAATAATAAATATTAACAATTATAGGAAAAATCTTTGGCATGGAAGTGTAATCAAGGGTTATTCTTATTTGAAATGTTTTTATTTGCTAAAATAGGATATTAGGTATTATACCTGCTGTGTCTTGTTTTAATTCTATGTAAATGTTTCTCCCCCTTGTGGCTGTATTACACACACTATAGAGGAAGATGACTGAAGATAGTGGCAAAATTGGCTGAGAAAACAGTGAAATAACAGAAACTTTTTTCCTTTCATCCATCCAGGCTCCATACTTCTTTTCTAAATACAGTCAGCTTCATGTTGTGTTTTAAAGAAATTTGAAATTGTTAAACAGGGAAGGGAAAGGGGGGGRAAAAAAGAAAAAGGGTWTTTTTTTCTGACATTAGAGAAACCTGGGCATATTTTCATGTTCTGCCACATTAGCACTAGGTCAAAAAGACTACCCACTCATTTGAGATGAACATGATCACTATCCTAGCACAGGGAGAGGCAGAGTAATTGGAGTAGCTAAAAATCTTGGGCTGTGTGAATGTAGTTGCTGATCCTCAGCATTATGATACAAGCCATTGTGAGATTAAGAGTTGGACATCATCAGCTAAAATTAGCAGTTTATCTGAGTCCAAAAGGATGGAAGCAGCTGCAGGGATAAAGGATGATGAATCACATGACACAGCGCGAATGTAACTGTGATTAATGGAGCATCACAACACAACAAAAAAGAGAACCGACTGTGCGAAGAGATAACTACCACCACAAAGAGCAAATTATTGTCTAAGGTGATGTAATTAACTCCAAGCCTCCCCATGGCTTGGATGGCTGGTTCCAATGAGGTTCGCTATTGTGCCCACAATAATGACAAGGTTGTGGATTCTTACTTTAAATACTGGGCTATTAAGCTTCATTTTCACCCATTTCAGGAAACTGATAGAATGTCAAAGTTGAAGATATGGCAATTTGTAATAGTACAGTTACAATATACTGTTGTGACTCATTCAACTCACATTTGCTCTAAGAGGACAGTTGGAAGAAAAGCTTGAGTAGGGTGCCTCATGATTTATGGGGTTCTTTAAATATTTAAATTCAGACTTGCCCATTGATTATACTTTTTATCACTGTATGAAGTCAAAGCTGTTCCCAGAAAGTGTTTTGTTACAGTAGCTGTGATGAAAAGTGCTTTTTGTTCTTTAGCTTCATGAGTTATATTCTGGATGGACAAGTGGTGTTTTTCTTGTTCTTTCCTAAGAACCGTTTTAGTCCTGGAAATCTTTCACTGGATTACTTGCTCAAAGATACGTTGATTCACAGGATATCATCTTCATCTATTTAACAAGACAAAGGTTGTATTCAGATCATTTGCTAGCAATTTTTTCTTCCTTTTTTTTTTCAATTAGTAATGAAGATTCGTATGCCCCTGAAGGGAATTTGCTAGCAATTTAAAAAATTGGAATTTTCTAAAAATTCTATACCTGAAAACTTGAAATTGAAGCCAGTATTTATATTTTTTAACTGGCTGTGAAACTTCTATGATTTTTTTCTAAGTTCTAAGGACAAGTAMGTTAAGCAAGACCCTACCTATAATTTGCATCTTACTGTAAACAGCAGAAGTTTTCAATTACTTCTGATTTTACTATAAAATGTAAGTGAGATTTCAGAGAGTGAAAGGAATCTTGACTCAGAGTGAATTTTACTGTGGTAGCAGCTTAACTTCAATTCACACTGGCAGTTTTGTCTGTTTGTGACTGTAAAACAAATAATGAACTGTAGGTCAAAATTGCCAAAATTTGAAAGCCTTCTGGGTCAGAACTGCGAAAGCTGAAATAACTTGATAATTGAGACTCTTTCTGGATGCACTGTTTTCTCACTTGGGCTTCCTTCTGAAGGAAGGAAAGGAAGGAATATTTTTAATATTTTTCTTTATTCTYTAATTACTCATATTATTTCTTATTTTGATGCTACTGATAAAGTGCCCTGCGGAAGTGTCTTAAAACCTCTTGATCTCTGAAAACATGCTTTTGGTTAGTTTCATTAAACTTTCTGACTTTGAACCATTCATTATTTTTAAAAGTTTTWAAAATCTTACAAATTTTGAGGTGCACTTGGGATTGGCTAAAAGATGATACATAGGTATTTCCACAATCTTTGCTGAGATAGTGTTGAAATAGCACAGTGGGCTGGTTGCTACATACAGCTATTTTGAGCACTACGGCTATTATTTTACTATCTCCTGTCAAAGTTTAAGATTTTGAGACTCCTGAAATAGACATGTCGTCACTCCGTTTGTTTATAAAATGTGTTACACAACAGAGCCCAACCTCTCATTTGACCTCTGGATGTTACAGCTGTCTAAACAAGATCAAGAGTAATCAAGCTATGTAAACAAAACTATGAACTGATGGAGCTTTTAAAACAGATTCTTAGAGAAGAGCTAGTTTTGTTCTTGTAAGTACAAAGCCATTCTTAATACACCTCTATTTTTCATGAACTCRCATCTTTTTCTGTAAAAATTCCCATGGAAAAGTATATTTCAGGCACTCTAGATATTTCATTTCAGAATTTCAAAACATTTCAAAATTCAAATTGTGTCTTGAAGTTCTGTGGTTCACGTCATTCTTGTATACTTCATGTCATACACAGCACTAGTATATTGTTCAGACTGTAATATACCCAGAGAAAATAATTTATTATTAAAGTAACTAAGAAAAACTGCTAATTACTGCTTTTGAAGGTCATTGTCATATTAATATTTTTATGTCAAAATATCTATTACCTCTTCAGTGAAACAGACATTTATAGAAATCAAGGTGGCGTTTTACTGGTATTCTATCATGTGTTCTAAKTCAAGGCGGGATCAGAAATATCCCATAGTCTGAGTGGAAGAAGAAAACTGGTATCTCAGTGGTCACTGTTGCTGTTAAAATTATTGATGTAGAAGTTATGCAAGTATAAGAAACTATTACATGGTATTGAATATAATACGGAGTTCTGACATTGCAAAATGAGACATGAAAATTCTAAAGCAAAATATTTCTTATTCATTCTTGAAACAAGTTTTGAACAAGCTAGTGTAATATAAATGCCCAGTTTCAAAAAGCTGTTAGGATTGTATCGATGCAACTGCAGCGATTCATGCTGAATTAGGATTTTGTTATCCAAAGCTGAATGAGGAGGGAATGCTTACATAGGCCTTTGTTTAGTTTTGCTTATAGCTGCAGGATTCTCATAAGGAGAAAAATCCATTGCCAGTAAACTTTACTTGCACTGGTTCATCACTTTAGTTTTCTGCATTATTAATACGCTGTAGATAATAAATGTGATTTATGAAGGACTAAAATGGCAAGTCTGTAGCAGAATAGAGTGGGTAATGTTATGGCAGGTAGCCATCAGATTTAGGATATGGAATTGTCATAGGTATTCGTCTTTGTGTAAGAGTGAAATATGCTTCCCATTACAGAATTAACACGGTACCAATACTTTGTTCATAAATATTAAAAGGAAACAATACTAGCTGGAAATCCAGGACACTAGTACCTGGCAAAAAGCCAGCAAGTTCTATGATTCATTCTGGGAAACTGTTACAGATTCATTTATTTTTGAAATGATACATTAGGTTGTTTAATAAATGTTCTTCAATTTCATATAGTATGTGCCTAATAAAAGATAAATTGCAGCTGGTCCGTACAGAAACCAAGCACAAAGGTGAAAAAATCTGTGAAGATGCACACACTGTAGTCCCCCTTAAAAACTGAGGATAGAGCGATACTTGGAGCAAAATCTGTATCCTGGTGAGGCCAGAGGCAAAAAATCCATTGCCTTAATGTGGGCAGTGTTGCCCCTCCTGCACTGGGGGGAATCCTGGGCTATGGGAATAGTTAGTGCTTTTGACTAGGTGCATTGAGGAGAGCAGTGTGTAGCTCCCTTACGGTTCATSAAGACTGCTGATGGTTATTTCACACGAAGTATGTTAACTGGAAAAATTTTGGAGCTGCTGTAGGATCTCCTCCCTCCTCAATTTATGGGTATTATTACCATAAATAACATTTTAAATTTCCTGTAACAATACAAACTAGACTACCATTCTTTCTTAAAACCTTTCCCAGCTTTATGTCCCTAAACTAAAACCCTAACTCAGTGGTAATTACCATTTAGCACACATTCCCTCYTTTGCAAGCAAAGTTGACAACCTGCTAAAGAGTGCTCCTGGCTTTCTCCTGTGGAGGAAACACGGTGTGTAAATTCATCTCACAGAATGACCTCTGAGCAAGCTCTGCCCGTGGTCACCGCAGGACAAAGCTGCAAGGTTGTGTCCGGACAGGAGCACAACAGGGTGGGAGCGGGAAATGGACTGATCCCTTCTTCACAGACAGTTTGCGTTACTGGGTTGGGGTTCCCTCGTGAAATGGAAGCTGTGTGTTTGTCTTGCACAGCCGTTGCAAATCCGGAGCTCTGCGATTTTGTTTCTCGACCTGCTAATTGCTGCAGTAAGGGCTGTATTTGCACGAAAGCTCCAGAAATATTTTAGGAAAGGGAAAAAAAATGCCTATGGACCATATTCATCTATCCATAGATGCTATGTTAAGATCCTCAGGATTCTACCTGGGGTATGAAAGTTTTGAATAGGGATCCTAATCGTACATTCATCAGCCTGTATGCCTGACATGTGCGTTGCAAGTAATTGGATGTGGGGATGTTGCATGCGAAGACTCTTCCCATTCCCTGAGGCTGGTGCACACGGCAGCCAGAGAGGCTGAGCAGAAGGTCATGCGGGAAGTCTGGGACAACAGTACCTTCGTCACCTCACTTAATCCCCAAGCAATCTTTCTCTAACGGAAACTGGCTGCTTATSTAGTAATTTCCCAGAGTAGTGGAACCTAATTAAAACTTTTATTTTTTAACGTTCAGAAAGGAGTACTGGTAGAACTWCCCATATTTAGCTTATTTACCTTTTGTTTTTTTGAGAGAGCGCACGCAAGTAGCAAAACATAAGAAGTCAAAGACGGTAATCACCTTCAGCTGAAAGGCAGAACTCACTTCAGATCACCTGTATCTTAAAGAATGTCTAGTTTCTCCCTTCAGAGAATACTAAGCTAATTATTTGATCTAAAACCTGTCAAAGCCCTCCTGTTGCTAGCATTGGTGTCTTCTRCAGATTTATGTATCACTCATTAGCTTTAGTACCACAGCATTTCTGTTCAGAAGACCTAGATTTTTTTTTAATACATAGTAACAGATAGTAATGTTGTGAATGTTTACTTCTCACAAAAACATGCAAGGCTTGTAAGTCATATCTAATGAATGATGTTGTTAATCCTTAGTTGTGTATTTATAGTTTAGTTTATGGTTAAATGGGAAGAGAATCATTTAAAAGTACTTAAAGGAATGACAATAGCTTTCCTGGGGGAGAAAGTTACCAAGATTAATGTTCTTTTACAGGAATAGATTGGAGGCAAAAAAAAGAGCTACCAGATCAAGGCTTCATCTATATATATCAAGCTGTTCTTGGTTTAGTTATTTCTGAATGAGTTATTGCTCTTCTCATTGTGTGGCCAGTCTTGCTCAGAGGAAAAGTGGCTTTTTCCTGTTCAGTTTAAACCATTTCGGAAGCTCCAAAATAAGAATGTTAACAACGGAATTGTTCCATYGTCATTATTCAGATTAAAGCAGGTTGCATTAAATTATCTTTGAAATACAGAAATATATATTGACTGCATGCATTGCACATCAGCTGCTAGCTGTCACTTGTGTTAGAGAATGAATACAGATAGGAGTACTAGTAACTGGCGACTTAGAGAGCAAATGGTATAACGCCATGAATAAACAGAGAAATCCGGTGTTATTGCCTATCCCTTTCTYGGTGCCTTGTTTCTGTTTAGGACTACCACTGTGCAATTAGCAGGCGTTTTTACCGAGTTGTCTGCAGCAACCCTTAGGTCTTTTCTTTGTTTATTGCTACATGAAAGGGTATTTCAAATTTTTTATTCCTGTGTATATCGGTTTGTAGTTATACACAATTAATTTAATTTAAGGACAGAGCTGTCTAATTAGGGCCAGAGCTGCACATTTCATAGATGTAGTAATATGGTTATCGSACTTTAAGAAACATGGAAAAAAAGGTACAGAACCTATGGCATTCAGATTTTTCTAGTGTTGCTGTTTTCATAACCCATTGCAAGATAGATAATAAACCATCTGATTGAGGAGGAAAAAAAGTAGCCCTCAGCTTTCCTTCTGTTGCCCTGGCTTTAGACATCACTAAGGCATTGACATTCCTTCATCTATGTGTCTTTTATAGGTCATGCATTCTGTTTTGTAGCACTTTATGCTCTTCAGGACTCCCACTTAAAATTGATTTGTCTTTATATTTTCAGTTTTTCATACGTTCCCCTACAACCAGAGTGTCTGCATTTCTAACTCAATGGAGATAAAAAACAGCATTTGAACAAGGCTTACCTATCATARGGTTTAAGTTCAAAGCTGTTGTGTCAGGGTAAAAATCATTTTTCAGTGTTCCTATTTTTAAATTTTGTTTTCAATGGTTATGGAAGAGTGTGTCACAAAATGTTGTGCGAGCAAACAATATAAAGTCTCAGTGAACACAGGGCAAAGCAAGCAATAATTCCACCTCTATGAAACTGTCGGCCAGCTTTGACACATCTAAAGAGTGAATTTTGGTTTTTGTCAATTGGCCATATTCTAGACCGTTTATAGAATTTAGAGCTTTGATATGATGGAAAAAAAGTAACTTCTTAAATATACGGATTACCATCTCAGTTCTAGTTCTCACAGATACAAATCTTAATTGAGACAGCACACAGGCAGTTTACCAAGCTGCAACTACTTAAGACCTTATGTAGTAATTGCAGTTAACATTGTCCATCCATACTGAAGTAAAAACTACTTGTGCACTGCTTCCACCAGGTTCTTACACCAATTAATCATCTCTGTGCATAACCACTTTTTTGTAGCAAGCCTAGAGGATGTACTACCTGCACCATGTACTTTGTTTTCACTGGCACCATTTTTTTTTCTTTTTTCTTTTTTTTTTTTTTTTTTTTTTTTTTTTTTTTTTTTTTTTTTTTTGTTTTTTTTTTTTTTTTTTGCAAATTGCAGGGTGTTTAGCAGGTAAGCAGTGTGCAGGGACTGGGCACTTTTGGATAGCTATCTGTTGAAACTGCTGAGACTGGTTCAGTAGGGAAAAGTTATTTCCTTTTTGTATGCCTCAGGCTCTTTATCTTTTTGCTGGGACTAACAATACTGTCTTCTTTTGTGTTGTGCTTTCATAGCAGCTTCTCAGAAGCACTATAAAAAAGGCTCTTATTACTTTCTAAAGGAGGCACAGACTTTGAAGCTTAAGTTCAAAGCCTCTATGTTGAGGTGAAAAATCACTTTTTGCGTGATCCTCTCCTGAAAAGGTGRTCTCAGCAGTGGGATGGAAAGTTACTTGATAGCAATATTTACTGAATTCACTTAGAGAAGATTTAACCTGTCTCCTAATTAGGTGGTTTTATGAACAACCAGCAGAGCATTATAATGAAGCATTACACGCAGCTACAAGCTTGTAGCTGAGCCAAATATTTTGGTGTCTGAGGTAAGTATAYCTTAAATAGTTTCAACAATCAGTGGTAAAAACAAGTTACTACCCAAGTCCTAGAAAAACAAAGCAGAATAATGGAAGAGGAATTGGGAACAATTTATCAAAAGCTTTAACGGAGTAGGTGGAGGCTTGTGCTTCATGCTGAGATTGTTTTAATTAATGACTTCCAAAAACAAACTGTAGAGATTGTCTGAGTCCTGTCAGGACATTCCCACCTTCACCTGCTCAAATATACTACTAAATTCTCGTGACTCATGTGCTCTATGTGCTTTTGTTCTCGTACCATGTTTGTTGAGATTCTTTAGCCTTAAGAAAACAGGATGCTTGACTTCTGTTCAGCAGATTTTACAAGAAATTGCAGCTCCCTAAAATAAAACACAGTAAATCATCGTGTGCTAAAACAGGAATCTGTGAGTGACATTAGTTCCATGTATCAGCGAGATCTCTCTTGCGCAGATTGTTCCCCTTTCCTATACTACTGTCCTCATGAGAACAAATTCCGTTATTATAATATTTTGCTCTTACTTTTGTTAATGTCCCCTTAAATTGATATTGTTTTTTCTTCTTTTTAGAACAATGTAAGGAAAGAACTGCTTTCGTTGACAAATTAGGTGCAAGACCTATATTAAGAGCAGTATTGTAGGGCAACAAGAGTAGTAAAAGTCTTTGAGGTGGATACATATAACTATTTTTGGTTTTGATCACACAGCTAAAACTATACATTACAAATTGCATTGTGTACCTCCAGCTCTACATAGGGGCCCGTACACCTGTGATGATATTTTAAAAGATTGTATGTTTTCTTTACTGAATTTGTAGTTGATTTCTGCTTAGATGTGCTTAGGGTGCCCCCAAATCATATTTATGCTTCGCTGTTCACTGAGATTTCTTATCTCTGGCCATTTAAAGCAAATTAAATGTAGCATTAGTTTATTTCAGCCACCTGRCACACCTAAAAGCTGTGTAAAGCTGCAGTATAAAGACAGCCTGGGCATACCTGACGCACTGAAAGCTTATGAAGGTGTTTTTCATCAGAGTCATTATGTCAGTGCTCTCCTGCCTGTTCGACMAAACTCACATGTAAGGACATTCTCAAAAGGCTGGTTAAGCTAGTTTACAGCTGTTTTATSCTACTGCAGAGGGCCTAAGGATTTCTGAGATTGGCTCCAAGTAGACTTACTGGACTTGAATGCAAGTCCATGTGATGCTCTTTTTTTTCCAGTTTCTAAGTATGTTAATGAAGACAGAATATGTTTTAGGAAYATAAAACAATGTTTAATGAATATGTAAAAACACTCTGATAGCTCTATTTGCTTTCTTGAATACCTAAAATGGAGAAAAGTAACACCACATCCATACYCAAAGCTTAAATTCCCAATGAGTTGTCCTACTGAACTGCATCATTGTTTGTGATGTTACTTATCTTGTCTGCTGACAAATGATTGTATAGRTTATAATGTGCTATACATAAGTATGTGCTATAGTTATGTGCTATATATAAGTAAAGCTGAAAGCTTGTCAGAGTGGGTTTGATTTTTCTCCCTTCTTAAAATCTGAGCACTACATACAGTGCAAAAGTTACCCCATGCAACTGCCATCCTGGTCTACTTGTTTCTGAACTTCTTCSCTATATTTCTTCACCATTACAGTTAGCTTTCTCCCTAATGTTTAGCCTAAATCCTCTTTTTTTGTGTGTGCGAATTAAGTTTACTTTCTTCTTGTCTTATACCCAGTGGATGAGGGAAAGTTGTTGTTCACAAAGGCTCACCAAGCTAGGTCTCCCCTWTTGTCACTTACAGCCTGGTGTTCAAAGAGCCTTTCTGCCCTGGTAATATTCTTTAAAAATTGGTTTATAGTCTTTGGGTGAGACAACCGTTGACTGACGATTTAAATAAAGGCAAAGCAAAGTAATTAGAAAAAAATATTAGTAGATATAATTGTGTATCATAAGGAAAGACTTTGCAAAAACTTTATGTTCTTGCACAGAAGGTGCAGACTATCCCATAAAACAGAAAGGTTCACTTTGTATGCTATTCTACACTGTCCCCTTTCATTGCAGGCAATTACAGCTGTCCTGGGTAGCGTGTTGACAGGGGAGAGYGTTCTGAGTGTTCTTCCTTTTATGGGACTAACTGATATCACTGGGAGCCCTTCAACTCATTAAAATATCTGCTGGATCAGAACTTCAATGTACACAGGACTATAACAAAAATAACGTGTCATGTCAAATTTTCCAGTCATATGCATATGCATTGAAGTTCTGATCCAACAGATATTTTAATGAATTGAGGGACTACATGGGATATATTCCGGGAGGTGRAATGGTTCACAGGGTTCTGGGTTCAGCTATAGTGGTTCAAGACAGGGCTGCCCACTTTGCCCCACTGRCAGGGTGTTATCTCTATTTGGGTGGACCCAGATTACTGTTCAGCCTTCYGGCTTAAACATCAAAGAATTGCACAAAGATTTTTGACTTTAAACCAAGGTAACAGAGCCTTGCAAAGGATTAAGATGGGCAGCTGAGGCAAGTGATGTCTTTAATACCCCAGTTAAATCTTTCAGAGTTTGTCTGTCAGAATTTTAAGCCATCTGAGTTACTCCCCCCTGTTGGATCTAGTCTACGGTCTCCTGCATTTAAATTTCTTTCAGTGCAGAAAAAGTAGTGAGATTGGTTTATCTTGCATCACTTCAGTTCCAGCATAGTGTTAACTTCATCGATTTCAGGGGAATTACCTCAGGTTAGGATCAGAGTCGTGCAGTTTTGAATAAGGCCCGGTGAGGGGATCACAAATTGAAATAAAGCTTCTACTATTTTTATTTTGGTAGGCATTATACTTATTTCAGTCTGCAGCATTTGAACTACATGTCGAATCATATTAAGAAGTTTATGGTTCATTTCATTGTTAAAAATTATTAGAAAATCACATCCTTCAGAAACACTCTCATAACCTTTATTCTCTATTAAGTACTGCTATAGAAAATATGCCTTTTTAAACAAATATTTGTTTATCTTAAGAGAAAGCTARAAAGTTAATGATATTTTGGACACTTAGAAATGGCCAAAATGTTCTTTTAACTGGGTGAAACTTGGTCTGAACCTCATCCAAATGTATCCTTACCATTTATATTACCCATATTCTCTAAAAACATTCACAGACATATGCAGACAGGTTTTCTAACCACTTACTTGCTATTRCACAAACAAGTCCATGTACCTCAACCTGTTTATTTTACTAAGCAATTAAGTTCCTCATTCTTTTTCTTCTATGGGTTCCTCTCTTTAGTATGGTGCTTTTGTATTGTTTGAAACAGTTAGTTAGACTTTCATACTACCTGTATCAAGAAACCTGGCTGGTAGATAGTCTGTGAAGATAAGCTCATCAATATAATTTGCATTTAAGGAGTATTTAGTCTTTGCTATTCTAATGTGCTTTCTTGGTTACATATACACAACATTTAAGAGGATCTTTACTGTTCTAAAGTGCTTTCATAGTTACTTGTCTGCAACATTTAAGAGGACCATTGAGAAGCAGTGGAATTTTGCACTTAGTATAGGTAGTTCAAAATAGTGTCATAATTAATACAGCTCTGTCTCCTGAAATAGGCTTCCTGTAGTGCTACCTCACATGTCCTCTTCCAAAGTATATTTACCTGAACCTCAATCTCTAGTGACTAGAAAAAGAAAAGATGCCTCAGATGTAAAAGATATATTAACTAATAATCACATAATTCCAAAAAGCTGAAATGTCTGCAAAATCCATAAATAAACATTCAACTGTGCAATGAACAATGAACATCTAATGAACAATGGTGTTCCCTGAAGACAGGGTATACCAAAAGAACTCCAAAACAAAGCCCAAAATGTTCAGCCTSGATAAGAAGTCTTCAATCCTGAGGACTGTAAGTCAGTGAACTAAATAGGATCTTCCTGGTTTACACCAGATGGGCTACTGATCAAAAGTTTTTGGATTTTGRTGTTCAAAAGTAGTGAAATACACTCATAAATGGTTGCAGAAACAGCATTGCTTGTGTTGTACAAAGAGTATAGTTATTGAACAACATTTCTTTTTTACATTTTCTAACTTAAAGGTCAGCTAGCATATGCCATTGATTTTTTTTCAGATACTGTAGTTAAACAAGTTCCACAAACAAATTTATTATAGGTGATTCATTGAATGCTTGCAGCAGCACAGCAGAGTTTAATTTTTGAATGCAATCAATAGACCTCCATATTTCCAAAACAATGCACAACTAAAATAACTCTGATACATACAGAGTGGGGCTCATGGTCACTGACATTTTCAGTCAATAATGTTTTGAGAAACAACAAACTATGTTTTAAATCAGCTACAAATTCATTGTTCTTGTGATACAAGGGTAACTACTTCAGAAATAAAAAATACCTGCCAAAAACCAAACACTTCTCCCTTGCCCCCTGTAACAATAAGAAAGGTTACAATAATGTTTATTTCTTATGGAGGAAGTAATAATCAGCAGTAAAAAGTAGCAAAGGATGGTGGCCAAAGTTTCTTATAGTAATAGCTTGAAAGTACTCTGCTCATTTCCTTCCTCATTTTCCTTAGCTACAGAGATTTTTCTTCCCCAGGAACAGGCGGCATTCAGTGGTCAATTACAYAGACTTAAAAATATTCCTTAGAACAACATATTGATACAATATAGGTATTTTATCTTCTACTCTAAGGGAGCTGACATAATATGGATATTTTAGCTTCTTCTTTGATCTTCTACTGCAAGGCCACAAAACAGAGCTACCTTTTTATACAAATACATTTTAAGGGGAAAGACGAGCAAATTTTGCGTATACCAATGAAAATATTTTGGGATTCCTTGAAGCTGGATCTAACTTCRAAGTTGTCTCTGCTYTGACTRGGATGTTGGACCAGATATCTCCAGAGTTTCCTTCCAACCTAAATTACTTTGTGATTCTAAATTACGTTATTCAGCTGCAGGTCTCAAAGGCTATAAARTAAAGGTGGTACCAAAGAGATACTAGGAGTCTAGTGCTTAAATGTTAATCCCAATTTTCCAGATAGTCTTCAAAAGAAGGTAGCTTCTACTTTAGTTGCCCTCATGCATAAAGAAAGGATATGATCTCAAATCAGTCTGACTATTTTAAAATCAGGGTGAGGAAACCTGGTTTCAGTTTAACAAAACTRCTGGAAAATGCCATATTTGCTTTAATACCATGGACTGTCTTTACCACATAAATTTTAATATAGGATATATCATCATTTTCCATTGTTTATAAATCCCATGGAGAGTGTTACCGAGGGCTCTCTTCCCGATCTCATCACCTACTGTCATGCAGTACCTTCTTCAGCTTCAAATATGAAATATTTCTTGTTGTAAATTGATGGTTCTTGTTCCATCCTAATCCCAAGAGGCTCTTCTAAAGAGAAATGAAATGCGACAATCAAATTGCCTGATGGGAACTGACAGGTTGATTTGCAGCATTTAAAAGATGGCTACTATTATTATTAGGCAATTGATATAGTGGAAAAATGTAATTCTCTATTCTACAAACACTTTACTGCGGTTTCAGTAACCTAGTTGTATTTCAGTTATATTTTATTCATTGGGCATTTTGTCTCTATTTTCAGGAAAATAATAAATGTTTTATGTCAGAACATTTTTATAGCTCTTTCTTCTAGTCCTCCAAAATTTCACACTATGTTACCATTTAGGAAAATACGTGGAGAAACCTAATTCTAAATTAAATAGCATATACTTAGTTATTGTCCTCTCAAATACTGGTACCTATGTAATAACTCATTTGGTTCCATTCCTCATAATCTAACATCTTTTCCACTATGAGGYATTTGGTTCCCTTAGCCTATACAAATGCCTGGAAAGTGAGCTTTCTTGGCATATTCTGCAGATTATTGAGTGAAAAATATCAGAAGTAGATTATTTAGCCTCCTAATTTTGTTTTTTTCTTTTTTCTTTTGTATAATTCATAATTCATGCAAAACACCCCTTCAGTCTAGGGTACTTAGTGATAACAGATGGCACAGAAACAACCCCTGAATTTCCATGATGCRACAAACTGATGTGCTATGAGCTACAGGATAAGACCTCCCCCCCCCCAAAAAAAAAAAAAAAAGATATAGGCCACTCAACACACACAACTTATTCCTAAATGTCTTTCCAAAAAAGATTAAACTGAACCTATTTAAAATCTGACATAAATTATTTGTAATGTGTTAGTCAATCCGAGACATCTACAGCTGCGATGGATGCTGGCTCCACTCCACTGAAGTCAATAGAAAAACAAATCAGAAAGAAAGGACCAGGCTCATGTGCTGTGTATCTCTTTCCCCAGGAATTAGAAWTGATAATATACAGTGAAATGAATTATCCTCTGCGGAGGTCTTTTTCACTGCAAGCATAAAGCCTAGTCATTTTAATGGTTTACATCCACTTTATTTCATTGGTTTCATTTGAATTATATTTGTTTTCTCTTGCATGCAGTTTCAATGGAAATACGTTGGGGTTATCCCCAGCAGTGTGGAGCATGGTCATCCCTATGGCAAGCAAGGTACACTGAGGTGCATGGCATATGCTCGTTTTTCTGGTTTTCTGATTCTGCCTTAATTTGCCACTTTTGGAACAAATGGAACTGCAAAAAAACATAGGGACAGTTGATTCTTAGGCYTCTATTTCACTTTAAAACAAACAATAAATGCCAAAACAGATGACAAATCTTTTAGCCAATTTTAATCCGATGGAGTACTTTGGATCACTGCATAAGTAAAACAGTGAAGGATGACTGAAGTTTCATTTTCCAAATCAATCATTTTCCTTTAGAGGTTAAGAAAGACAGTCTCTGTCTCACTGATAAATAGCCAAGGTATTGCATAAAACTTGTAACATTTCCCAATGTTCAATTAATCTTCTTGTATTGAATGTATTTACTCTAATAGTCAGCAATAAAAAAAAAGGAAAGACCTGGGAACAGAAAAAAAAARGTATCATTTGAAGAAAGGGCACATTCCTGCAAAACAGAATGTCAGCCAAAAGAAAGATACTGCCATAATTTCATGACGTGAAAAGCAGCCATCAAAATGGCTTTGCAAAGYAGATTTTCCCGTATTTCTTCAAACAAATTAAACTCATGTTCCATATTTTCGTAATAATGCAAATGTCAGTTATCGGTCTGTAGAAACTGTTGTTATTAATTACTACACAGAAACAACTGAGAGCAGAGCCCCAAACTGTATATGCAATGCACACAGGCATTATGTCTTGGGAGGAAAGGGAAGATATTGTAGGCAGATCAAGTATTGCAAGTATCTGGCTTAGATAGCRTAACTGCCTTGCTTATTTGACTGTGCAGCATGTCGGGGAACCCCAGAGAGTAGGTGGCTGAATTTCTCATTAATCCCTCAAATGCCGAACAGCAATTGCAGCCGAGGCACAGCTAGCTGAACGTAGCTTTTTGTCTCTTCCCGAGGTCCGCAGGCAGCCTGCAGCAAAGCTGGAAACTGCATTCAGTTCTCCTAGGTGCTAATTACATTTCTCTGTTGCAAGACAACTGTTTTATAAAACTGGTATAAACCTATGTAAACCTAAACCAAATGTGTAATATAAATGTCCAACAAAACAGTAAATTTTTGGATATGTTTTCAGAATTTTGATGACTGTGAAAAAATAGTTAATTATTCAACAGTTGTGGTGAAAAGCCAGTAGTGATCTTACTATAATACACAGTTCTCTATGTTATTAATATGACTGATGCAATARTTAAGAGGTTAGACATGAGATAAATAGCATGACAATAGCTCCAGTTCCAAAAAAAAATCACAGACAGGTTTTTTCTTATATAGACTTATAGTCTAATATAGTCTTATATAGACCAGTATATAGGTAGCATGAGAGTAGGCCTTGTTTTAAATGATCATTACTAGCCAATCAGATACGTTTATATACGTTGTAGTACTTTCAGGTCTGATATGCATAATCTCCAGGCATTTTCATTTGATCTCAAAAGCTAATAGCTGAAAAGTGAGGTCCTTGTGCCATGTATATGTGGTCTGTAAATTAAAAGAATTTCTTAGGTAAATTTTCTAGGAAGAAAAATAGCAAAAAGAATGAGGAGGAATATAAATAAAGTCTGAGCAGAAGAAAAGCACAAGACTTCCTATTTTCTTCCTATGATAGGCCACAATTTTAATGTTGTATCTTCTCCTATTCTCACAATTCTACATTCCTATGGCAGCAATGCAATTCAATTATAATACATTATGTCAGGTGTGCTGCAGACAATATTGTGAAGAATGAAGTTTCAAGAAAGGAATAGAGAGAAAAGAATTCTGCATAATATATCTTGTTTTATGAAGGCCCCTTCTAATTGGTAGAGTCTAGAAATTATAAATCCATTTTAAACCCTATATTGTACTGGCTGTGTGACAGGAGCATTTAGTGAGAAGAGACCTTTAAACAGGGAAAACTGAATTTCTCCTTTTTCCTCTGTCACTCTGCTGATAACTCAGTTGGGCTATAAGGCAGTTGCTACTGCACTACCCTCTTAAACAGATGAGAATATCCATTCCCTTTACCCAAGTAATTACTGCAGTAAAGTCAGATTGAAAAGCAGACTAGAGGATCACAGTATTACCTCTAACCCTCCAGGGCCTGGATTTTGTTTCACTTCAAGTGGTAAAATATAGCCTCAGCTCTTCAGRGACAGAACATAGCTGAAACATTCAAATGCTCAAAATGAAACTATTTTGCATCTAGATTTAAAGATTGAAAAGTCTAGAAAGACATAAGACAAAATTAACTGTAATTTCATATTATTCCACAGAGTCAGTAAAAACGGAATGACTGGAACTGTACAAGCGACACTATAACGTGGGCTAATGTTTCCACCCTGAAGTGTCRTTTTCTGAGCTAAAACACCAGCCACCCAAGAAAAATGAAATTGTTCTTACAGACGAATATTTTCTAACATAAAGTAAAACATAGCGAACTGCCTAATTAYATTCAAATCAGGTACCTTCAACAGATGTTACACATAGGATCAATATCAAAGTGTATAGTTACCCTGATACCCCACAACTGTAATTATGATCTAAATAAGCAGAGAATAAAAGAGAGCACAGTGCCAGGCAGAAAGCTCTGTCTGGAAGCAATTTTAGACCCTGCCACGTGACAACGATGATGAGCCCACTGCACTTAGGTAGGCGTTGCCAAATAGTTGTTTGCACCCCAGCATATGTTTGAAATAACAGTCAAGAATCACAATTCTGTCAAGGAGCTGTAGCGCTGTAGCACACAGCACAGGACATTCTTGGTTAATGTTAAACCTTTAAGCAGTTCAAAGCCAAGAAGCTGGGGGACTAACGACGTGAAAGCTGTATGCTGCTGTAAAATTACTCTTCTGTGACCACATGCATCTGCAGCAGGTTTTAAGCCACACGTGACAGCAGGATATCCGCTGCAACCAATTTTTACTAGAAGCACCTAAAATTCATAGGAGACATTTCTTTGATTTTGAGGGTAACCATACAGATGGACAGAGACAGAAATATGGAGACAGAGAAAAGTGCCCTATGGTAAATATGAGACAAAAATGAAGAGGAGAGCTAGTCCACTTGTTTATTATAAACAATTCTAGTGAAATGAAATATACTTTTATGCATTGTCACAAGCTCTTTTTCAGAATGGCCATCCTTTTATTTGTTGGGGTTTTTTTTAATGAAATCTAGCACAATATTCTCCAAAGCATGAATATCCAGGAACCTCAGCATGGCTGGCCATGAAATCTGGACTCCCTTCCCTCCCGAGAAGGGAGTTGCCTAGTGATGGACATTTCAAAGTGCTCCAGAGGCTGATGTGTCTTAAACACTCTTCTCTATAAGGCTATTGTCCACAGTATTATTAACTCAATATGACTTTTTCTTAAKGTATGTTATTTAGTTTATAGATTGCTCACAAGGTGTATACTTAACCTGTTTTCTATAGTCATCTCACTGTGTGTATTATGAGCTATTACTCTAAACAGAATTCAGAACAGGGAAAAAAACCAAAAAACCAAAAAAACAAAAACACACACACTTCTCTCCTGACCCTTGTTTGAAGCACGCAGGGAAAATCAGGCACCTCCACATGAACATCCCCTAGACAGCAACAGCGTAGGGAATTTCTTTGTGTCAGCCAACTCAAAGTGCTCCAAAGCGGTACGTGCCTTAAACCTTGCCCTCTTTTCAAGGCAGCCAGCTGCCTTCTGAAATTTCAAATGGATGAGCAAGCTTCACTTGTGACAGCAGTTCCCACAATTTATACAGCAGTTTCCACATTTTGTATAGTTTAGTGGCTAAAATGTTTCCTCAGGAATCAGGAAATTTGAATTCTGTTCCTCACCTCGCTTGATTTGCATGTGAGCACACAGAAGTGTCCATATACACAACCACTAACCATCAAACTTCCTAAAGACCAAAGAAGTTAATCGAAGCTAGAAAACAGCAATCGAAAATGGGAAAAAAAAAAAAAAAAAGAGAGAGAGAGAGCTATTTGAAGTTATGCTTGACACTGCTTTTTCAGTAATTGCTCTTGATGCAAGCATGCTGCAACCGGGAGTGCGGTGTACAGCAGCGTGAGCTAGCTGCAGGCAAGCTAACTGTGATACCACCAGCAGTCAGGAACAACAGTGTGGAGCTCTGGGCGGTTCAAGTTGTGCTGCTTTTTGCTACCAGCAAATAATTTTGCTGGAATGTGAAAATTATTCTYTCTCATGAAAAGGGTTTTTCTTTCTAAAAGCCTGCCAAGAATAGTGATAATGCTTCCCCCTCCTAAATAGCATTTGATGTAGCCCTGGTGCAAGGGAATCTAAAGTCAAGGAAAATGCAGGTCACCATTTCCTGGCATGGGACTTCAGAGGCACAGAGGTGTCACCTCTGCCCATCACCGTTCACATACCACAGTGGAGAGGCGAGATGCAGTGGTCTCAGGCAGAGATGAGCAGGAAGGAGTGGCAGGTCGGGAATCATGAAGTTAGTATTGCTGYTAAAACTCTTATCGTGGTCTGAGAGTTTCCTGAAAGCTAGGGCAAACCAAGCCAAGGAGTGAAAGTAGCATGACTGGGGACCCTTTCAGTATGGAGCACTGTGGCTTCATGCTCACAGATTAAACCGCAAGGAAATGGAGCCACTTCTACACAGGGGTTTACTGTGTTTTAACTTGACTTCTCCAGCGTCCTCAAGTTAGCAATCCCTCTGCTAGACACAGGACATCAGGCAGAGAGAAGCGGTGCTGGGCCGGGAAAGGAAGGCAGATCCACGCCTGGCGCGAGCCCGGGCTGCCCTGCTGACACCGCCCAAGCACAGTACACACCACCTCTGATTGCATGGCAGCTTTCCTGCTGTTTTAATAAGACATTTCCTCTTAGAGTAAATAACTAACAACGTCGCTTTGCAGGGTGGCTTTCTCACAGCTCTCCACAACTGACACTTGAAAATGACTTTCACCACTGACCTAAATTAAACTCAAGTAGAGCCTAATGCCCACAACTTCCAAGGCCTCCTCTGTGTAGGTACAGCTTCACCAGCTTGATACAGAGCAGGAAGCTGTTCGGCTGGCCTGAACGTAGAAGTGCTAACACTGAATTCATTCTCACAAATACACATACACCTGGATGCTGGGCTGTGTCCACACTCACTGCTTTCTTATTGCCTTCATCCCTGAAATAGCACGCGCGCTGGAAATGCAAAGCAATGACGTCAAAAACAGCTATTTAAAGCAACTATAAAGGTAAAGTAATTTATTTTAATGAGATGAGGGCAGAAGAATTATACATTGCACTTAGCATGATTTGCCTGGAAAATGTTGAGAAAGCACATTGGTGCTACTGATTTATAGTCAGAGAAACTTGGGAAGCTGAAGCTCGTGCTTTGTCTTCCTCCRTTCCCATCCTGTGATAATTTTGTCACGCTGAAGTCCTGCCAAATTCCTTCTCTCAGCTTAGCTTCCTTCACCTGCCTTCTATTTTCCTTTAGCATGTGTCCTCTTCGCAGGTCTCTCCACTTGCCCTTTCTTCCCCCTCCGCCTTTACTTTTCTTGTCCTACTGTACTTTTAAAAGCYTTTTACCTTATGTCGCTGGCAATCTGTCCCCGAAGGCAGTAAATCAGCGCTTGTGGAAGCTGATCCCCCCCGACTGACTGCTGCTTCTGCAAGTGCCARCTCGACTCAGCGGGAGGCTGGCGGCCAGATGGCAGCATTAGGATACTTTTAAAACCTGTGATTCTCCCGTGTCCCCGTGGAAAGGGTGGGCTTACAAGGAGTGGAGTAGGTGGTTCTGTTTATGTCCTAGTATTAAAAATTAATGTCGGGGCAGATTTGTTTATTTGTACTCTTACCAGTACAGTTTGCCTAAAACCTAGGTATATTGATTCACAATAGGCTTATCAGAGCTAAAGGAAATGTTTTCAGCAGAAACTGATGCCRTGCAAAATTTTCTTAGATTTGCTTTTTGTCGGAAAATCAGATCGCACACTGTGGCTGGGTTGTGTGAACCTGTGAACAATCTGGAGAGAAACTCAGGCTCGTCTGTGCTGTGACGTTAACTAAAATCACCGTTTCACCGGTGTTTGCCTCAGGAAGGCAACTCAGCAGGTCGCTGCTGTGAACCTGGATGTGTTCAGGCTGGGGACACCAACTGGGAACCCAGAGGTAGAGATTGCAGGCGAGATGTAGGAAAATCCCAAYGGAAAAATCTGCTCCACTATCAGGGCTTTGGAAAGAAGCTGCACACAGGACTGACTAAAAAGCTTCAGTCCTGCAGGCCACGTGGGATGTGAGCATATGCTGCAAAGCAAGAGCACAGTAAGCTGCTGTTCTTCTTGGGAAGGTTTTCATGAATTGTGTCTGTGGAGAAAAGCTGCCCTACACCTGAAATTATTAACTCATGTTAAAATAGATTCTGGAATTCTGTAAGCTCATTARCTTATTCTTCAGAAAGAATTTAAATATTGCAAAAAATAAGATATCAACTAATTAACAGCAAATTCTTGGTCCTCTGAGGAGTTCTTTCCAGTCAAGAAAAATCTGTGCTCTGATAAGTTTCTAGTGGTATTATTGTGAGAGGGAAATTTCTGATCTCAGGTCTACTATGCCTTACATATGACTTTTTACAGTCTTACAATGAGTCTAAGCTCTGTGTTACTTCTTGCATGAAAACTGGAAGGACTTGCAGAAAATCAGAAATGGGCAGATTATCCTAGGCAGCAATAATGAATTAACTTAATCTKCCTTTCCTTAGGTTTTGTACATTTTATGCTTTCAACATAGGTGAAGATTAAATATTCAAAGCAACACAATGTACTTCAGACATATTTCAGCCAAGAATTCGTGTATGTGGATGCTTACATTTACTCTTTATCCTATTTCCAGCCCACACAGTTTCCCTGATCTGCTGTTCAATCTGCCTTGGCTGTCTTTTGTTCACAACCCTTTTGCTACTGTAAAAAGCTCCCTGGGATTAAGACTTGACTGTCCCGTGGCCTCCTTTGAGTGCTGAGTGTACTTTGGCTGRGAGTTTCAGGTGATTAGGTAAAATTCTTCTTGCCTTTTTGAATTCCTAAGGACTCACTTCAACAGCAAAGATCATGAGATTTTTTTTACCTGAAGTAACTATGAGATACTCTGGGATTAGAAAAAATGCAGGAAAAATACACTGAAAAAAGCCACTTACTGCAGTATTATGAGGCACCAGGGTCAGCACTTCACTTTTGCCTAATCTACCTTATAGTAAAATTGTCTTTGTCTTCACTCATGCACAGGGTAACTCTCATACATTAGGCCAGAAGGAAAAAGAAAAAAATATGTAGCATTAGGTCAGTGAAGACAAGATCTAAGGTGTTTTGTCTAAACCTTCTGAAGTTATGTTGTTTTGATGCTAAGAAAGAACAGCTTAAAAGACAAGTCGAGTACATTTTGACCTTACTTTGAAATTACAAGACATTACTACTTCTGAGTAGTTATCAATTTTTAGTATTGAATAAATCTCATTTTTCTACCRCTTTCATATGGATAAAAATTATCTTGGTTCTTTACGCAGCAGACTTTTCTGTAATCCTGTGTCCCTTGATAACCCATTCAACTCTACGCTTATCCTCACCCTTTCCCCCTGCTTATRTTGGCCACTTTTATATCCCACCTATTTGAAAATAAAGTTTCATGATACGAAATCTTTGAATCAACCATTGACTGAACTGCCAATTAGGCATYCGGTATCCAGGAATGAAAGTCAGACCTCCTAAAGCCATCTGAAACGATATCAGTGAATATAGACAATATCAAGCAAAAGTCATTGTGGRAATATCCTTGAAATACTGATTCTGTTCTCATTTGAAACTTTTTTAGATTTGTTTTCTCTGCATTTCTTGAAGTCAGTTCTGTCACGAAAGTATTTCCTGRAAAGTATAGGAATAAAGTTTAACCAGATTTCTTATGAGGAGTGAATGCAACCAGTCCAATGGTAAGTCTGTGTTTGAAGCTTTGCCATTTCCATCTCCCTAGACGGTTCTAGTGCTCTTATCACTTTAATATCAAAGTGCTTTACAGTAAGTCCTTGATCGTCTTCTAGTTTGATCAAAATAAACCTATCTTTGATCCTCTTCCTCCTATATGGGTGAAAATGAGGAGGTCTCTACAAAAAAGATTTAAATATTTCACCAGTGGGAAAAATTACTGCTTTTCTCAGTGGCATATCTACACCTGGGTAGCACCTGATTTTTTACTATTTTTTTTCAATCAAAAATATAATTCCTTTTTTCTATAACTTAAGCTTTACAAAATGGCTTCCAGATGAGACAAGACTACCGCTGCTTTCCTGGCTTGGAAGTTAATTTGTTAATGCTATCTTATGCACAAAAAATGGTACATATATAGAAATTCYAGAGGCTGGACTGGGGAAGTCATTGCTGTATTTATAATGAGTCATATCCTAGACTACTGAAATCAATTCTTCCTATTAAATTTCTATAAAGGAGCCAGGATTTCACTCCACAGAATCCCATATGATTTTTAAATTCAATTTAAATTTAGGAAGGCCAAGCCAAGTAATAAGACTTACACTCCCACAGGACTAACCAGAAAAAGAATAGGAATTTTATCACGTACAGTAAAGAATTAAATCTGTAATCAGAAAAGTTCATCATAAAATAAATGCAGCAAAATATCATTTTCAACCCCATACTTATATCAACCCCATGTCAAACAGTTAGCTTTTGCAGCTAGACTAAAAGATCACTGAGTTCTGAAATGTGGGTTTTTAGGACTTATTAGGTTGTAAAGAGGCCAGAATAATTTAAATTTAAATGATACATATTTCTGTTTTCATTGAAGTTTCATCTGAAAGTTTCAAATTGTCATCAACAAAGTAATCTTTTCAGCAAAACAGGTTAGCAGGAAAAAAACATAACATGGAAAGAAGCCAATCATTCCAGGGAAAAGTGTTTTATCAGAAAGCTGGTATTATATTGAGAATAGTTTTAGTATATTTTTTGAAGTACCCTTTACTATATTCTTATTAAGCTGCAAACATTAAGTAACAACTTGAGTAACTCTTCTGAGAAAGTCAAACAGAAGCCAGTAGAAAATGATAACCTTTATATAGCCACTTTAAACCAACCTTTAAATTTTATAGSAGGGGTATAATTAAGTTGCATAGAATTATTTAAAAATTCCATAACAAGGATACCATAGTCTATTAAATTCTGAAGGCTTGTAGGGTAATTTCTCTAGCATTTGTTCCAATTTCTTTGGAACAACTCTTAGTTTCATCCTAACTTAGTACTGTCTTTACTTGAATTATATTGTAAAGCTTTATAGAAGTTAATGTATCTTCCACTGCGTTTGCAGAATGCAAGCTACTGAAATAAATTTATTTTCAGAAAAATCTTACCTCTAAATAATAAAAAAAAAAAAAAAAAAAAAAAAAAAGACTGAGGATTCCAGAACAAGCTTTAGGTAGGCTGTTGGTAGCTACATTCAAAATACCAATGTGAAACTTCTACAGCATAGAGCTGCCTTCAGCCTGGAGGCCCAGCCTTGTCGGGTCTGAAATTTCCCCGGACACCCGCACGCACCCCAGTACCTGTGTCCAGGCATCCCGGAGCCTCCCTGCTGCCGGACTCACCTCCTCCTGGCACCCGCACCGGCGGGAAGCCAAACTCCCACCCCGCTGCTGACCACAGCGCGAAGCACAACACCCAAAATAGGCAGCTGCCTTTGCAGAAGAAACCAGCGGTGATTTGTGTGGGTGCAGCGAGCCGCAGTGACGGAGTCTGTGCGTGCAGCGAGCCCTTAGGTCACACGCCTGCCCTGCAGAGCCTCAGTGGCAGAACTGCATGAAAGCAATTCTGAGAGTTGTGCAACTGCTCCAGGAAAATCAGCAGGTGTGAGGAACTGTGACCTGTGTAAGCATTAAAAAAAAAAAAAGAAAGAAAGAAAGAAAAAGACAGAACAGACGACGAGTTCGTGTTTTGTTGTCCCTGCTTCTCCCCTTTGTCCAGAGCTCTTGCATCCTCTGGCCTCCACAGCACCGAATTAGAYGTGAGCTCCCATTGCAGCCTTTCCCTCCGAGGGAAATTAATAGGCGCTCTCTGTTCTCTGTTAAACTGCCTACTTTCAGGTGGATGGTAAGAATTAATGCCTTTAGAATCGTCACTTCTCTGTTAGACTGGTTAAAAGCTGTTAACATGGTATTCATTGGGAAAACGTGTGTGCATACACTCACAGGGCACGAGATTGTGTAAGTTGTGTTTTCACAGCAAATCAGGTTACGTATATTTATGATATAACAAACGTGTTTATTTTCTGTGACGATTTATGTGAACTCTTATGTAAAATGGCACAGGACTTCATGCTGTAATGCTGCATGCTTCTCATACTGCAAGGAATAGTTGGGGTCTTATCTTCAGTTTGATTTTTAGTGTTTGACTCCTTAGATTGTTAGAAAGTCAACAACCTTGTCAGCTCCTGTTAAATGTAGTTCTGTGCTAAACTCCTTGTTTTCACTGGAGGCCAGCATTTTGACGCATCTTTAAATGTCTGTGTGACAAAGGCCGTAGACATCTTAAAGAAACAATGCTTTGATGTTTCTCAACAGATGTGTTTATTAAAATGACTTTGTCTTCTTCTCAAACACATAAGCATAAATACAATTTGTCATCTCCAGTGTTTTAACCCACTATAGTGGGTTTTTTTTTTCTTTCAAATGTCATATTTATGATTAATTTCATTTTGAGGTTTTGTACCTCTGTGGGATGTGGTAAGATAATGGTAGTACAGACAGACCTAGTTAGGCTGAATCAGTTTGCAGACCGTTTTCATAAATATTAAAAAGAAACCCCTCCAGATTAACAAGGCAGGAGCACATCCAGTGCTTGTCATTTGCAYTGCCTGCCAGTGAAATGTTTTGGATGCTTAGGCACAATCAGGCACAAATTAATCAGGTTTGACTGAACTACATCCTAGCTAAATCCTTATCTTCTGCAACATTGATTGCAACATTGCCTGCAGTAGTTATTTCATGTATCGTATCATTATTCAAGGCCCTTTGGGGAAGTACCCTAATTTTATAAATATATTATGCTTTTTTGAAAGGAAAAGTGAAACATATGCTAGAGGGGGAACCTTTGTATTTTGTTTTGCTTACAGATATGCTGATCGACTTGCACTTCCTAAGCTCGAAAAGAAAAATTCCCAGTGTGCACAATTATTTCCTTGCAAGCAACTGTTATTTTTATTCAAGTAGATAGCCCAAATCTAGAGCTGATCCTCCAGACCTGAGGGCCATTTCCCCCATATTTACTTACTGTACAGCAGAGGCCTGAGCTGATTCTTACCCTTTCCCTGAGCTCCATGCATGATACTTGGGCTAAAAGGAGAAGCTGATGTTGGAGAGTCACTGTTTCCATTAAAAATGGACAGGAGGTTCTTTGAGCACTGATGAGTCTAATGAACTGTGATGCTGMATGGATTAAGTCTCAGGACCGATTGACCTGGGTGTTTGAGAAATCACAAGTTCTGATTCAAGCATCTCTATGGCTGGGCTATTTATTTAGCCTGTCTTCAGAGTGGTTTCTCAAGTGTACAATAACAAGTGGAATTATATTGAAGGTTTTCTTTCAGCTTATGCATCTGTAGGACATATACTACCTCTCCAAATTCCTACTGTCATGAAACTTGGTAAAACTTAATTTTTTTAATACACCAAGCCTATGTCAGATTTGATTGAAATAGGCATATTTGTTCAAAAGGTGCAGGAAGGGAAGGCACTGACAGATACACACAACACAAGAACRTAAGTCCTGTTCCCTTAGGAAGGAGAGTCTAATAAAGAAATTCTGTTCTTTCCAAAATCAAGAGCTGTCAGCTCTCCTATTAGGTCAGAAACCACAGTCCTGGCATGTGCTGCCAGCGAAGCACAGATGCGGGAGGGAAAGGATCAACGAGCTAGATATCACCCTAGGCCAGGAGGCTATTTTAGAAAACACAAGGAGAAGACAGATCCAGGGAGACGGGACAGGAAAATCACTCAAAAGATCTGAGATTAGGGAAGACAGGAGATAGGAATTTGGGTAGGGTGAAGTCAGATATTAAAGAGACAATGAACAGTGGACAGGGTAGAATGGATTTATCTCAGAGAGCGGAATAGACTGAGAGATCACAATGATCTTTGGAAGTACTTGAATTGAATTTATATGGGGCAGAATTCTTGTTACCATGATGCAGCTACGACAACAGAGGAAAGAAATTGGAAAATGAGTACATGGCTTGCTGGAGAACGTAGATGGATGAGCGTGCTGGTGAAAGACCGTCTGGATTAGGGAATGCAATTCCCTAATTCTTACAATTAAAAATGTCTTAATTAATTTTGTTAATCTGGATTAGACWTGTTGCATGGATCTTTGAATAATGAACATAAAAGCCCCTGGCTTTCCTGCTGTCTCCTGACCATATCACTTTGCAGTATCTCTTTCTTTCTGCTTCATTTCATATTTATGGATATTTTTCCTACTTGTCCTTCTAAATCTTTGCCACTGTTCCCCCCCTCAATCTCTTTTGCTTGTTTTTCAAGCAGCCTGTTACCTAGCTTCATTGTTCATTTCATGTAAAAGGAAGCCAAAATGCTACTGAAGATGGAAAAACAAGGTAGAAGTGTTATGTGATATCATCTTGCCTAYTCAGATGCATTTTTCATTCTGTTTTGATTATCATTTCTCTCGTAGCCTACATCCTTGACATKAATTTGATCTTTGCTGTTCCTGTGGTTAATATTTAGATTAAGCGAGGCAGCACAAGCAATTTACCTATGTTTTAAAAATGTTAAGTGACCACATGACTCCCAAGAAGCACCGCATTGATGGCCTTGAAGGCGGGCACTCAGCAAAGCAGTATAGTTTTCGCAAAGCATGTTACTGCTGGTTTTAGGCAAAGACTCAATAGGAGCATTTCAAGGAAAAAAGGACCAAAAMCAAAACAAAACAAAACAAAAAAAAGCTAASATSCCCCCTTCCTCTCTCCCATATTCATTACTAAATGCTCACCTTTGCTTTGACCTTCTCTAGGAAACAACAGGCACAGAGCAGATTCCACATTTTTAATTAAGATTACGTGAGACCCTTGAACGTGATGTGCTCTCATTCCTCTCCCTCTCTTGGTTCCCCAATTATTTGAACAAGGAGTCTGTACTTTCTTACCATGCTCTCCCAAGYGGCTGGGGTTTGCAAGCAGAAACTTACTCATTCAACCTAAATAGCAAACACCCACAAAAGGCAGATTCCAGATGCTCRTACTGAGGCAGACTCCTACTTTCATCATGAGACGTTTTGCCTTGGAGAAGACAGTGTGCTTTAAGTGGAGTGATGGCTGATATTAGGAGAGGAGCAAGGCAATTTTGAGCAGTGGGCAGACACAGTTCAGCAAAAGCGAGAGAACTGGAGAAAGAACTGTGATTTTTTTTTTTGCCTAACTAGTTCCCTGGGAAGAAGAAAGATGTGCTGCACATTATTCTAAACTGATAACCTATTCCTCTAAACAGAGGCGTTTAGTTGGCTGATGAAGGTTGAGTTTCTACCCAGCAAATGCACATAGGTCAGAACTCATCATCCACTCTACCGCTGAGAAATCACTTATCGCATCTCTGCAGAGAAAAATAGTAAGATACTATCCTGACTTATTTTTTAAAGAGAAATATTAAAAATGCAATGAAAATAAAGGCAAGAGATTTAAAATATTAATTGCCMAATCATTTTCCTTTGCCTTATTTTCATGGATCAGAACTCTGTTTCTGAGGAAACAGGAGAAGAAAGGCAGCAGGTAGCCAGCAGCAGAGAGTCAGAGCTCTCACTTGTCACTGTCAGTGCCTGCTGCGAAGGGAAAATACCAGTCTGCCAAGAGCCAGCAAAAGCTTCAAGGTGGCAAACTACTCCTAAAGGCTGTTAAACTTYAAAAGCAAACAAACACATGAAAGGGCAAAAGCACTGCATTGTTTTGCATGCACACTCAGAAGGATTTTTCTTAAAAATCTTTGAATCTCTTTTGTTTCAAAATAWWTTTCAAAATATTTTGTAAAACACTGTTTGGATTTTGTAGAGCAGTAAGGTGTTCACAAGGGCCTGATCCCACTCGTAGCTCTATGAGTGGTTCACAGATGTTGTGTGTGGGGAGCAACAGCAGCAGATCTTAACGAGGTCTCTGATGGAGTTGGGTTGTACAAGCAGAGTAGTTAACAGCCAGGGAATGTCCCAGCTAAAGAGTCTCAGAAAATTTGGGCTCTGTACTTTATTCAAGGAAGATCCAAATATTATTATATAGGGCCTAGAGCACTGGAATTAGATCTGTGTCATCTCGTGCTAGTCCCACAGCCTCTATCTGGCAGCAGCCCATCTCACATGTGCTAGTGTAAGGCACCCCACGCACACCCAGCAGGCACATAGCGCATAATCTTGTCCTCACATCAGTCTCCTCCTGCTCTTTCAGCACCAGAAGCACATTCAAACCATGGAAGAATCTCATAAAATTTTCAGTTCTTTCCCTCTCCTTAACTCGCTGTGTCCTGCTTGACCTGCTGTGCCATTCTGAGGTTTCACCAAACCTTCACGGTTTCACCTTCTACAAATCTGTGAATTGGCCTAGCACCATTCATATAAATTCGTAATTTACCAATGCTTTGGAGCAGATATACACGTTTCCTGACTACAAACAAATGAGAAAGACACAGGCAGAAAATCTCTCTGAAACACTGATATTTAACCAGGTTGGTTCATTCTTTTCTTACCTGGATGCACTAAAATGTGAGTCTCATTCTCATGACACGGTCGCTCACAGTTACTAGTTTTCACCAATACTGGCACTGTCTTCTCCTAATCTCAGTATATGCTCTCACTTCTCATGTCTTGTAACCAGTTTCCTCATATGAGCGGCCAACTGGTTTCTTCATTAGTGAACCAAGCATTGCAACTTTCTGGCATGTTCAGGAAATAGCAGACCCACCCTTTTCTGTTTTTTATTCTCAGGTCCACCAGTTAGATCCTCTTCAGAGTTTTTTAAGATGGATGTGCTATGCCTCCAAGACACCTTCTTTTCAGCACATTTGTATCATAATTTTTATTCCTATCTCCTCTGGCTAACAGGGATTTTATTCAGCTCCTCTTATAGACTCCTGTGCTCTGAAAACTGCGAAAGYCTAATTCTAACTTCAGTGCTAGTGTGAAATTTTAAGTAGCTGCATTTGGTAGCACAGTGGCAGATTAGGAAGTTCCCTCAGTGCAAATTTGAAACACAGTGTTACAAGTCTTGCAAAGTTTCTGTTTAATGACAGGATTTAATGAGACACAAGAAATGGCTGAAATCACAAGGAAAGAGGGGAAGGTGATTTGGGACTATGAGGAGGAATCTAAATCAGATGGAGGTCTTGAGTGTGAAATTGAGATRTTCACTAGAGTCTTTTTTTGGTGTCCAGCATTCTCTGTAAGGGGTGATAACAGCTAGACTTGAGATTACAGAAGAAGAGAACTGGTAGAAAATCAAAAGAACATTTTCACTAAAATATCGATAAAAACAAGTTTTCTGATTTTCCGTTTTAAAAGCTAGTTTCAATAAAAATTTTCCAACCAGCTCTAATAGCAAGCAACAAAATTGGGTGTATTGAACTAGAACAATGGAATTGTTTTTATGATACGTGTTATCTACGGATGAATAAGAAGTATTGGCGTTCACTTGCAGACTGACAACGACTTCAGAACTAATATGTCACAGAAAAATATTTAAATAAATTGCAGTTGACTAGCACAGCTACACAGGACRGTGCAAAGTAGCCAAACTACGGGCTATAGTAGAGTCAGATGCAGAATATACCAAGCAATGTTTTGTTTTCAAGACAAGGACATAACCTTTTACCTCTTTGTTATTTTCTTAAGGCTATTTCTCCCATATATACTCAAAAAGTTCCTTAAAGTGACAGCTGCCCATCACATGTAACAAATTCCTGTACTAAAGGCCATACTGTGGGAGTGATTTTAAGCAGTGATTTTCTTTGATGTTAAGACTCTACTTGATTTAAATTTTTTTATATACCTCAGAGGAAGCACATTTTCACATTTCTATCAGCCAGAAAAATTTTCAAATTTCCAAACAGGTTTGTGGGTGGGTGCCAGAATGAATCTAAAAACAGAGTGTGAAGTATGCACTCTGTATAACCCACACTTCTTCTAAGAACTGATTACATGCCAATTCACTACATTCTTTCATGGCCATGGGATATTTCAGGGGTGACTAACGGGCAATCATTTTYGATTAAAAACTGAACTGAATAATACTATATATATTTGTTTTGAAGCAATCGGATGGTAGATGAATACAGTTAGCTTGTATTTCTAAGCAACTAGTTATAACATTGAGAACACTCAGGTTACAGATTATGAATAAAAATAATTAACTAAAATAATATTCTGAATTATTGAAGTACTATGGTTTTCATCTTTAAAAAATAAGCCTTGCTTTAACTGATTTTCTGTAAGGCTTGGCTTAAGTAAGTTTCAGAAATGATATTTGAATCATGTAGTTCTTTCATAAATTTTACATTCCAGCAATTAATCAAAATGTTAATAAAAAGTAAATACTGGGAATGGTTCGCATCGCTCACCTTTTACAGTTACTGGAGTAGAAACTGAGATTAATATTATGTTAATAAAATAACACTTCCAATACAATACTTGAATTCTTTAAAAACATTGATGTATGATGTTGACATTTTCAGCAATGTAAATATTTATTTATTGAGCTTGACATCTGATCTTGAATGCATATCAAAGGACAGGAAAATGAATCAGTCTTTTTAACAATTCAGTTTTGAAACAAAGAAAATGAGGTTTCAGTGCTGGAAAAAATGACTGATCAGCACTTCTTAGGATCAATAGAAATGAAAAGAAGTGTTGATCATGAAATGATTTTCTTCCTCACTGAAAATGTCAGTGAAAACAAAACTTTGATTTATTTTATCCTACCATATCTAAATCCAAATGCATTTTCAGATTGTAAATAGAAACAACAAAAAAGGGAATCAATTCTGTGGAAGTTCTTAACTACCTCTAGATACACGTGATTCMTAAGTATTTTTGTGATAAATTATGATGGGTTTGGACTTCACGCATTCTTCTTCTTATGCCAGTTAAGGATTGTAGTTTTGATCGTCTCTCTCATGCTTATCCAGTGAACATTTTGAAATATATTGACTCTAATCCAAGTAGCAGGAGAATCTGCAGAAAACATCTGGTTTATGATTTTGAAACCATAAGAATATGTTGCAAAGTTCTGCACGCCATTATTAACAGAAAACAGGCATTTTTTAAATAAACACCCTCACAAAATTTTCACTCGTGGTTGTAAAAACCCACAGAATGAAAAATAATCTGAATGTATTTGAAATATGAACATTTCTGAAAGGCTTTCCTGAGAATAAATATCCTTCAATTTTACTTGTGCAGTAGCAACATCTCGTTGGACACTACCTGTGGTGTGAAAGAAGCATTTAAGGAACATGATTTCAAGCATAAGCAATTGTGTTTTAGCCTCACATTCTGACTTTGCCTTTTTGGAAGTGTTTATAACAATTCAGCTTAAATAACATTACATACCATTTTACACCACTATTTGTACATATTTTTTAAAACGGTTTATACTGTCTCTGAAAATAGTGAATACTTTCTCTAAGATACCAATGCTGCGTTGAGTGATTTTTCTTTGCAGCTGTAGTATAACCTAGTTCAATTTCTCTTTTCTATAAACATCTTTCAGATTTGGTGTTTTCCAAGCAAAAGYTTATGATTTTCATATTCTGTTATGCTTGGGCAGACTTAGAATTTTTTTAGGCAATTTTCTTCATTAAGTCTAATCTTGTTTTTTTTCCCCCATGCCCCSACTTAAATATTTCCATCAGAACAGCACAGGTTCATCCCTGGTTCTTTAGATTATATAACTTGATCACCTGTTTGCAAAACAGTTCAATCTATTGCTAATGTGTCACTGAAAGAAATGTTTGGGATTTTATTTTTATTTATTTTGCAAATCTCCTGTCCTTATTGTTTCGTGCTGTGACTATGGATGCCTTATACTCAGGTGTTTTACAGTGAYGTCAGCGACGTCGCATCTCTTTAACTAGTCTGTAATTTTCTAGGACCTGCACCTGCTTCAATATTGCTTTTTTCACTTGATCGATTGCCTCAGTAGGTCTCTTTGGCAACATGCTGCATGTTGCTTTGTTGTCGTTCTCGTGGTCTGCTTAGGTACTCAAAGCTGCTGGCATATTTCTTTCAGAATTTTTACCTTGAAAAGAAAATATTACTTTGCTTTCTAAGCTCAGAATTCAGTTTCCTTCTTATCACTTTTTTTTTTCTCCCTAATGGGAAATGCACTTTACTCTCCTGCTTTTTTTCATTCTTTTATTTCAGTGCAGAATGCCCCAAAACATGTGCTAAGACAACCTGTTTTCCTGCTGAAAATGTCTGCCTAAAGTACGACTCTCTTTCTTTTTAACTGTTCGGCTGGTCCATACCTGGCTTTCTGGGTTTTCTTTCCAATTTCCACCCACCACCTGTCAATGTGTTGAGGTGCAACTATGTGAGGTTTTCAGCCAGCGTTTCATATGCTGTGGCTGACAGGAAAAGTCATCTTGTTTTTCCTAAACTGCTACACAAATTCTCTTGGAAGATGGAAAACAGTTAATTGCTCTCGTTAAATAAAGAACAAAGGTATCAAAAGGTTGATATCACAATATGAGATGCCCCAAACAGAAACATGCTGCACACAAATTAACAGGTAAGTCTGCAAGTACCGCACAAATAAACAGAAGGCCAAAAGAGCTATCGCGTTTTAAGATGCTCCATATCCTTACCTCCTTTGGTGGTGAGATTGTTTTTCATCTCAGTCTCTCAGATTTGCACCCACACTGGAATAATTTGAGAAGGTCACATGGAATACCTAGTGCAGGACGTATTTTAAGGCACTTGGGATATTTACTGTATTTGGAGTAAAAGAAATTTTCTTTTCACAAAACACTTTTGGGGAGGATTTTATGTTTTTATGTATGATGTACCAGGTATTTTTTTAGCAATTGTTAACATTTGCCATAATTCTAACTCACGTCATTGGTACGTTACTGGTATGATAATTACCTTTCAAAATAACTGTCAAAGATTTGGCTTGTAATGAGCTTGAAAAGCAAACCCTCTGGTTTTCAGATAGAGGTCAAATTCCTCTGAAATCCATTTAAGAAGTGTTGTATGGGAGACATGAAAGAAATCMACGAATGAATTACGAATGCTTTTTCTGCATTCAGGAACTTGGAATTAAATTGCTTTCTGCAGTACCATGTGTATCATATTCACAGGCAAACAATAGCATTTAGAACATGTCCTTGTTGAAGAAAAAAGTGAGTTTGAATGAGATTTTAAGGCATAGGTATGTATTATTCRCATCTCAGTATACATCAAAAAGTAGTAATAGCGGGTCAGATTGGACATCCACGATTCTCGTAAGTCTTTTCTTCTTTTTCCAAGCAATTGTTGAGAATAACAGTTACAGAAATGGATGGAAAACAACTCCCTTCTTGCTTACCTCCTTGGTTACAGCTTGAGCAGGGAAAAGGTGAAAACCTAGTTCTGCCTAGAGCATTTTTCAGTCTGGCTGCAGCTGGTGTTTGATGTCCAGTGCAGCCACGCGTGGGACAACCACCCCTGCCAGCCGCGTGGCAGCTTCTTGCAGCTTCCTTCAGTGCCACTGCTGTGCCCACGCAGACACCAGGGTTTTAACTCCGTGCTGTGAAAACACTTGACRTGCTTTTACCAAAGGTCTTAAGGGTTAGCAGCTAACTCATCTATCCCATCTCCTCAGCTGGAAAAATCTTACGAGATTTTATGGCAAAGGTTATATACATAATGATCTATTAGGAAAATATTTTTCTTTATYCTTTTTTATGCATTATTATATTCTTTATTATTAAGTATGGTTTCAAGTCAGGCCTAAGGATTAGGTGCTTAGTGCTGCAAGGCTGACTGTGTTACTGCTAGGCTATAGAAAAGGGAAAAATGATCAAAATGCTCTCCTAAAAGAGTAAAATACTTGGGTTTATCRCTTCACACATGGAAGATTCATTCTTTCGAGGAAAGTTCAGATACTTCTTATACAAGCAACTGTACATTTTAAATATGTGTGAGCCAAGACTAAATCTTATTTCATTAATAACTCTTAACTCATGTTTCATGTGGATTGTATCATTTTCGGTCATTTGAAATGGTTATACAATTAGTTAATTAAGATGAGTTTTGAATTGTAGGCAATATACATGAAAGTCAATGGTAATTTTTGAATGAAATCACAATAATTCTAATTACTGTTAATGATGGTTTCAGTTTCACAAAAGGGCCCTAGGAAAAGTTAGTATGTTCAATTGTTCTGTATTAACTCGATTAAATACAAATTCTTTGAATTGGTAACTGAACACTTCAACAAATTATGAAAATATTTTTGACAAATAACAGTAATACATTACTGGTCATTTACGTAATGATTCCCTTATTTGAGCATTTCATTTAATTGTTTTCACAGAAAGTACTTTGCCTTACAGATGGAAGTATTTGTCTCAAAAATGGTGCATGTTCTTACATGCAAACTTTTCTTCCTGTTGAGAACAACAAAGATTGAGCCTCCAAAGTGAAGTAATTTTACAATATATTATACAGAAAGGAATCCCAATGCAGGCTTCCTCACCTTTCAGGTGACTTATTTTGTAAATTAATATTATTTTGTAAATAAATAAATTAATAACAATTGTGTGGAAACAATAACTTCTGGATCAAATACTGATAATGAGACTTTGAATGACACCTAATATGCAAAACACTGTGCTGAGCTTCTCACGATCTAGTTGTTCCTAGGGATATATTTTTACTCAAATTGAAAGAGTCATTTTCTTTCTTAACCTAAAGTATAAGTTCAGCAATCTTTTCTCCTTTATTCAATTGAAAAAGGAAATAATTTTTCTGAAAGAATTATAGTGATAGGTTACATATTTGTATAAAGTAGTTCAAATAACTTGATAGTGATAAATTGATGCAACTCAGTTATTTCAGAGTACCATTTAACAAAAAAAATCATAGCTTTCATAAATTATGTAAAATGCACACAATTCCAGTTTATTTATATTTCTCTTAGAAATATTTTCCACATTACACCATTATTTGATTTGTTCAGTTTTGGTCAAATATTCATTCTATATATATTTGACAGTATCTTTATGTATCCTTAATAAAAAGAAATTAAGAGAACCATAAATTAAATCAAAATGACAAAAACATCCTAAATCTAGTTCAGGAATTTTCCCTGTTTCCTGGGTTTTCTCTATTCCATGATGGTTCTTCAGTGATCTATAAAAGTTAATAGACTAGAAAATGGGCTGTGCCATCTGTTCCAACTGTGATGACTTCATCAGGCTTTACCTGAAAATTTGAGCATAGTTCTCAAAGAGCATTGCTGTTGACTGTGAATACATCTGGCTCATCTGTGTGAGAACTGTTTTCAGTTTTGAATCAGCCTTACTGGTAGTTCAGGTTCTTGTAAAGAGAGCAATATCAAAATTGTTATTATGCTGAATATAATCGAGGGTACTGTGAAGAAAGATGAGCTGCTAAATTAAACAAACTATTGGTTGTCTCTCATGTATTTCAAATAGGCTTTGAACACTCATCTAGTGAGATGRATTGCACAGACTTCTCCTAGATGGTAAGTCTCCAGGGAAAGAAACATCGCTCTGCAAATACAGTGATGTATCCTTTTTCCTACTATTTGGAAAAAAATCAGCCATAACAAGAAAGTACACAGTACTTTGAGTTTATAAGATCTCTGTGAGGGAGGAGAGAAGTAGAAGAATTTGTGAAGTAGAAGGATTAGTGGGAGGAACAAAAGTTTCAAAAATCTTCACAATACCCCTTTTTTTTTTTTTTTAATCAATGGCTAAGCCCTCCCATGATGGAGAGATTCTGAATGCCTTTTAATCAACTCCAGTTGTTGCAACAAAAATTACAAGCAAGAAACATTTTATTTTCTYAACAGAGAAGAAATTACACTGGAGAACTGGGAGCTTTTTCCCTTATGTTTATAAATTATTAGTAATCGCTTCTTTTATACAGTATTAGTATCTCTTTCTCTCTCTCTCTCCCTGGTTAAGACATTTAAAAATAGGAATATTATTTATAATTTTTCTCTCTTTTCTTCAGTGTTATCAGACAAGGCATGTCTGCCCTCACTGCTCACAGYAGGAATGAACGCTATCAGCCCCGAACCCACTCCTCTTATGTGGTCTGACACACAAAGCTCACATTTTGGAATTTGTAGTAGTGTTTTAGCTCTTCAGGTGCACAAGACTTTTGATATAAGAAAGTGTTAGGCACATGCTGACAGCTGCCATATTTGTTTTAATTATTAATATAAAAGCTTTACATACTGACAGGGGGAGTCTTTATACAGTAGTAGGTCATGGACTGCTTTGGTCCAGTTCTTATTTCACCATAAGTCTGTAAACTTACTGTTAGAGCTGATCACATTTCTTCAACTGAAATATAACTCTAAAAAATGGATTTCATCCAACCTGGAATCTTCCTTCTGATTTTCAGTGGATTCATCTTTTGGGAAAAGTCTAAAGAAATTGTTTGGTTTCAGGTCAGCATTGCATTAATCTTTATCTCATACTCAAATATTGTATCTCTGAGAAACTATACTGTAAAACTCTTACTATTAGTCTTCCTTGGACTATTCCCTGCTATTCAGACCTCATTTCTTATGATTCTTCTCAGACCTGAGTCCAAGAAATAGTCCATCAGATCTTCTAGCTATGGTCAGTCATTTGTGCTTCTGTCTATCTGCCACCAAGGGCATGTATTTACTTTTCTAAAAGGAACCTGATGCAAAGATGCCTYAGCTAGAACATAACTTCTACCAAACAAAATGCTATGTAGAAGTAACAGTTCAGTCCTGAAAGTGGTTCAGTCACATATGGTGGAACAGCCCGATCAGACACTGCGCTGTATCTGCACTTACACTGGCGCTTATTCCAAAATGTTATACTGATTTCCACTGTATGGCGTAGATATGTTCTGATAATCACAACCTGGATAATAGGGACGAAAGGGTCAGTGATTTTAGGATTTTGCTGGTATATGCCTTCTTAATGGAAAATCACTGTTGAAAACACACAAGATAYACTTTGAATTGACTTGTCATAAACCAATGCAAAAATAAAAACAAACAGTTTTCTTGATATAAGCTTTGCTATAAATTTCCATAATTTAAAGCAACTCCCCAAAACTATTGCTGAAGTATCTCTTATTTATTGCCTCTTGTATTACGCATATCTTAGGAAGTTAGATTTTCATTATTTTTATGTGCTTTAGTATTTAGGAGGACAAGGTCAAAACACCCAGGGACCATGGAAATCAAGGCACAGCTCCCAATCATATCTGTATAGGATCACACCAACTTTTTCTTTAGAGGCACAATGGCAGACAGTAGTGAGAGGCTGTTCAGTCAGGAAAGTGCTAACAAAATGGAGATATGTCAAAACATAACAGTTTTCTTCCAGGTCAGTGTTTCCTGATTTTCAATGGCAAATAAGGATAGTACATAATGCATTGTGAACAACATTGAGATTTTTTTTTCTCCTAACTCATCTGGGCCAAGGCTGGCTGTGGGGTCAGGAAAGGAGGTGGCAAATCACATCTAATGCCAAATCATCCCCTTCCCACTGCAGACATCATGGTCTCATTTTCTTATTCTAGGGGCTTGTTTGCATTTGCTCTGTTAAACATTATATTGGAGCCTTAACCATATTCCTGACTCAGATTCCTCTAAGGGCAAAGAACAGGTCAAAGTCCAAGCAAATGCCTTCAGTCTGGGCTGCACGGGGGAACAGCACTGGTCAGAGCTCCTGATGCTATGGGACTTGAAGGGAAATTCTTTTTYTAAGCTTCAGGCTAAATCAGAGAGTCTGCATCTTTAAAAATGCTTTGAATGGTTTAAAGGAACTCTAGTGAACTGATCTCAGAGTGTGTTTAAGCATCCTAGCTCAGGATTTGACCCTAGCATGGCGAATTTAAAGGAAAGCTGAGGGTAGGGAGTAAGAGGATGACTGTGGTGTTAAGGAAAGGACTTCAAGGATAAACAGGAACATGGAACAGAGACATGTCCATGTATGACTGTGTTGAATATTATGACAAAGCTATTCATGTCATGTTTAGTCCCGCTAGACTTTGCCTTTTGGTACTCTGGTACCAGCTAAGTACCACCAGGACAGAGTATGACTTCGGCACCGGCTCAGAAGACTCAACCAGCCCTTTGAACATGGCTTTGAATAAACACTGTCTTCTCAGCYGGACCTTGACACACTTTCTTATCAAGAAAGCTACGCTGATAAACAAATACTATGTCATCATCATTTACTTCGTTAACTTTGTCATTTGCTATAAAGTAATGCCTGGGTTTCATGAAGTGGGTCCTCTGTAATTCTTCTGGAACTCACAAAAATCCCTTGTCATTGCTGTATTTTTAGCAAAGAAYAATGAATAACTGATAGGATGAAATATAGTGCTACATAATTGGCAAATGGAGAACGTTTTGCAGAAATCACTCAAACTATTTTGAATTTCATTTCTAGTCATGGTTTATTTAACACTAGCCGAGTGCAGAGAGTTTCACAAAAGATTGATGAGCCTCTAGAGCAATTCCTAAGCGTAATATTATGTCTTAAAGAATTATGTCACTTTCTTTAAGGGTGCTGAGAAAGATATTACTATGCATCAATAAAAATTCAAGTTTTACCAGCCATCTGTATTGTGTAAATCAAGTAGAGGGTAAGGGTTTCCCTAGAAAATAATTATGAAATGGAATGAGATGGCCCAAAAGGCATTTACTATACTAAAGTTTGTCGGTAAATGTATTATATTGCAGCTACAGTGAACTTCAGAATAAATTTTAAGGACAACATTTTCAAGGATTTGTGCCCAGGGCCCTGTTTACATGTGGAAAATGGCCCAGGGCCCTGTTTACATGTGGGAAATGATGTTTCTTCTCCTTTGAGTTAGGACTTGTCTGCAAGAGAGAGGTGTACCTGCTTGGTTTGAAGGATGATTTTTAAACTGCTTTAAAGCTGATGGGAAACACTCTTCACCTTTGTTCAGCCATTGTGTTTCAAATGAACTCAGACTCATCAGAAATCTTTCAGCTAACTGAAATTAAATAACCTGAAAAACATATATATATGTATGTGTGTGTGTGTTTGTGTAAACATATGTTTGTACGCATACGCACAAAGAGGAGGTTGTGACAGCTAAATAAAGGCAAAATGTTTTAATAAATCAGTATCATTTTTCCATATAGAAAAGACCACAATCAAATTAGCTGTTAAATACCATTAATTTCATATTTACCTCCATGCTAGGAATATTTTGGAGGTGTTCAAGGAAATTAAACTACAATTATATAAATACTTAAAAAGATGATTATATGTATCCTGGGTCCTGCCTGCATCGAAGACACCAACATAATCATGTACATGTAAAATCCTATCTAATATGTGTGACATGGATAGCTAAGTGTGAACATATCCATTATAATTATGTAAAGAAATGTTCTTCTCATCATCTCCTGGATTATGCCTGAGACTTCTCCAATAGCTCCACAAACACGAGACAAAGGAATGGTTGAATGCATTACAGTTGTTAACATAGACCTAGAGTTAGAGCTCTATTTATGGTTTTGGAAATATATAAATTTTTGTTTTATAAAGCAAAAAAAAAAAAAAAAAGAAAAAATCTCAAATTGAAAATGTTTGTCCAACTTCCACTCCCTTCAGAAATACTTATTGTGACACTTAAGAAAAAAACCCTGTAAAGAAAGGACTTACTATAGAAATAATTACTGAATTTTTCAAATACAATCAAGAAGAAACAATATTGGATTGTCGTCTAAGTTTGCTATAGTTCATATTTGTAATTGCATGTTTTAAGCAGAATTTATTTTTGTAAAAACCAGTAAGCAGTACAAGTGTAGGCTGTGCAGAAAACAACCTAAGGCGGGTGTCACTTGGATGTAAAGTCTTCCGAGGGTTGGCCAAAACACACTTGAAGAAAAGATGCACAAAGACAGTGAAGGGCACCGATGCGTGCGTTACCTGCCCGGTGGTCCCCAAGGCCACCGGCACGTCGGGCAGCAGCGCTGCCCTGTGCCGTTTCCCTCCCGGGAGACAAGACCAGCCGTTCCATACCAACACCAGGAGGTGCACTAAGACCAYCATATAATATCACAGACATTAATGAGCTGTTATTTTCAGACAGTGATGGCTTGGGGTGCAACTGAAACAGCTTGCAAAGTAGCAAGGGGTTCTCCTGTCTTTTATCAGTTACCCCAGAGCATGGCGGTGCCTCTCGCCATTTGTGTAATAACGGCTGCCTGCCAGGTTGTAACAGCCGTGCCTCACTCTTACAACGCCAGTCCTTCTCCTAGGTATGTACAATCTCATTTAATTTCCTGAAAATTCACTGCAGTCAAGTGAAGCACGCAGTGATGTTAAGCAATATTTATTCACGATAGATTGCAATGTTGATGGCCCTAGATGGACCATTTAAAAAATTCAGCGGGTAGCTCTTGTGAATAGGGCTCGTTCTCAAACGCCACACTTTTTAAATATTAACAGTCAACAAAAACATGTCTTTCTCAAGGTGACGCTTCATTACTCACATTAAGTGACCCTGACTTCCACCGTGCAGAATGGCTCAGCTGGGGCTCTGAAGCCACTGCTGGAAATCTCGTCTCCCACCCCACTGGGGCAGGAGAATTAGCAGTGCCRGGGGGAAATAACTGCAGTCCTAGGCTGGACTGCAGAGCCACTGTGGGGTAGGCAGGGAGGCTGGTGCTGGGGCTTCGTAGATGGTATTGCAAAGCAGAGGTAGATAGCTGAGCCCAGCCAGCTCCTGGTACAGCGATGGGCTAGGCAGAAGGTGACTGGCATGGCAGAAAAGCATGCAAAGTAAAAAGGGATGATAAAAAGGAATGATTTGGGGAGGAGGAAAGCAGGAAAGTGATTACATTGAAGGGAAGGAGTGATCTTGATGCCAAAATACCTTGCTGTGGCTCTTGTCAGAGGCCCTAATGAATTCCAGATGTTSAGCCAATGTATACCGCTACGAGGGGGCTGCAGAGATGCAGTCGACTTTCTAAACAAAATTTGTATGGTGCAAACTTTCTGGTAATGTACAAAATAAATAAATAAAGCCAAAGCAGAGAGGAAAAAATACTGACAATGAAAAAAAAACCCAACAGACTATCTTCCATCTCACTCCCATATATTCTTTGCAATTTTGCAACACTGAAAATGCAAGTGTGACAATCAGGAATAGTACTTTTCTACTTGCAAACTGAGGGAATCTACTCCAGGATTATTGTGAGATGGTGTGCACCCCACTATTTCAGTTGTGCTTACTTTGCAAAAAACAATTGAAGCTTAACATTTATAGCCATAGAAAGCTGTCTGATATTTCTATTTGAAAAGTACAGTAAGAAACAGGTCTGTCTGAAATGCAATCTTTTATTTCATTTCCTCCCTTGAATCAGAATAGACCAAATGAAGAATAACTGAGAAAATGACTTGAGTAACAAAGAACTAAGTGGTTTCCTATCAGAGAAAAAAATGTATAATCTAGAAAATTACACAGTTGCTCTAAATTCCACTTCCTGGTTTTCACTTTTCTTGGCAYGTAGGCTTGGCTCACGGAAAAATGTATAGATATTTATTTCAAAAACATGGTTCTGGTAAGAGCTAGCAGGGGTCTGATAAGTCATCTATGTGGTAATTTCTTAACTATATTCAGGTGTTCAGTATGTTAAAGTAGAAGCAGTTTGAAACTTTCCAAAGTGTTCGGGAACAATTTTGATGTTGCTTAATGTCCCAACTCATAAACTTCTAGAAAACATTGATAAATGCCTGAGAAGTCCACAYTGACATTTTGCAAATGAATGTTTCATTTCTTTACTGAAATGTGTTTAGCTTCAAAGTATTAGCAACTCAAATATTTTTGACTTATTTAAAAGTCAAAATCAAAATATAACTTTCAAAATCACTCTGATATTTGATGACCCAAASTAATCCATTTTCCCCCTCTTCTTTTTCTTTAAATTTCATTCAAATACAGGATAACAGTATTTCTAAAACCTCAAAAATTCTTACGGATAAAGCAAAAAAGATTTTTTCATCCCATATATTTATTGTAAATTTATTAGATCAGGGTCCCTCACAAGGTGTCTGTACAAAGCTTGTTATGACTGGACTTGGAAGTGGGCCTTCTCCAGGCAACAAGTAATTGTTATTACTGCATAACAGTTACTGACCCAAAAACTAGAAAATTCTTAAAGATGAGAGATGAAGTAACTCACAGGAATGGAGTTTAGTGCTCTGTGATTTTAATTCTGTAGGCTAAAGGTAGGTTACACCTCAGCTAGGTTAGCATGATCTCGGTAGTCCAGAATGCATATGCTTTGGGTARTTTTCAAAATAAAACAAATCTGAGAATAATCTGGCAATACAGACTCAGGAGTTCTCTAGTGAATGTTATAACAGACACACTACGTAGCTGTGCTGAACTGTCTTTGCTCACTTCAGCCCCTTTCTTTCTTGACTACATAATCACCCAGGTTCAACTGGAAGGTTTTCTTTGCCTTCCTGGCATTCTGTTACTAAATAATAATGATAAAAATCTTGTGGGCCAGAAACCATGGTTTTCAGTAGCTCCCAGACATCATGGTATATGCCCACTGTTATTCATCTAAAATGAATCAAAATGTAGCTGCAATCTTAGCCATTAAGGCTTCCCCACTCTTTGACTTTTTGGAAAAAGAATGAATAGTGAAAATAGACTATAATAGCAATGTTCCTCTGTATGACACATCTAGAAAAAGACAACTGTAAATTCATATGAAGACTCCACTCTTCCTTGGGAATGTAACTTCAACTAATTCACTCCAGCTATCTATAAGCCTACAGCTAAAAAATTCTGCAACCGTTTCACAGTGGGGAGTGCTACATTTTTTTGACCTGCAGTTTAACTGCAAACAAGCACATAGCAAAGAGGCATGGACCAGTTTACAGCCTAAAAGCGTCTATAGATTTTCCTGAGGCAAAGAGAAATCACAGTGCCCTGGGTGAGCCACAGGCTATTAATAATTATCCAGTTTCTGTTGAGGGGTTGCTTTCCTATTTTTCTTCAGCATTTCAGCCAGATCATCAGTTTTCTGCCTTAACAGCATCGACCATCCAAGAAAAAGTTCCCTGTAGGAGAAATGCTCCCTTTCCTAATTCTGCTCTCATCTTAATGCTGCACTGTTGTACTACAGCTCATGTCTGAATTCAGAGCTGGCCAAGCATGGGAAAAGCTAATCAGCTCCGTAATGCAAGGAAGATCAAGTGCATCCCCGCACTAACTGGGTATATCTCTTTGAGAACACTGGCTAATGTCAYGGTGCCGCACGGGGATTGCCCTGAACTGAACCAGCGTGGCCCACTGCATAGGGCAGACACAGAGTTAAGGCTTCAACAGACAAGTTTCGGTGATTTTTAATTGTTGTTCTTTACAGACATTACTGCTCCACAGCCATTTCCTTCTGCTAGAGGTTACTGCCTTGATGGAAAAAGTGACAGAAAAAAATGACTTCATCTGTAGTAGATAATGCTAAGCGATCAACTGAGTTGGTTAAAGAGCAGACAGATAGCTCACTCTGCAACCCAGCTAGCACAGCAGTGACATTTTTCTCCAAATACTTTTGRAAAGGCAACCTAAAGGCCTCCCATGTCTTTGACAGCACTCCACTAAACAAAAAGATTTTGATTTAAATAGTCACCTTTGGAAGAAAAAAGGAATGCTAATGAATTCATTAAAAAGCAGTTGAATGGCAATCAGCTTTAWACCATTTTCCATGGCTGGCAAAGTAAAAATACTGGAAAGGTTACCAAAYGAATAGCACGCAAGCAGAAAAGGTCGGACAGCTAGCAACACTCATGGGATAATCTCCTGCAATATTTTAAAGTATGGGCCAAGTGGATCAGCTCTGARACCATGACAGAGATCAACTCCATCATGACCTGGCAATCTCGATAGATGAACACGGAATTATTATTAACATTGTATTCACACTTTGTTTTACTAATTCATACTCCTAACACACACCATTTCATTCTGAATGTATGGAGTTTTTGAACAATTGTGAAAAAAATAATCCTTCATTATTATAGTAAGCATTGGAATGAAGATATATCTAAGCCACAGTTACTCTGTCTCAAAATCATTTTAAAAGTGTCTTCAGCTTTGTTTCTTTCAAAGTGTAGTGTAGCTTAGATAGCATATATTTAGCATCATCCAGAAGTYTCCACTACTGAGAGTTTTGAAGGTGAAATCCTATCATTTTTAGACAAATGATCTTCTTTTTCAGTGTCACGTATTTCGTGTTTTACAATATATTAAACTGTTATGCTTTGAGGATCAAACTGTAGACCAGGCTCTGCACAGTATGGCCTGGATTATTTCTAATATCCTTTTCTTTCTACAGATGTGAACGTTCTTGATTTACMGAGAGAGTATAAGGTCAGACTTTGCCCTAAAATGAAGTCAAAATGAAGTCAATTTTTTTGAAATGCAAAATTCACACAAAATTTTTGCTTAGGATATTGCATCCATATATGTATACATACATAGGCATACAGAGACATACCGTGTCTCCACTGTGRCAATGAGTTCTGAGGAGCAGGGCACGTAGGAAGGGCTCGGCACATCTGTTATCCTGTTTCTGACACTTGCCACCACCTTGTGCTTCCAAAAAGATTCCCTTTCTCMTGCCAAGGTCCTTTAAAAAACGGACTATTTTTTGAAACTTGGTGGGTTAATTTGCATAATAGAGGTATCCTGAGAAAAAAATAATTTAAATATAAATTATTAATATTCTGAAATTTGGTTCTGTTCTGATTGAGAACAACTACCTAATTTCTCTATCAGAATGAAAACCCAGCTCTCTTGCTCCTGAGACCACCTTGTAATAGGCTGCTTCRATTTTGACTGCTTTGTAGTAAAGCAGATGATCAGAAAGATTTTCACTGGAATCCTGCCATCTTTCCAGAGGCTGTTGTTCAAACTCATTTGTCACTGTGTAACAATTATGAGTAAGTGAATTCTGATAGAAAAGTGCTTCACTGAYAAGTCTTTTAATATTGACTTCCAAAATTTCAATTTGTAATGATTATTTTAAAGACTTCCCATTTGAAAATCACCAATTTTAAATCCTGGCATATCATGAAGATTGACTTTYAGACTGGCATCCTTACAGACATGCAGTATTCTGCCATTTTCTCTAAAAAAATGTCAAGACTGAGTACCCAACACAGCGTCTTTGGTGATGAAGCAAAGTTAAGAGTCTGGAAACAAACCAACAGAAAATATCGTGTTTTTAATCTTGATAATCATAGTTGGCCCCTGCTACAAATGCGGCAGTTCAACTCAAGGGGCAGTAGGCTGTGATTTGCGTGAAGGAGCGAGGTAGTGAGGCCAGAAGGATTGGCGAGGTGGGAGTTTCTTGGGCTTAGGCCGTCCAAGACTCTGTGCTGCATGGGGAGGCTCAGGAGACTATAGGTCATGGACTTCTTTAGTTTAAAGTTTTCTCTCTTTCCAGCATTATTTTCACCTTAGAGTTGCCATCTGAAGCACTTACCTGACTGCTTCCTAACTTATATTAGGAAGAAACAGAGAGATGGATTATCCTMGACCTGTTATTTAAACTGCTTAAGCCAGCGCAGCTCATTCTGAGTGATCTGAATTAGGCAAGACTCTAACAGCAGCTCATCTAAAAGATAGCAGGGAGCAGCAAGATTGAATGGGGAAGGAGGGAGATCCAGAAGGTGGCACGTATCCACAGCAAAAGCTAGCAGAAGACAGCAGTATAGATTTAGCCTGAGGAGGATAATGCAGGCAGCTGATACTTGTCTTACGGTAACCTAAAATGAGCTTGTTCTCAGTTTTCACATTTGTGAGAGAAGGCCTGAGTCTCTGACAAACTTTGTYGGTAAAAATAGCTGCAGAGTGGCTATAACATTAGTAACACCAGTCAGTGGACCAAGACATTGTTGAAAGTATTTATTGCTGAGGTGGTTCAGTATTATAAAAGAGAAGAGTTTTCAGGAGCAGATGCCCAAACTTTCCACTTTTTAACATTTAATTGCACTGCAAATTTGAGTATAGCCACAAAGGAAAAGGAACAAGGGAATATTTTAAAGTTCATTGTTACTGTGTTTAATCACTGTCCAGCTTCTAAGGTTTAAAATGTCCCACTGCACACAGTATTGTATTGCTTAAGCCAATAAACAGAAAATCAGGATTGCATATAAACCTTTTATACAGTATTCCTTGTGGTGGAAGGGTAAGGAAAGCTTATTACAGAAACTTGTAAAGTTGGATCTGGAAAGTACTAACATAGTGTTATTTTAAGAGTTTTCCTCAATATTTTATAGATGTTAATGTGGACAGTATGAAACTCTCTGCCACATGGAGATTGAAAGGGCACGTGAGGTCTGATGAAACTCTGAGAGACAAAAGATATCACTTCCAAAAATTTTTCTCCTCTTCTGAGGGAGACTACTACTGAATTTGGTGTCCTCCAAGATGAAGTTCAGTATTTTAAACTAAGCAGCTGATGAAGGCGGGCATCTACAAGAGGAGTGGTCAGCTGAAGTAGTCCACTTTCTCTTCTTTGACTTCCCTACAGGTATAGTAAACCCCAACAGATGCAGAGGGAAGAAGCAATTTCTTAAATTATCAGAGCAAGATTTACTAGAGCTTTTCTTTCAAAGTCCTCAAGTTGGTGCCTAAYAGAGTGTGCTTTTACTTATGCCAAGTATATATGAAGTGTCATTAAAGCAGAAAAACACATTTTATATCTATTTTATGCACACATTAATGATTACATCAGTCTCAATACYAATTAACCAAGTAAATATTTATGTAACCCAAATTTACCAAACAATATGATAGATCTAACAAGAGTTATAAGTCACCAGAGTCCAAGTTGAAATTTCAACATCTGTATTTCAGTTAGAAGTTTGTCTGTCAAAATAATTTAGCAAATAAGGCAGCAAAATACCATAGAAGGGAGATGGAGTGAATTCATTCAAAGCTCTGTGAATATGCAGTAATTTCAAATATAAGATGAATCTCTTCAGTGAYTTCAAGAATGAGGAAAAAATTGCAAGATTGGTATTTATAAATATTTTTTATCAYGGTTATAGTGAGATAACCAACAAAGTGTTTTCCCTACCCACATCACCCAAACTTTTGACCTATGCAGTTTCTTGCAACAATAACTGCCTAATAACTGTGGTTTGTACTGACACTTGGTATGTTCTGTCCATATACTTCACAGCACCGTCCTCAAGAAGATAAGCATTTCCAACCTCCCTTTAGACAGGAGACAGGCTCACTCATGGAGCAGGATGCAGAGACTCTAAAGGAAACAGGGACTCGAAGAGGTACAGTGCCTAGTACAGTACTGGGCACAGGTATCAGTAGCTCAGGATCATCCTAGCAACATGGGTGATGCCTGGGTGAGCAGCCCAGGGTTGAGCCTAAGCGATGAAGCACTCTGGCTCAGGTCTAACTAGCAGCTTGCACAGTGATGGCAGTGTGGCTTTCTTGCCTCATAGTCTACAGATAGCTCAGCAGAAAAAACCCTCAGGAACCCTGCCCTGCCCTGTGGTCTAGTGCTGATATTCCTCACGTGTTTGGGAGGAGATATTATTTGGTGTAGAAATTGCAGTATGGCCAGCGCAGACCCCTACTGTCCTGAGTACTCCTCCACTGCTCCATTTAGCTTCAGTTATGCTGTCTGCAATCTTCAGTTTGCAAAACTCCCAAATATTCCTGACTATGCCAAATAAATATTCAAAATACTACTCTTCAGTTTACAATGTATTTCTTTAGCAATTGTATCACAGTTYCTTAATATGACACAAAGATTAAAATATGTGGTGTGCCACGTGATCTCCATATAGAGGCAATTTTTATAGCAAAAAAACCTCACCCAAGCTTCCAATCTAATGATTTATTGATATCATGTTGCTGAGCACATGCATAGTCTTCTCCCCTCCCATACTCTTAAGTCCTGCAGACAGATCTTTAGTGATGAAGATAGTCAGTACACTATTAATTTTGTACAACAATTTACACTAGCARTAGATCTCACCAGCTCAGTCCGAACACAGGGTGTTCCCATAAGGCTTTCAGCCTTCTCAGCGTAATTTCTAACCCAGAAGCAATAACAGCATTCTCTTTGCAGTCTAAATGTTCCAAGGAGATCCAATCTCCCTTTTGCTTTAGAGCAGTTCTGAAATGCAACATTAATGCCTTCAAGAGATTTTCAGGAGGAGTTCACTCCAAAGTCAACATTATATAGTGGAAGTACGCCAGGATAAAATTAAATGAAAAATAAGGTTACCCATAAGCTAACACTATGATATATTAAGGTTGGAGACCCTACTTCTAGCTCTGGTTTAGTAAGGAGAATGTGCATTGCATCATCTCATTGAAGCTTGTCAACCATATACACATGACTTACACTCTCTTTCCTGGAGAAAGAGTAATTAGAGTAAGTCTATTTTTCATATGGGAAGAAGACGAGGCAGTCAATATAATAGTTTGAGRTTGCAGTAACATTATTTTTCCTCATAAATACAAAGACAACTCCTCCTCCTTTYAAATTTACAATTCAGTTAACAGAGTGTTTCAAGAACTGCTTTTATTTGAAAAGATACATCCACATACCTTGCATTTAAAAAATGTTTTTCATTACCTTAAAAAAAGAAAAAGAGGAAATGTAAATTTTTCAACAGCAACAGCCCTGCACTGCTTAACTTTGGAAGGAGTGAAAAGCACCAGAGTCTTGGCCCTTSCTCAATGTTGGAGGTCAGATCTGCCAAAAATGAGCAATGAACAGTGGTTCTCTAACTAGCAATAGGACTAAATCAGATGAATCCTGCTTTTTACAAGAAGTATTCTTATGAAGGAACCGTTTTTGATTAAGCTGCTCCTGTGTTGTTGGCAAGCCCAGGCAGGGACATCTGCAGCCTTTCAGCTTGCACGAGGAATCCTGGCTTAGTCTTTGCTAAAAGGTCTGGTGTATCACAGTAGTCTGTGTTCAGAATGGTAACCAAGGGGTCATTCATGACTGAAAAACATCAGGACTATCTACTTTTTACTCAATTGTTTACTCTGAAAACAGCTACGGCTTTCACTATAATCTCACTGAATGCAGAATTCAGGTCAATGTATTCAAGACAGCTCGAATTTTATTGCCTCTGGAAACAGAAGTGTCTAACAAGCTCCTTCTCTGCAGCCAGTACTCACTGAAAGAAGCTGAGAGTCTCCTACGGAAACATGCATGTGTTTGGTGGGGGGAGTCAAAATTCATGGAAGAAGCTATCCAGCCCCCCTGTGTAAATTCCCTACTGCATTGGTGTGAAAAAGGCCCGAGACCATAGGTAGATCTTCCAGAGAGCACTTTCTTTTTCTTTCTTTCTTTTCTTTTTTCTTTTTCTCCCCCCCCCCTTTTTTTTTTAGGAAGTTAATTCATGAGCCACTTTGTGACACTCTCAAGGTTTGCTAAGAAAAATTGCACAAATACACATTGCTCAGGCGACATTGTAGAAAAATTTAGTTACAGAGTGCTCCAAGARATAAGGAATGTTGGTTTTCTTCTAGTTTTTAACTCTTGCTAAAGGAGTTCAAGCTGGCCGACAAGTTACCTAAATACTGTAACAAAGATAAATACACACGTACACCAACTAATTTGAATATAGTTAAATCTCTAAATTTACTTCTTTCACTGATCCTGGTCTGGAAAATAAGATCGCTCTTTTCCTGAGTTACTGAGAAAGTCCAACTACGGACTAGGATAAAGTCCCGCTGCATTACTCTGGAAATGCAAAGGTGCTGTTGGGGGTCAGCTGAGATTTTCCATGACACAAGACACACAATGGTGTGCATTAAAACAGCCATGTGAACTTTGTATGGCTGTATCTTACATTTGAGGGGAAGCTAGGGTAGGCTAGGTAGCTGGAGTGCCTTCAAGTGGATYGGGAGCTGTTAACACAGAGCTATGGTTTCAACTCTTAGTTTGTACATYCAAATAATGAGTATGCTAAGGTGTYTGGATGAGCTCTCTCTGGCAAGAGAAGTGAGGTGGAGGGACATGGGCATGGAAAACTAACACAGCCAGTTACCTTGGGAAACTTCTTGGGACCAAATTCTACAGACTCTTAATCACATGAATTCTTTTTGCAGGGAGCATGGAGAAAAAGATCTAGTCCTCTTTTTGATCAGTAAAAGATTTTCATTTCCATGGCTCTCAATCTAGTGTGTATACAGTAAACACAACAACTAAAGAAGTGGAGAAACACAAGAGAAAAATGGATTGCATCTGATGATCTCCTTCTTATATAATCAYTTTGGATTTTTTTATTATTATTTTGGCTTTGCTATTTGACAAGCATTTTGGCATGCCATCAAAGGATGCAAAGGATACTATAATGTTTGAAGAATAGCAATGATCTATATCTCTATTAAAAAAAAATTCTAAAAAACCCATTCACCTCCCCATGAATATCCTAAACAAACAAGTACAAAGGAATTTCATTATTTTTCTTATGTGAAGCCAAATTTTCACTCAGGACAGTGTCACTATCTGCTTTTGTAAACAGTCATGCAATTTATACTCTTCCTCCTGATTTTGAAATGATTTTTTCTCATATTCTCTTCTTGAAGAGTATTAAGTCATTTCCACTGCTGCTTTAGGTTTGCAGGAACAATACTTATAACCTGATTTAGCACAGTTTCACATTTATTCACAYCAAAAAACTGTGACACTTCTGAATAAAATCAAAATTAATAACTTTTTAATAACATAAAGGAAGAGGGAAAAACTACTGTATGAAATGAAACCAAACAAAGCCTAAGTGAAATAGAATGTGCCAATGTGTTAACATGTTAAATTGTGTTAAATGGTTAAAAAAAAAAGAGAGAGAGAGAGAGAGAGGAAAAAGAAAAGTAAAACACACATATGCAGTCTCTGAATAGATGTGATTGGAGAAGTAGACAAATGTATGGAAATTAGAGGAAGAGTCCTGAAGAGCACATGCATAAAGAGAGCAGTTACTGGAAGAAAGCATTTCACAAATTTTACTATTTTACAAAAATAAAGTTAATAAAGTTCTGGTCTTTTAACTGGCTTGTCTCTTCTTGTCTGTTGACTAGGATTATGTGAATATTTAATTATTTAGTTCTGCAGACAAATGGAAATATTTTCTAAAAAAAAAAGTCAGTTCAGATCAAATTCCTTTAAAATTTATTGATTTTATTTTCACGACAACAGACAGCTGTGTAATTCAACAAGGAATAAGCATTCCTTGCTTAGAATATATAAGCAAATAAAACAAAGGGCTCAGTTCCCCAAAACTAGTGCTGTTCCCCCTCTAGCTCAATGCTGAACCATGAGGCCGCTCACTCAGTGAGGAACTAGCATTCGGTTCCCTGCTTTGCCTCAGGTCTACTCCTTCCCACGAGAAAACTTAGGTATGCTTTTTCCACACTAAACAGTATTCTGGGATTGTGGCAGTTTTTGCTGTTGGAAATGTTCCATTTTTTGCATGGAATAATTAAATATTTGTTAGACCAGAAGAACCATAACTCTGTAGCCTTGCAAGCAGGCTATTCATTGGGCATAGGCTGGGAGTCCGTCATCACCATTCTTGGGTGAATATTCTAATTACAAGGCTCTTGAACCACACTTATTCACTTGCAATTATTTCAGTGTTTTATGCAAAGTTGAACAAAGACATCCAGCAGCTTTRAAGCATCTCAAACGTTCTAAACAATGTTGGTTTGGAAACCTGCCAGAAAATGAAGGCTCAGATCCTTTCAGTAGACACCTCCGCACAGATGTGTCCTCCTGAGGGAATTCTGTACCTGAATAGTCTTGAGTATCCCCACAGTGATGTACCCATTTGTGAAAAGAGAACATCCTCTTGTCTGAATCCAGAATTCATTCCCCTAGCCCTCCAAACTAGAAAAATGTTTGAAGATTTTAATTTAACTGAAACTGAACTGAAATTCAGTGAATTTGTTTGCCAGAAAAAAAAAATCAGTCAGCTTTGCTACTTACCTTCATCTTTCATAATCAGAAACACTCTATCAGAGGATTTCACAGGAGAAAAAAATCTAATTTGTAAAGGAATATTCCATTTGAGAATATCACCAATCTCAGTTTTCAGAACAGGCTGCTGTAATGAGAACAACAAAAAAAATATAGATTTCCTTSTTACCAATTTTGGCAGAGAAGAATCCTTCTTCCCACAACATCTTCAGGTGAATAGAACTTGCCAACAAAAACAGGGCAATGGAGGGATAATAATTTTGGTATATTGAAACAAAATGAAATTCTGGAATAATTTGTTTAGAAAATGTTCTCATTCATTAAGACTTATAATTACTATTTAATTTTTATTCTTAAGCCTTTTTAATGTATTCATGAAGCTGGAGAAAATTTACTGACTGCAATTTGTTAAATTTCTAAGATTAGTTTAATACAGTTATTTGAGTACAGGCTCAAGTACTAAGTTATATATTTCTATATATATATTTCTACTTGGTAGAAATTCTTTTCAACTTAATGTTTCAAACTAACCACAGAGAAAGATATTCTTTACCACTGGAGTTATAGTTCTAGTTTTACTCAAATACCATCYTAGGTGACTAAGCAAGTTCCTGAGAAGCCTCTGGAGTTTGCTGTACAAGGAACTGCTGTTTTCACCATATTTAGGTTTAGAAAGGAGATTCCTACTGGGTATCCGAGTGATCCTCTTCACCTTAGCCCATTCCTATGGTATCAGAGTAGAAGAGAGTTTTGGCCAAGGACCCATCACACTTTGTCTAAAAGCTATACACAGCTTACTGTTCCATACTGCCATAGCAAGGTAGACTTGATCCTGCAAGTTATTTACATTTCACCCTACCCTTATTTATGGTCTCAMTTGCTTGATTTATTGCTTAATGTTTTACTGAATCAGGACCTTATGCAGCGATTGTTGGAACTGCCTGACATTTGACTTTCTGAAGGTATTTCTATACCCCAGTCATGGATTTCAGTGTATTGTGGGCACATCCAAGCAACATTTATACTAGCTCATCTCAGTACCAGYAAAGTCCTGGATACGTGGCATGGCGCTAGTGTGGACCCAGTTCCTGGCTATTTTACCTTGTGTCTCCCTATGCTTCACAGTGCATACAGCACTCCAGTCTACTGCAGCTTGTCTATTACCAGTCCTTAAGCAGGACTATTTTAAAGCTGGCTCCGATGTCCTTGTGCAGTAGTAACTGCATTGTATACACTGCTAAGGAGTTCAGATTAAAAATGAGAAATGACAGATTATTGACTCTGGGGGTTATGGGAATGGRGGACAGGTTCCCTTCCCAGAGCGTTAGTGACGATTCCAACCTTAGAAATACCCATAAGTGTACAAACAATTCATAACTTTGGCAATTATCCTAAAAAAGTTATCTGRTGTTTGGATTGACAGGTTATTTTGGCACCTGTAAGTGACTATTTCAATGATATTCCTTTCACTGATACGCCTGTTTCCTTTAGTCTCTATTTGCTACATTCTATATATTATTCATYAACAGAAATTTCACATATTCTCTCCCAATAAATAAATAAATAAGATAAATATATAGCCAGCAACAGGCTATAAAACAATATCAAAATGATGTACTGTGCCTGATTCCAACCTAGAGACTAGTGAGAAATATATTGCAAAGTCTGAACCCTCTGATGAATAGTATCACTAAACCATTTGAACTGAAGTCTGTGCCTTAAGGAAGACTGGAGGTATTGTTGAATCAGCATAAAAGTTCATTTTATATACCTTTCCCCTTGAAAAATAAACTTTATTTTAGGTCACTTTCACACACTGTAAAATCTAGTTTGGAGGAGGCTTTGCCATATGCCACCTCCTCTCCCAGTGCTGCCAACACAGGGCATGTTTATGCTGAAATCCAAAGGTGCAATTGCCATCCTGCAGTCACAGCCCAGGTACCTGTAAACTAGGTGGGGTCTGATACCAGTGCAGCTGCTGGTAGTATGGGGCTCAACACACAGCTTGCAAAACCTGCCAGGGACACTGAGTAAATATTTAGGGCAGGTATAAATGGAAATCTTGAGACGCACTTGACTCCTTTGGCTGGACTGAGCACGCTCTGAACTGAAAACCGGACAGCTGTGCTAGCACAGCATCGAGCCGGCACTCATTACACAGCGGTCTCAGCAAGGCGTAGGATTTAGGCGTGTGACTGTGCTAACAACGCAATATTGTCCCCATCAGGGTTGGCCTGTGCCYAGCCAGTCAGGAGAACACGCACAGGCTGTGCCTGCACACGTGTCTAGACCTGTCCTCTGCTACCTGGCCCAACTGCGGCTCTACGTGGCTGGGACCGTGCTGCAGCTACAGGGCGGCTGCTGTTCGATGTGGTTTACCAAAAGCTGACTTGGGAGCATTTAAGCAGGCTGCACTCATATCTCACTGCAGCTGTACATTTACTTCACACAAAAATATCGAGGAGATGGTTACGTCAGAAGAGATGCACGTTCTCACAGATCTCCAGAAAATTAGTGGCAGCATGGGGAGAAACTCGTACGTACACAGCTGTCAATTGAGTATGTCGATCAGATACAGGAAATACGATTATCAAAAGAAACTGAAGAAAACCTCCGAATATTAACAAGCATAAAATAACGTGCTCTGTGATATCTAGTGTTATTTACTGAATAGCTGTGCTGCAGTGTCAGTTAAGGGTTGTGGCCAGGATTGCTGACTTCCTGTGTTAGAGTTTGGTTAAATAACCCTGAACCACTCCTGCCAAAGAGGTTTAGAACTTAAGCGTTTGAAAGAAACTGCGCTCGGGCAGCTGGGACAGGAATTGCGCTCGGACAGCATAACCTTCAGAGCAGAGATGCACAAAACTCCCTTTAACACACGTAGGAGCCGCTGGTACTTGTTGTGTCTTTGTTTTTCCCCCTACCGGCTCCAGCGTCTTTATGCCTTTACTTGCAGGCATAAAGCTCATCTTGAAAAACTGAGAGTCAGTCTGAAACTAGAAAGGTGCAGAAACTGAAAAAGTGTAATTCTATAAARTATTCTATACTAGTAATTCTAGTAGAGAATAAAATTGAAAAAGAGAAAGAAGAGTAAATTAAAGATTAAGAGTTTAGAATGAGAGAAAGAAAGAGAGCATCCAGCAGCTTGGGAGGCACTAGGCAGCCCCAGTAATGCTTAGTCTGGAGACGTGGTAGGACCCAAGAACAGAAATAGGCTTCACAGAGCCCAGGACTACCCTCCCCTTCCCAATAAGTTCCATTATAGCTATGGACATAGAAGAATTGCAAAACATATTTTTACAACTCAGTAGGTATGACCTTGTTCCCCCCCACACACATCACAGAGGTTGCTTGTCGGGAAGAACTGAATGTGCACGGTGACGTACACAAGCCTATTTGTGCAGAACTCATCTATTCTTTTTTATTCACATACACATACTCACACACTTGACCCCAGCAAGACTTGAAAAGTAGCATTAATCATTTTGAAAAAATAATTTAAAATAATTCTCCCATTGCTAATGAGCTTGTGTTATTCTGATTATAAGTATCCATAAAAGGTGTGTAATACTGTGCTAGGCAATAATTGAATATCTGTGAATTATTACTATTGTTTTCATTCTATTGCATTCTATTTAGGTAGTACCAGCACTGTGTTAAGTTCTCTTCAACCTACATGCCAGTGCAGCCGTTTCCAACATCATATGAGCAAAGTGTTCATCACAAATGTGGGAATCCAACCTGCACTGAAAATATAAAAGTATGGCTGCATGTAAATGAGTATCAGGTGAAGTCAGTGCTGTCCAGATTTTTTTTCCTGTTTTTGAAATTGAGGTTGATAAAAGTAACTTTCAGATGTGGACCAGTGAGCAAACAGAATTAAATTGTCAGAGAGAGAACTCATCTCAGTTTTATATTTTCAAGTCTTGCCCACTGTTCAGCACTATTTTAAACACATTCCTAAAACAAAATCTAAATCCCACTGAAGTCAAGAGAGTTTAAGTAAATAGTTAGGTGCTTTCCTGAACTGGTGCATAGACTGCAATATACCTGAGTTCCAATGTATTCGCAGGTTCTTCTTCATTGGTCTGGAGCATTGTACCAGCGTAAACCTATGCGACATGGACAATAGATAAAATTACTCTTATCTTTTTTCAGGACAGATATATAGTATTTGGAATTAACATTGTCCATTAAGTAAACTAGATGATCCATAGTTATATTCTACGGATACTCAAAACCCTCCACTCTCAGATGTAAATGTGATTAGTGCTCCATMAAATCAATGCCTATCTGTTAAGCGTTAATAATGCACAGTATACTTAATGAAAATATGTTTAGAAGTAGCTGATCTAAATGAGCCCCAAGTAAGAAATTGGCTATTGTTATGAACTGTGTTCTGTACTGAAAAATCAATCTTTTTCTTTCAGCCCTGTCCTCCAAAGCTCATCAGATATTTAAAGCATCAAATGAGCTGTCTGGCTTCTACCATTCTACACAATTTATGCACTTTCACAGTAGATCAAAAGACATTAGTGCAATTATTACAGAGATTAAGACTAGAAACACATTGAAATGAATGTTATGTTTCTTTAAATGTAACCTTTCTTTCCTCATTAAAGCGGGTATTGGTAAAACCATTTTCCTCCTCCTACAACTTAAAGAGTAAAGCTAGTAAAAGAAACTAAGCACCATTCATTATTGCCAGCATCTGTAATTGTTTGTATTATACTTTATGAAAAAACTTTATATAAAATGCCACATTTGAACTCCAGACTATTAAAAGTGTCAGCTCTATTATATCATTTCTGAAGACCAATTTGCCTTTTTTTCAGAAGGTTGTAATGAGCCAGGTTCATTTTGCTTTCTACCATTTATCTTTTCAGCGGTAATGGAAAATTTCCCCCTCAGGCACAGCAAGCTATTCTTWTCTTAGACAATTAGGCAGAAATGAACGGGATCATAAAGGTGAGATTTCTTCACAAACAGTGTGATGTACTTTATACCATTTAACACTGAGGAATATCTGACTGAAATAAATTCTGAGTGGTTTGTGAAGGCAGTGTGGTAATAGCCAACTCTGAATAATGCTTTGGCTTCTTAACACGTAAGAAAGAGGGTAAGCAGCCAGGGTCACTCAAAGATATACTTAGTCTCCAACTCTGCTGTTGATAACATTTTCTTTTTAACAGAGCTTGGAGAGCCTATGCTGACTGTAAAACGTAAAAATATAAGGGGAAATAAGCCTTTGCAAAGCAATTAACTCATCATAAGGTAAGAGAAAAACCCACATTTGGCAACTTCCTTTAYTGGCAAAACTGACTTGGAAGCTTTTACAGATATCAAGCATTATTTTATCTTGTACTTTCTTTGAATTTATTTTATGGTTAAAACACACATGATGATGCAATTATTTAGCCTTTATAAGGCCTATTAGAAAGAACAAATGAGTCCGTTAATATGAARAACACTTGCAACATCCTTTGTGCCCAGTAAGCAATGATACATAGTACCTATATACCAAGTCTTCTGATTGATCTGTAGGTCTGTGYTTAAGCACTGGTGGTGGGGATGTGAGAAAAACCTTTTGGTTCTAATTCCTAGGAAYCTTCTCGCATGTACTAACTGCTAACTAGTTCCATCTCTGGCATTTCCATCAGGAAATGATGAATGAAAGAAAACTGACCAGATAAGGTCTAATTAYGAATTTCTAGCACTTGCATTTTGGAGGCTGATTCTCCATTCTCTCTGCCCCACCTTTTAAAGGATCCCTCAGCTATTTTGAGGCCAGAGATCTATTAGATGGCCAGACTTGAGGTAATACAGGATATAATGTTCCTCCATATTCTCTTTTAGCCTATCTTCACCGGTAAAGACACGTGACATAACCTGGTGCTCTTTAAAGTGACTGGGACTTAGTTACCCTCATGTAGAAAGTAGGCTACCATTTCAAATGCAGAGAATAAGGATAACGGTATGGGTTTGCGAGAAAATCCCCAGAGAGGTAAGCAAGGGTGAAAATTCACTGAGCAATAGCTACTTAGTGAGGTGAATGCAGTGTCACCCCTCAGGAGGCACAAGGAGGTGTAACTCTCCATGCAAGAAGAGGAAGGTAACTCTTGCTTACKGTGTTTACCACAGGATTAACACAATAGGCATATAATAAATAGTAATTTAAATGATTCACCCTTTTCTTTCTTTTTGGATAGTAGCRTTTATAATTTACCTTGTGCCCATAAGTGCAACAAAGTCATTTCTTTCTCTGTTCGAGAGAATAATTGCTGCTGATCATGCCACTTCAGCGCCATAGGATTGCAGACTTGTAAAAGGTAAAGCACTGCAAAGCAATGTTACGTCATTCAATAAAATAGTAGGGGTCTGAATGCAGACTGACACTGCTACAGTAGGCAAAAGTATCTGCCAACGGATCAAGGACTAAGCCAGTGACAAAGTTTCAGCAGGAACAGAATTGTGCCTACGTTCATTTTAGCACCTTCTCTGAAAAAGAAGTATTSGCACCGCACCCAGAGCAAATAGCTGCAATTAAATTTATAACTTAGACAAAATTACTTCTCCTTTCATACAGAAAAATGTCTAAATCTAGAAAGTTCTAGCTGAGTTGCAGAGTTTCAAAAGAGCGTGGCTCCCTGGTGCTTTCTAATACCCCTTTCCTGCCCTTCAGATGTGCTGGGAAATTGCTGGGGTGAGCACTTTGTAACTCAGTTCTTTCAGACTCAACTTATATAGTTCAAATAATAGAGGTTTGGTATCCTGGCTCATTTTCACCGAAATGGGTCAGAAATTGCTCAGCTGAGCAGTTACCTCAGAGAATCAGAGGGGACAGTAATATCCAGCAAAGGGGGAATGAAAGACTAGCAAAAGATCAGCCAGGGTAAGCTGCAATCCCAGTGGCTACCACAGTTGCAGCCAAATGACAGCACGTGCTTTCTCCACGCTTGATCGATACRGTTCTCCTGCCTGGCCTAGGGACTGCCCATGCATTCTTACTTGCACAAGTGGGAATGCACCCGGCCAAGGTGAAGGTGGGTGATGAGACCATCTCAGCGACTGCATCCTTTCTAGATGGACTCATAAAATGCAACATGAGTACCAGTATATATTTGCATATGTACTGTGTGGAATTGTCCAGACATTATTTCTCTGCACTCCCAAGTTATATCCAGTTTGCTAATTACATTTTGGGGATCCACAGTCAGTCGGACCATTTGGGATCCAGGCTGTCCACTTGCAGGCATTGGGTAAATTTCCACTAGGAAGTTAAATTTAATCAAGAGAACTGCACAGCAAAGGAGCAAAATCTGACCTTTTAAATTGGAACATCTCAGAGAGTTGATTGATCCAACTACTCCAAAGACTACTTACATCAGAAGACCACAGAGGAAAGGTTCATTATGACATGTTTTATTAGTACAATAAAATCTTCAATTTTTCACTTTAAAGGTTTCCTGATTCTTTCTGTGTTGAATATATAGTGAAATTCTGTATACTGGTTTACATGCGTAAGTAAAATTTACTTTTCTATCTTTTCTCTCTCTGCGAATGGCTGAACTGGGAGATGATGTTAATTTTACCCTAGACTCAATCTTTTCTGATATATAAAAGCTTTATGTTGGTGTATTCCTCACATTTGTCAAAAGTACCAATTAAGAAATGGGAGCTCATGACTCAGGTTTCTCAAAATAGAGTTAGAGAAATCCTTCCACTCTTAGCTGAATCAAAAGTCTGCATGTACATTATTTGGCATACCTAATTTACAGGATTATTACTGTTGCCAGTTTGACATTTTACACTTCAAATAAATTCACCTGTAGGCACAAAGGCACTTTACACAGATTTTCTTATTTAAACAAAATGTCACCATGAGAAAGAGATAAGCTTAGTAAAAATTACCACTATCCCATAACAAAGGGAAGCTGAGTTTTGAAAGAGAAAGAACAAATTTTGATGTGAATAACACTAGCTGTCATCTGTAGAAGTGGATCAGCTTGGGAAAACTTATACAAGAACAATCTTCTCTTGAATGAAATATGTCTCCTAAGTTTTCTGCACACATTCTCCATCCATCAGAATAARAAGAACAAGTAGTGATGGAAAAACAAAGTGAGAAAAATATAAATGAAACATGTAATAAGGAGTCTCTTAATTAGGTTATGGATTTTTGTTTTAATGAATGTTCCTCTCCCCTCCTAAAACTGAAGTAGTAACAGGTTCTACTAATACATCTGCAATGACACACACAGTGCTGCACACACAGCCCACAGCTGCTTGATCACAGGCTTATGATGATGCTTGGGAGTAGGGGATAACCAGACAGCAGGGAAGAAGGGATGGAAATGTGTAGAGAAAGAAGAAAGTTGGTATGATCTAATGTAGCTAATAAGCCTTCTCTGTGAGAGATTCACATAATGCAACTGACTCAGATTTTTTTCATTCTACTACTCCAGCTTTGCCAAAATAGATAGATACAGTTTGGGGAGAGAGATGAGAGATGCAATTTGGGGACAGAGACAAATGTAATTGGATTAAGCGAGACATATCTGGTTAGCACCTGCTTCCAGTAGCACACTGCGATGTGTCATTTGATGGCCATGTTTGCATGTTAATTAAATTATGGAAAAATATGGGACTGTGTGTAAAGAACATCCAGGGGGCTCTTTGGTTAATCTCAACAAGCGCTACTTGCTCAATTGAAGAAAATCTGAAGATTGTCAAATAGGTTGACCTCACACTATATGATGATTTTGTGGCAAAAAAAGCCCCTTGTGAACTGAAGATAAACCTGATCTGAGATCATATCCAGAAAGATTTGTTTACCCAAGAGTCCTTCAAAAATGTGTCACAAAAGATCCAGCAAGTATCCCTTCTAAAAAAAGTGTCTTCTTTTATTTCTGTAATTATTTATTGGCTGTCAGAAGAAAGAAGGTGACTTACAAGTGACTTCATCATGAAAACCAATGTTATCCTCCATCTCTCTCTAAAAATAACAAGCTAACATCAAGCAAGATAACTGCTCTGATAAAATATCTTGGAAATAAAGTGAACTTTACATCATGGTGTGATCTTCCTGATGTTACTGAAGTTCTTGATGGATATCAATACTTTTGCCCAGACTTCAATACGACTTTCAGAGATTATGCATCAAATAAGATTACCCTCTATACCAGAGAACAGTTAAAAATGTGTTAAGGTTTGATATTGTGTCTCCTGTTCATAGGGTAGATTTTTTTAGAGATAATTCCAGAACATGTCATGGGTAGGACAGAAATCTTGAAAGAATATGAAAGATTTTCAAAATGTATYAGGTCACTAGCAAACACTTCTCTGCCACACTGATAGCGAACTCCTTTTCTATTTACTGTATTACCTAATAACTATCACCAGAAAAAAAAACAATCAATCATCTACCCATTAGTGAAAACATTTTGGAAGACATGCCTAGAAGTGTGGAAAAGAAAGAACAAGGGCATTTCCAAACAGATCAAAACAGCATGTGTACACACATAAATATGGGACTGAAATATCCTAATGTTATAAAATTCATTTATATGTTCTAATTATTCCTGATTGTGCACTTCAGCTAAAGACCTTGTGATTTACATTGCAAGATTTGAAGTGAGATATATCAACTATATCAACTGATGAATAAATCTGTACACAGAGATAGTTTTGAGAGTAAACTTTAGAAGTTTGTGGGGGTGATAAAGACTTGTAGTAATTATTGATTTTGTGCTTTGCTTTTCCAGTTAATGTGACAGCCATTTGAGTCAAACCAGACATAAATGAGATACTGCAGAGACTGCAGAGAGTCCATTAAGAATAAAATGAAATAAACTCTCAGCAACGAAGCTCCGAGTGTCCTTACGGCACTGAATCATTTCAAAATAGCTCCACATCTCAAATCAATCTGAACATGAACATCTATGACATGTTTCATGCTTTTAGCATCAGTCCCACAACTTCAACATATATTGACTTAAAGACTAGCTGAACCACAAGAAGCCTTTCCACAGCCAGCTACAAATCAGAGCTCCTCTGAAGCTACTCTTGTTCGTCCCAGGACTCAGTGTGCCCTGGTCAGCCTTAACCTCTGGAAGGCACAGCAAGRGGAGAATTTAGCAGACTCAGAAAGCAAGTCCATGGTCTTATGGAATCTTTCTTCTCCTAGGCGRTGCAGTCCCCATTACAGCTTTTGTAACGTATAACTCTTTCTTTCCTTCCGTTCTTTCTTGCCCAGTAAACTCTTTCTTTCCTCAGCAAATGTGGTGCTGAAATGTCTCCTGAAATATAATTTTCTTTATGGGGGCATAACTTCTTAAGGACAACTCATAAGGCTATTATAATTGAAATGTTAATAGCTAATTGACCATGTAATTAAACCTAATCAATTCACCATCACTCAGGAAAGGAGCAGAGTGATTAAACAGATATCACTGTCCAATCAGCACTATTGTGCAGGGGGATTAGGATGGTCCTTCAAGGGGCAGAACTGTCTTTGGAGTGTGGAAGCTGTCTGGACTTTTTCTGGCTAGTCTGTAACTTTCTACATGGATCTGGCAGAGTTAGAAAGACAGACACTCAAGTCACAGAGAGGAGAAAAGGGGACTGCTTGCCATTTCACATTCTCTGATTACTTCATGTGTGCATAAAATTTTATTTATTTGATCTACTCAAATTGTAAATTCATGAGGACAGCAGTTATTGCTTACTAAAATACATAGTTTCACTATATGATCCTCACAAGACTATTGGTGATTGCCAATAATTTTTTTAATTATTTATTTAATAAAAAATAATTTAGAGATACTGTGGATATAGAGAAGTAGTCACAAGTACCTGTGGTGGGATACAACTAACCAGTTCAGTTCTTCCTTTTAGTATTATTGCCTCTTATTTTTAAATCCGCTATTTAGAAACTGTGTGGGTCTAAATAGCTCAGGATGACCCTATTGCTTTGACACTAAATCACAGAAAAGAGCTTCTAGCGTCAAAACAGTAAAATGAAATGTCAAGAAATCCATGGATATGTCACTGCAGAATAAAGCTGTCAACTCCTGCTTAGAGAAACATCAGATTTACATTAACTTCAACAAGTAGTAAACAGCACTGACAAGTGAAATGTTTCTCATGTTTCATCCCTGTGCAGATTTAGAGGAAGACAAATGCTGCTGTCCCTGAGAAGTTCAAGTGCAGGTCACGATGCCACGAGGAGGGCAAGCCCAGTTAGTGGAAGTAAACACACTGTCCTCTTTGCTGTGCTTACCAAAGTGGGCCAGGTCTGCACTGATTTACTCCTACAAATCGCTCCCTGCCACCTTCTCCTGYCCTCGGATACTGGTCCCCCTTGAACACCTAGCTAAACATGGGAGCAGGAGCATGGTGGGCAGTCACTGCCACTTGCCATCGAGGTGGAACCTACCTTCCTTTGCCTTGAGATGTCTTTCACCATCAGGACACCTTTTCACTCRTAGGATAAGCACTTTGTGACTCCTCAGAGGCTCCTTCCCTCAGAGCTGTGTACACAATTTCACAAAGAATACCAACATAAATATAAAAATCTCCTTCTCTCATGATATTCCAGGAAGAAATGCTAGTAATGGCTTTTACTGTTAATTTTGTTAATTTGTTAGTTTTAGTCATAATCAGGTTTCATGAGGGTGGGAGGTCCTCAGCAGAGCAGTCAGATTTAAATAAAATACATCTGAACAATACACTAAATAAATTAAAGTTTAACCTTTAAAGGCTACTACTAGATTGGTTCAATACTTTGGTCAGTGGAAAGGTTAATCTTTAAAGGTTACCAGTAAGTCAGTTGATGCCATACTAATATTTAGCATGAGGTCATAGTTCACATCTCATATTTTTGTGATTTTATATTGAAATTTGGAAGTGTAGTGATGGTGCCAGTTTTTTTAATCTATTCTACTGCTTGATTGTGTGATCTCAGTTATACTGAAGAGTTGTTCTCTGTAACATATCCTATCATTCTTAATTTAACATCTTAACTGTAGCTGAMCCATTCTAAATATGCTTGACAAAAAAGCCCTGCTACTCCTGACTGCAGAGGCCAAAGTCTAACATTGTCATTGACATATAAGTTGCCCAGGGACTGTTGCAGGAAGCCAGAAGCAAAAAGGATCCCATTACAACTGTTCAGTCTTTTGGCACTTTTTTTTTCATATCTTGAACTATTCCTGACTTTGGCACCATTCCTTTTGCCATTTACTTCCTTCAGGCTGCATTCATTCATTTGTTTTTGTCTAYAAACTGAGACATGTTCTTTTGATTGCAACATTATTCCTTTTTTTGCCATAAATTCAACATTTATAGGTCAAGATTATGATGTACACAAGTGCAAACTGCATATAAATATGAATTGATGTTTCTGGTCACACTTTATGCCCAGTGTTAGGACAAAATAGCTCTAAAAATCCTTGATAGTCACAAGRAAGTTTGTGCAGACAGGATGGCACCAGCAAGTTGTCTCTCTTTTGTTCTTTCATCAAATGCTAATACCTTTGAATCTTTTAATCTCAATACTACCAAGAACTGTGGTTTTCATAAAGCTATTTCAAGAGATCTCTAAGAATTTTACTGTATGTTGTACTCAGATATCTGCTACTGYTAGTAAATAACTCTGAAGGAATGAAGTCATCTGATGTTCTGACTTTCACTACAAATACTCTAGCAGAAACTTCTTTTCTGTTAAGTTTATGAAATATCTAGAAATGCAATAAAATAGTAAGGTTAGTATGTACACATTTTTCCCCCTTTTAATTACAGAGGTTTTCAAAGAGATTTTAAGGTTTATTGTACCTCATGCAAGATTCTACTTCTTGAATTTTGTTTGGAATGTACATAGAGACAAATCCCCATAGGCTACATTTTACGTTGCTTGGAAACAGAACTCAATGAAGCTACTGCAATTTGTGTTATTCTRCTATTCTGCCTAAAAATGAAACTTGAAACAAGTTTTTAATAAAACACAATCCAATTTTGCTAACAAGTTTGGTCAGTAAATGTTGCAAAGCAACTAGGCCAGATTTCTGCACAGAAATTTGGAAAAAAAAAATATCTGTTTTTCAGAATACAATTTTCATTCATAGCATTTAGCACATTCACAAATCATGAAGGTCTACAAGGGGCAAAAATACAGACAGGTGCTCTTTTAATGGCTCTGTTTGCTTCTTGACATAACTGCCTCTATAAGGCTTTGTTAAAACAATAGTTATTTTATGTAATAAGCATCACCTCATACCAGTAGCAATCTTAAATTTGTAAAACAAGTTACAAGAAATGAACTAATTTTAAGTCTCATAATTTCTGGTGAAAAGTAAAGGATAACCAGTTTAATGATAACATGTTATCAYTGAAATTCATCAACCTCTTATAACACCCACAAGAACTTCAGGAAGAACAGTCTTTCTGCCACTAAAAACGTGGCCATTCCAGTTGTCATGAATATCCTTTGTCTATCTTTCATTATCTGAGACTGGTCTGGAAAAAATTTGATAAGCCTTTGGTTCCAAGCTTGTGAAGTTGAATCTGCTWCTCTTTTTCAGTTTTGCAGGCTGACCCCTACGTTGACCAGTACAGACTGCTTGCTAAGCAGTGGTGTTTGCATATGTTCCCTAACATTGGCTTAACACTCTGCTCTTACATTGTCAAAAGAAAAATTGCCTCGGCTTCAGATTCACAGAAAAAGGATCTTCTTCCTTCACAGCTGACCGTCACTGACATTATTTCTCAACCTGTTAATTCAGAAACGATTTATATTACTTCCACCCATAACCGGTTGATGAGTATAGATTTCAGTTATGTGACAGTTATGTTTCTTCAGAGTATTGCTTTACCTCATGAAGCAAATCACAGGATTGAACCACAGAACAGTCGAGGCTGGAAGRGACCTTTGTAGATCTTCCGGTTCAAGTAGAGTCAGTTACAGTAGGTAATGTCTCCAAGGATGGCGACTCCACAACCTCKCTGGGCAGCCTGTTCCAGTGCTCTRTCACCCTCGCAGTAAAGAAGTTCTTCCTCGTATTCAGGTGGCGCTGCCTGTGGTTCAGTTTGTGCCCATTGCCGTTTGCCCTGTCACTGGGGCATCACTGAAAATAGTCTGACCCTGTCTTCTTTACATCCTCCCATCAGATATTTATATGCATTGATACGATCCCCCCTCAGTCTTCTCTTCTCCAGGCTGAGCAGGCCCATCTTCCTCAGCCTCTCCTCATATGAGGGATGCTCCAGTCCCCTAATCATTTTAGTAGCCCTATGCTTGACTCCAGACTCCAGGTACTGCAGTAGCTCCATATTTTCCTCATACAGGGAGCCCAAGTCTGGACACAGCACAGATGTGGCCTCACCAAGGCTGAGCGCAGGGGAAGGCTTACCTCCCTTAACTGCCAGCAACACATTTCTTCACATAGCCCAGGATGCCATTGGCCTCATTTGCCAAAAGGGCACGTTGCTGGCTCATGGGTTTGTCAGTTAGAAAATAAATTGTTCTGGCAGGCCCAAATAATTTTTTTCAGATTCTTTATTCATGAGAATTGTTGAGATTATGACTGTCTCAATTTGCACTGCATTTTTTCTGCACTGCATTTTACTAAAAAGTAAAAAAAATCCAGGACCAGAATGTGCTGCTCAGCTCCCRTGCCTGTATATGACAGTCTTTGTCTTCCTAGAAAACTAGATAAAACCTACCACTGTGTACAATTACATAAAGGATTACCATGCCATATTCATTCTTCTTGTCTTACTCGGAAGCTGTGCTATGTACTCTATTTATGCAATCCAATTAAAATGCCTTCATGCTTTAAAGTAGCAGTATTTGTAATATTTATAAGAGTAGTACATTTTTGTAAAATCATAATTAGATTGCCATATTTCTAAGTCAGCTATAAAATGTTACTATAGATGAGGAATTTTAATGCAAAAGTATGTAAATCAGAAAGGAATCATTGCATTATGTTGCCTATAATGGATAAAATCCTAGTCTCACTGACATTTAAGAGAAAAGTTCTCATTTACTCAAGCAGAGCCAGGATTTTATCCAGCACATCTGATTCTCTTTCATAGGCATTCCTAAAGAGTTAATTATGTCTTTACTTCTTATTAGCATTATGGTAGTGTCAWGAAGCCTCATTGATGACTGCATTCTGTTAGGCATTGCACTTTCATGCGGCTTGTTAGTATTACATGTCACTCCACAGAMTGAAGCAGCATCATGACAGCCTTATAAAGTTATATACTAGCACAGAATCAGTGCCTTTCTCCAATTTTGATTCTGCAATTGAGTTTAAGCCTGGAGCYGTGAAGTTCTTTCTAAAATGATGTGCTATGTGTTTCTTTTTTTCAGGGCAGCTACATAAGGTTCAAATCTCTTTTCAGCAGATGTTCTAGCCTATTTGGAGGCTGCCAGTTTCCACACTGGATTCTGCTCCTAGATGAGCATACATACACACTCAGAGATGTGCCAGGGAACATAGAAGAGCGTATCTTTTTACCTTAAAGTTAATAGCCATGAGCCTTCAGTTAAATTTGAGGATTTAATCTAAACAACAGTACCTCAGTAGCTTTAAAGATTACTCTGAGCAGATTTCTATATTTTTTCTTTTGCTCTTGCTAAAAGATCTAAAAAAGCCCCAGGCAGTCTCTTTAGCTGCCTGAACATGTCAGATAAAAGCTCTCCAAACTGGAAAATGCCTTCTCCTGCTGTAGATCCTGGTCTGTAGAGCCCAGAGCATGTGAACTGCAGAAGTGGCAGCTTGTGCCTGTGACCATGGGCACAGAAGCAGCCACTGCAACCACTGCTGCTGTGGGGTGTCTATGAGCATAGTACCTAAAGAAACACAATCCAGCTTCTCAGAGGACTTCTCAAACTTCTCAGGATCTCTTCATCTTAAAATACACAATCTCACACTAAAATCTCACCTGGCCTTTGTCACATGATTGTACTGTTGTACACAGCCAAGAATAATTTAGAGATTCCAAAGTGTCATGAAAAAAAAACAAAAAACAAAAAAACAAACATGCATCATGATCACTTTCCTCAGTAGAATAGCTCCTTTGTAAGTTTGCAAATGAAACCCAGGCCTCAGAAGCAATGTAGTATCAGGTGTCCTGGACCTTTACCTTGATTTTATTTACTGAATGGTTCTATTATGAAGAACACCASTCTTTACTTGTCATTCTTTAGATCAGGGCATGTCAACACCTGTCATTTCAGAATGGTGGAATGAAAATTTAAAGAGGAATAGATATTCTTGAATAAGCCTCTGCTCAGGCATGCCTTCGAACGAAGAATGAAGCATATCTGCTCAGGAATGCACTTCCTCTTTAACAAATGTGATGGAATGATTTGTGTTGCTTGGCCTGGAATTTGGATTACTAACCACCAAATGCTAGCTAAGATCTACCATCTACATCTTACAAATCCGTGTGCTGAGCTTCAGCTAGCAACAACATTAAACCATTAATAACTTTCCCAATCACAACTTAAGTCTTTGCTGTTCTCTAGCCCCCCAACACCRGACAAACATTTGGGCAGTGATACTTTTTCTTTTGTTCAACTTTGTGTTCTTTGGAGACAATGTTTCCATCCATCCATGATGCCCATTGTAAAGACAGTGGGTACCAGCAACATTCAGAACAACACTTCTATTCTGAATTCTACTTAGTCATACCCAAACACTTTAAAGACTTTCTCCTTAAAGCAAAACAAATACAGTTTTTAGATCACAGAAATTTTAGCCATACAGCCACATGAAGCCAATATTCATGTCTTATCCATCCAGATCACACAGGGTGCTCATTACAGCAGCAGCATTATTATCAGTGTCATATTARCAAACATGCAGTAAGATTTTATTGCCTGTCAGCTGGCCCAAGCACTTACATTAGCATATGATATGAAAGTGAAGCATGACTTTGATCGAGCGATCTGATTGGGGTCTCTTAGTGATTCCTGTCATAAATCAATTGGAGACCATGCAAGCTCCCTAGATGTGAGAGCTTACTGGAAATGCTGGCACATTATTCAAAACTCTTACAAATTATGCAAATTAATGCTACAAGTTCATTTCTATGGATGACTATATCTTGAAGAGAGTTGCTTGGCATGTTTTCTGATTTTCCTTAGCTTTCAAGTCAGTCTAAATGTATTTGCAGAAGCAACATGTAAGTTCTTCAGATAGCTAAAATTCTTTTTCAAGCATGTCAGTGGTACAGACAYAGCACAGCAGAATTCCTACAAATCCACCTGTTAACCTTAGACTTCATATGTAGCCTGGTAAAGTTACTGGCTTCACGCAGTCTGAAAGTAAACTGTGATGCCAGTGTTGAGGTTGCAGGTCATCTTGCTTAGCTTTGGCGTAAAATAAAATAAACAGGATAGGACATATGACACTTCAGACTGCTACAGGGCAGTACGGTAGGACTTCCATCAGCCTCTACTTGCTTTCTRTCATGGCTGCTTGTCAAAATCAACAGAAACTACAGCCAAGTCTTTCCCATAAGGCTCTAAATTACCTCACCATGCCGTGCCAAAGTTTTTGTTGTTGTTGTTATTTTTTGTTTGTTTGTTTTAAACAAAATTAACTAAAACTGCATAAAGGCCAAGATTTGTTCTTGACAACACTGATTCATCAAGGAGTGAAAATTATTTCAACTCTTTCACAGCTTCCTTTGAACCCACAATTGTGATCTATCTGATCTACAAAATGTCACAACAGTCACTTGAGGAAAATCTGAAGAGGATTTTGCCAGCCATGATCAGTAGAAGTATTCCCTTAAAGGTGCTATATTCTGAAATTCWTAAATACTTAATAAAAATGAAGAGTTAGAAATGTGACCAAAGTGAAATGTAAATCATAAGCCATCTTCTTTCACTAAATAATGGAGTCAAGATGGTTATTTTATTTTTTTAATAACCAATCTTTTCTCATCTATAGAGGTTTATATTTTAAATTCAGTGTCTTTTTGACACAACCAAYGAGTATTTTCCTGTAGATACACCATGGACTGCATTCAGATATCTAATTATTAGCCTTTACTTATCTTCTATTTGTATAGCTTGGCCAATTTTCAAAAATAGTGCTGACTGGTCACTGTTTTTGCCTTCTCTAAGGAGATTTTAGAGATGTCAAAAGTTCTGTGTAGGTTTGAATGAAACTGATGCCTTATTAGCAAATTTCCTCAGGTTAATTTATCATACGTATGATACCTATGAAGTAGCATTAAACAATTTGAGCATACGTAACCTATCTCTTCCAAGCTTTTGAAATGATCCTACTTTAGGTAGGTATGTAATATGAAGATTATGGTAATAGTTTCATTTTTAAAGGTGTGAAAAGTTACTTCAGATAAAGGATGGTTWTATAAATCAGTCTTTAAACAAACAACTTAATCATGTGCTTACCTTTAAGTATACATATAATTCAACTGACCTGAAGGGGACTTGAAAATCCTTTGAAAGACATTCAAAAAGTATTAATTTGGTCAAAGAGAAGGGAGACTGAGATGCTACAGCCTAACTGTCATGCCACCCATCTGGTAAAGGGGAGGTTGAATTCCACTTCATGTCCCAAAAACTCATTGCAGGCCGATCTACGCAAGTGAGCGTATCCTGGCCACAGAGCCAGTCACTCTCTGTGCTCTTAATTGGCGAATATTTGTTCCGTCCACGTAAAGTAACATTGTGTCAATAAAAGGGATGGAAAGAATCTCTGTCACAGAATAAAGTAAGACACACTTGGGATGATTTGTGAGTGTAAAACCTTTCAGGCAGAGTAGGGCTTTGTTACCCCTTCCCACACGGGGATATCTGCAGTGCTACYGGGAAAAGGGGGGGAAGACAGGGCTGCAGCCCTGCTGTCGCTGTCATGCTTGTGAGGTGTAGGCAACTCATGATTTTAAGAGGAATTCTGGGCTAATAACAGATTGTAGAGTATCCTCAGACCAAACATGGAAGCCTAAACGTTAGCAGGGTAAGAATGAATCCTCACTCCTCTYTTCAGTCTTTATTAATAGCTAATTTGGGTGGTTTGTTGCTCRGTGATAATTTGTGCAGTTTTAATACTTTCCTTTCCTCAGAAAAGAGCCTAACTGAAGATCGAGTGCCATTAGACAGTAAGATGACCAAAACGAGATGCTATAACGCTGATCTTCATGGATTTAASCTGTTGTTGTTAGGCTGTTACGAGGTATGTGCGTAAGATGCTGCTTATGCTGAGCTTCATACCCACTGTAACGGGACCATTAGCCCCATCTGCCCCATCTAGCTAGCCACCTCCTGCAAAACAAGSCTGAGCAAGATCAGTGTTGTCAGTGCTGGGCCTTCTGTCTGTGACCTGAGTCTTTTTTAAGTATGGTGCAGTACACAGAGTCCATATGCACCATAAATATCACAGTCATAAAAACATACTTGGCTGAATCCAATCATGGCATATCAGGCACAGAACAAGCCGAATTCAACCGAGTGTCGTCSCACTTGCCCCAAGAGTTAATTTGGCCTGTTATGTTTCTTGTCCTGTTAACATTTATTTGCATCTAATAAGGCATGAAATCATTATTTGTGGTATACGTCCTAACATTTAATTCTATGGTGTCATATTTTAATTGGACACAAAGAGCATCTAAATGGCTCCAGTTCCCCCAGGATGTGGTTATCCAGTAATAATCACAACCCTTGAAGATCCCTTATTTCTTTTATTAAAATAAAATCCTTCGTGACAGAAATGCTACATATTTTCTAAATTGCATCAAAATTAATTTGATGGTTTAAAAAATAGATTGCAAATTTAGTTCACACAAGACTGCCTGTAAGTAATAACTTATAGAGCACCTTTCACATTCCAAATCCATTAGCTATAAAGTGATAACACTTCAAACATTCAAGAAATGTGGCTGAGGGCATCACACTTTTATAGACCCCAAGAGGGGTGTGTGAGGCTAAGACCAATAAATACAGTTTGAGACTTCAGACTTTGTCATATATTATAGAACAGGCGACCAGCTGGAAACAAAGCACCATTGCTGTTGCCTACTGGGCYCTGGCTGATTAAGTCACTGCATGCTAATCATGAAGAAAAGAAATTGCAAAAGAGAAGATATCATTCAAGTTTCACTTTAGCCCCTTGGGCTACATCTACACCAGTAAATGAAAAAGGGCTAGGCCCGTTTTCTGAATCTGAACACGAGAGGCAACAGCTCATACTTATAGAGCTGAGCCCTCTCCTCCCTACCTTCACACCCCAAACGGGCAGCTTGTGCTGCCCCCTCGCCCCWCGCAGGCGCTGCCTGGGGTGCCCTGGGCGGCACGCCACGGCAGCACCCTTCATCTGACATYGGACAAGGACACGCCACTGCCCGGGGCCCTTCTGCTCGCTCGGATGGACGTTGCACAGACGCTGGGTAACAGAGTACAGGGAGTCTCCCTGTCACCGCAGACGAAGTCAGCTCTGGTTTGAAGCCAGCAGCAACAGCAGAAGGAAAAGCAAAGCACTCAGGAAGTGAGGTCTAGCTGACATAGTTACTGAAAGAATTTAAGTAGATGGAAAATAGTGAACTTTRCTAGAACATCAATACTAATTCAGAACGCTCTCCTTGAGGTAAAGGAGAAATACCAAGAGACCTTTTGAGACTCCAGTTCTCTTTTTTCCATTTAATAAAGATGGCTCAGAGAGCAGACAAAGCCCCAGAAGAGCCTGCCCATCAGAAAGCATCCCTTCCGGGAGGGCACATTGCCCCTCCGTGTTAATTACAGCACACCAATTCCTGACAGCCTTTTAATAGGCAAGGCAAGAGGAAAGGTGGCATTTTGTTATAGGTCTTTATAAAGTACTAAAATGTAAATTTAAAATGCTCATTACACTTGAGTAGCTCCACTCTACTTAAATATTGGCTCCAGGTTTGCTTCATTATCCTCTTACCAGTAATTAAGCTACCTAGGGACAATCAGCAAATAATAAAGTGCTGTGGTGGAGGAAATTAGTTTAGACTACAAAGCATTCAATGAAATTATTGTGCAAAATAGAAGAAAGCAACAGCATATAAAAGATAGTTAACTATCTCTAGATAAATACTTTCCAAGGGCTGTAATATTTCCTCTACATGAAACACATAAATTGAGGATTTGTGGAAGTCCCTAGCCRTTTCTCCTCAGTATAGTTTATTAGGTAAATWCTAGCTTTTCATTCTCAGTAATGTCTGATCAATGGACTGGTCRTTTTCCTAGATTTTCAGATGTTTGCAAACCAAATAAGGGTGTGAAAGCCGAAATCAAGGTAATGATTAAATCAGGCTTAAATTTTCTTGCCACCTCTTTCTTCCAACCCATTGACAGAAAAATAGAAAGATATAAATGCAAGGAATGAGCTGACTTCTCTTACCTTGAGATGGAAATAAGCAAGGGGTTGGAGTCAAGTCATTGTAGAAAGAAGGCCAGGAGCCTGCTAGGTGGAGATGCTCTCTCTTTTTTTCCATCTCCTGCTCCTGTTAAGGCTGGCGTGGGGAGGCTGCTGCTTTCTCCGTCATTGAGAAATCTCCCTGACTCAGAGTCCTAGGGAGGGTGTTAATGACTGGGACAAGTGACTGTGGTTGAGAAGAAGAAATATTGAGCCTGTGTGTTGGTTTTATATCCYAAACTTTTAAAGAAACAGGAAGGTAGAAGGATTTGAGAGGAGGAAAAGCAGAAGGGAGGAGAAGATTTTATTTCATGCAACAGCAATAACTCCTACAGTTAAATGATCTCAGTTCATTTCTCTGAACCAGATTAGAGGACAAGTGACACATAGGGGACATAAAACCTGGCACTTGATTGCTCCTTCTTATCCACCCTGCAAACACTGATACAAAGTCCATGGTGGTTAATGGATTCCTACAGATGTGAGAGAAAAATCATTCATCAGAAGGCAAGTAAAATTTCCAGAAGCAAAAGCCTTAGCCTAAGAGGGAGTTATAGAAAGAATAACTCATGTCCTTTTAAAACTTTCCAGTGCTTGGCACAGGTGACATACCACAGAAGTTACTGAGTACCTCCATGACACAATTTACAGAAAATTGCACCCTGGACCTCAAAAGCAGGATCAAATGCCATCAACTGTTTTCATTAATTCATCAGCTACAGAGTAGCTGTGAGTGATTAGTGTTGGTAAACATGATGGCAACATCTCATACCACAGGAAAAGAAAAAAACAGAAACTCTTCTCTGTGACTCGTGAACACTTAATATGTTAATGTACTTTTTTTYCCCCCACAGAAAACATTACCCCAAAAGCTGAATTTGCTCACTTTCACACTGTTWCAGGTAAATTGAAGACAGCTGGCTTTACTCACCAGTGCTTCTTCTTCTTGACTGATTAGTTTCTCTGTTTCAGATTTTATGGAATGTGATGCAAATATTGCAGCCAAATTGCTAMCAATGTAATTATGATTTTACTATTGTGCTACTACTATATAGCCTTAACTTTTTAGGACATTACTCAAGTAAATCTATGTGAAAATGAGTGTATCCACAGCAGGGTATGAAGATCCACCTGGGTTTAGTAGCTGTCTCATTTAATACTCCAGGGCTTTAAAACAGATGAGAGCTTAATAGGGAGTCAGCTCTTTCTCCACATAAATGTATATAAATCTCTGTTTATATTCTCTACTGTACTAATGGTATTGCTATCACTCCAATTTTATGGGAAGCTAAAGGTATATGGTATATTTCTAAAATCCACAGCTGTGATTATAACTTTTTTTTTTGTTTTAGTAAATTTTATATCGTCAACAGTACAGTGAAAATTTTGCAAATGTGAATTCTAAAAGCTCAAACCCCAGAAAGTAAAAGCAAGAGCATAAAATGTGTGATGCTTTTAAAATATTATTTCAGTCTTACCTTGGAATACTTACAGAGTTCRGCTTTTTATTTTTGAATATATAGGGTAGGCAAGGCTGAATATGCAAGTTCCACCCATATTAACAGGCAATTCACAGCCATAGCCTAGTAAATACATACTATGCTAGGGATATTCCCTTCTGAAATGGTTTGTCCCCTATAAACACTATAAATGTACTTAATTGTAGACATGTTTTACATAGGATATTTAAGTTATCTCAGAAAGACTGACCTGAAATTATACTTATTATACTTATTTCATTATCAGGACTTGAGGAGCATAGCAATTTATCAGAAAATATTATCTTGGAAACTTAACATAGTTTTCCTTATTTGTTTTCTCAGGGCTATGTATGCATAGAGGAAGCTGTTTTCTTTTTTGTAAAAATGGCATGCTAAACTTAATGGATTTTGATGCTTTAAAGAAAAAGAAAAATATGCTGCGTTATTCTTTAAACTCAGAAGAAAGTTTTCAATGCAAGGTAAAAGAAATTATTCAAATCTGGATGATCTACATTTTGGAACTTTAGAAGTGATTTTAAAATAGCATATGAATTGTTAAATCCATACTACTAACAGTGTGGTTATTTTTCTCAGTCAAATATCATAAGTCGAAGTTTACTAAAAATTTAGATATACTTTCAAAAATGATCTCTCGTGAACTGCCAGAAAGCTGCAAGCAGAATCCTTGCATCCTGCATTACACAAGTTGAAATATTATTTCAGATAATAATGTAACAGTAAATATTTTCTTTAAAAGAAGATGATTAACAAATGTGTTACAAAGTGTATCACTTTAAGTTCCCTGAAGAAATGAAGTGTTTTATGAAAACTCTCCAGGTGGAAACTCTTTTTCAATTGACAATATAACAAGACTTCTTTTCCTGCCACTGAAAATGGAGGAAAATAAAAGTTGAAATATACTACCTTGCTAATCTTGATGCAACCTTTCCTGGGCTAAAATATTAATATTGCTTTGTCCATCCAATACATCATAAATTATAATTCTATCAAAGTCTGTTAGCTGGCTTACTGAAAGGCTGCTATTCATAGCATGCAAAGTCAGTTCTCCTGCAGGAAGAACATAATTTCTTCACAAAGGGCTTTTTATTTTTTCTTTCAGTGCACTGTATTTGCAATTCTTTTATATTGATTTCTTTTTTAATTTTTAATGTAAACAGAGTATGGAAGGCATGATGATAATCAAGATCTATTATTGCACTATATTTAGTTTAGAAATAATAAAAAAGATAAATAATGAATAGGCTGCAAAGGCTTATCTTTATCCCCAGACTGCTCTAGGTAGTGCTTTGTTCYATAGTTATTGGCATTTGCAATAAAATGTATCAGTAAATTTAGTCAATTAAAACTTTACTGTGATTCAATACCAAGGTTTATCCTACTTGTGGAGCTCATCAGGACTTAGAAACTTCATTAATCTTGCAAACTCACATTTCTTTTCCTTACTAGGCTTCACGTTCATAAATATAAAGCACATGACTGTGGCTATCATTTCTTAGTCCTTTCACTGCTGCCAGGCTGTGATTGTGTCTCGACAGCATTTTTAATGGATTACCCATTCAGAAGAACAGAATGCGTACTGGGTTCCTGGAATCGGCAGCCGTTCAAGAAAGCCACCAGGCATTGCTGAGGATGGACGTAAACACACGCTCGAGCACTGGAGCTTGACTTTCAGTCACTATCATTGATGCAAACTCACAATAATACCATAGAAATTATTTCACTGATATTCAGAAAGGCTAATTAGGAATGAATCTAGTCCAAGCTGCTGCATGTTACTCAGAGATCAGAAAACCAGGGAACTCAAAATTCAGAGATCTCACTACTCAAGAAGTTGCGTGATAGCAGACAGAGTAATATCAAAGACATGATTAAAAATAACAAAGCTATGTGGCTTCTATCTTTTCTGTGTAGATTTATATCCCCATTGGACACTGAATCTGGCATGAGCTGATATCCCTCCTGGACAATGCTGGATAATGCTAAAGGCTATAAGCCTGGGAGATGAGCTTATAGCTCTTCCATGCTCTTGGTGAGAGGTTGAGTGCCCTACTCATGAGGGTCAGTTGTGTGGTGTTACCTCTCCAACAGAAGAGCATGGATATGGCTGACACAGCTGATTCTGGATTCCCATCCCAGCTTACTTCACTGTGAGAGTTTGTGTCCCTTCTTCTAACACGGCATCTCCAGAACTAATGGAATCATGTCAGCAGGACAGTCCAAGAGGTTTGTACTATCAGTATTTGTGCTTTGAYGGCCTCCTGTTAAATGGTAGCAACATTTTAAAAGAATTGCGGAACATCTCACTTTGGCAACATTGTCAAGGATGTTCTGTAATAAAAGGAGGGGCTCTTGTKCTTTAAACTATCTAGAACTAGATCTGCATAGTGATTTATTTGCCTAAGTCCCACTTCAGACATTTAAATCTGATTTGGGTAGAGGTAAGATCTTTAAAATTCTTGTTTATTTCTGACTTACACTTGAAGGTGCCTAATGTCTTTTTGTACATGCATTTTTGCTCAAGGGTGTGCATAAAATAGCCAAAGACTTGGCAGCAAAAGCACTTTACACCTTGCATACAATTATGAATCAAGACAGATACTCTTGATTTGTCCCACAAGGATCATTTCAGTAAGTATTCTCAAGACTCATTTGTCCCACACACAAGAATAGGTCACCTTTGTGCCCATAGTTTATATCCTTCTTCGAGCACTTACCTGGAATGTGTAGCAGCCAACTTCAAATCTCTTTTTTTTTTTTTTTTTAATTTCTCCCTTCACTGCTGTGATTATTAAGCACCAGTGTATTCCTCGTTGGGAAACAATTCTTCTCGTTGAGCTGTTGCACTTCTGTCTGTATAAAGAAATAAAAACTTTAGTCTAGGGCCACAGGAGTAACAGTGGCTGGAAGGGCCAGGCTCCCATTCCTGAACCTCCTGACTTCTGGCTGATATAACTGATGACATGCTCCTGCTGGACCTGCAAAATGAGGACAGCCCTGCTTCTGTTTGGTCTTGTCGGTTCTCTGACACATACCCAATAACAGCAGCTGTATGGAGGTCCTTGGCCAATTCCACCTCAGCTAGGGAAGGCAGCCGGGGACGCGGGATGCGTTGGTGACCCTTGCAGGTCTGCATGACAAAGGAAGGTGATACCACAGAGAGAGACACCCCTTACAGATCGCTAGCTACGGAGATCAATGTGCCTAAGGTCAGCAGTGCCTACAAGCTTGCAGCTGGCAAATGAAGGCATATCTGTGAAAGCCTGAGAAGCAAGATATCTCTCCATTTATTTTTCAGATAGATGCTAGAGGAAAGCATTTCCCTACAGATGAAAGAACTCTGTTCAAACAAAATTGGGTCATTTATGAATAACCTTTCTTTTCTGGTAAAGTGGCCAGACTACTATATATACACTTATGCTGAAGTAAATCTCATCTCCATGAGAAAAAGGGAGCTGTGTATTTGACTTAAAAGCAGAAATAATGCTTCTTACAAGTAGGGTCTGTAATAACTCACATCTTTTACAACTTGTAGTTGTCTTGCATTCAGTGACAAGGCTAAGAACAGAGCTAGAACAGAGGAAAGGAAAGGGAGTGAAGAAATAATATTTAAAAACCAAACATCACATTTTTCTTTGGAGGAATCAAGAGCCTTCTAGATATTGCCTATTTATTTCTTCTTTTGCTGTTCCTATAAATGCAACAGCTGGCAACAGTCTCGCTCACGACAATGTCCAGGAGCTTCCTTCACTAAATGTGACATATCTCTTACACATATAGATGTTTTCTGCTTATTGACGACTTCTGGTGTTACTGTTAGATGAAAGTCACTCAAGGTGCAGGAACTTCTTTGGCTGATTTTTTGTGGGGGACTCCAGCAGAGAGGATAATTAAGTGGCAGCTTCATTTCACTGCTTCCTTCTGGCCTTAGAAATCTCTTCCTTCAGTGCCTGCTTTCTCAGCTGGCTCAGTGATGTCATTGAATCATTATTTATGTGCAGGCATGAGAAGTAAAAGTCGTGGGGACACAAGACTTTGCTCCTCATTTTGAGTATACGCACTCAAAGTAATAGTGAAAGTATCACACATCATTTGATTTTTTTAAATTGGACTTCACTTCCATAAGGAACAGATCCTTGCGATGCGTGCTAAGGTTCTGCAGCCTAAGCAGAGGGAATTGRTTGTATTTTAAACCTTCCTGTAAAGACAATTGCTAAGCAAAGAAGATACTGTTGTAAAGTACAGAACATAATATGCTGCCTCTCTGCTATGCAGCAGGAGAACAATTTCATTATGTATCATTAAAGCTGGCTGGAAATTTTCAGCTGGCTTGGAGTCTGCCTTCAGTGACTGCCTTTTCAGCTGAAATTGAAACACCACCAAATTCAAACAAATATTGAAATTCTACATGAAATGGAAGGCTTCTCCGTATAGCTCCAGGTGTCACAAGCCATATCCCCATCTATCACATACTGCAGTTTTTCAGCAAAAACAACAGAAGCCTCAGAGGGAGCAATCAGAGGCAGATTGGTCGTCTTCTTGACCACATTAGTTGGGCTTTCCCCCACCCCTTTTTTAGTTCATACTGCTGAAAAAGAAAATTTCAGGTGTTCTGTTGCTGATTTTATTATTCTTCATTAAAGTAGTGAAGGCAGAAGATGTGTATGTGCCTTCCCTCTCCTTAGGTCTCTTTTTTCTCTTTTCTCTTTCTTTCTTTCTCCTTTTCTCTCTYTCTTTCTTTCTTTCTAGGGGAGGAGCTCCTGCAAAGTATTTATTCCTTTGATTTGTTTCTGTGGTGCTAGAAGATCTGTATTTGTCTGTTCATGTAGCCTTGCTTTTAAGGGGCAGCTTTCTGCTTCGCTCAGGTAGTGGGATACGGATCCTTGGTCAAATAAATTTCCTTTCAGCAGTTATCCTGGGCTGCGCTTGCCGCCGGTCCCCCACTGCTCTGCGGAAGCATCAGGCTGGCACCAGCGGGGTGGTCGTCCCTCCGCCGGCGGGGATTGCCGCTGCGGCCTGCGAGACGGGCGGGCGGCGACGGGGACCGCGCGCRCTCGCCGGCTGCTTCACACGAGACGCAGCCGCGACGAAGCTCAAGCCTCGGGGCAGATTACAGAGGAGAGTGACTGAATGGGGCCAGGGCTCTCCCCAGGGCTGCCAGGCCGCAGCGCCGAGGCGAGGAGGACAGCAGAGGCGTGGTGCCAGCTCCCGCGCAGCTCCCCTGTCGCCGACCTGGCGCTCGTCCTGTCGCCGACCTGGCGCTCGTCCGCCGCTCGTCTAACTCAGTTCCCCGACGAGCCTCAAGCCGTTTTCCTGTGCCACAGCTCTGCTTAGCAATGAAACGTCTCGAGCTGCAAGCTTCTGAGCACAGAGGAAGAAAGCTGTCAAATTAAGATGTCATATGATTAGTTTGCGCTAAATTGTGTCTCTAGCTCTATATCTATCCATCAAGAGACCTTTGACTTCACAAAACACGTAGTCRTGGACTCTTTTTACTCCTTCCTATCGCTCGTGCCAGGCTGGAGCCTYGCTGTGGGAAGTAGCACTGTAGTTAATAACAAATACAGCTGAATAAAGTATGCCCGTCTCCAATCTGAACTGAATGTGCCCAGCTCCAATACTGGATTTACCCACTTTTTRCTGCCTAAAAACACCATGCAGGTAGCTGAATCTATTTTATATTTATCCCTATACCAACCAATATACATTATTCCTGGCCGACCAATGCACAAACCAGAAACATGGTTTAGAAAACCTGGTGTCTAGMAACCAGAATCACTTGCCCTTCTTTCCCCTAGTTTGTATGCTTTTTTCAGGTAGTAACACCTGCTGGTCTCCATCTCAATGATGACTATACTTCAGGGATGGGTGAAATGTATTTTCTGAGCAAATCAAAGGATTTTCTCTTGGAAATGTCTGTGGGTGAGTGTGTGTGGAGGAGAATAATTTCTAGTGAAGGGCAGATTTTACTGTGAAGACACAAAATTCAGTGTGCTGAGGGGGAGTGGTGAGCTCTCCCATAAATCCGGCACCACCACAGGAAGAGAAATCCAGTGAAGAGTCTCTTAGCTCCAGCCACTGGTGCAGCCCATGGGAAAAATGTAGTACGGATGGAAAAAATGTAGTACGGAATATACTCCTTGGAATTATTTTTTTCCAGGGGAATCTTCATAGGRATGGAAAAGGACATGTGTACATCACTCCAGTATTTTGTCTGCTCTTCCTAGCCTCCTGCTATATAGTCATCAGATAGAGGAAGTCTGTTTCCATGGGGTCTGAGAAGAGGAATGGCATTGCATGAGCAGTCAAAAACCTCTTCCACAGTCAAACAGAGCAGCCACTACRGGAAGGTCTTTGATCAGGTCTCGAGAAGGGAAAGCTCTGTCATAATTTCTAAAGTGTGTCATGGCTTGCCACAGTGAAAGAAAAATAATCAAGCTGAAAACTAAGGAAAAAAAAAACACATAGAAGGAATACACCTTTAGGGGATTAAATATATGAAATTTCTGAGCATAGATTCCCTCAGTGAGTAAACTGGAAATGCTATTATTCGTAAGTATGCACTCTTAAATCAAATAGTGCCTGAACCATATCTAGAACTTTTGTTCCAAAAATGAACCCCCCACTGTCCCCAGCTCTTGCAGAATTAGCAACATCTTTGTACTTAGAATTCAAGGGGAACATTTTACTTWAAAAAAATAAAATGATAGAAGGAGAGAAGAGTAGGGGAGAATGATCATCAATCTTTTTTCTTAAAAAAAAGCCTTCTTTTTCTTCACTGATACTATAAAAATTTACCACCATGAAAAAGGCTCTCTAGGGCACTGAAATCTAGAGTCCTCATGTGCCCTTCTGAAGACCTATGGCTTGTCAGTGGGCTAACAGTGTTTTTTCAATGCCTCTATACAGCCTCCAGCCCTGCCTGAAGCCACGGCAGACAATTCCTTTGACATTATCGCTTGCCAGCTTCCCTTGCTCAGTCTGTATTTTAAATGAAGCTCCCAGTTCTGATATATTCCATTACAAATAATAGCAGATATGGGAGGCTGCTGCTTGATGCTCACTTAGCCAACTAATGACCTGCAGAATGGATGTATATAGATAAAAATTGGTTGCACAGGAAAGACCTCTTTTATCTTTCTTATGAAATTTTATTTAGGAAACTCACAACATCTAGGATCTCTTTTCCCATCAGAGAAGAAAAGCCTGATCAGGATGCCCCACTCCAAACCAGGGTAATATTTGTCTTTAAAAAGATCATTGTTATTTTGTGCTATGCACTGCTACGTTTCAGGCAAGTTTTCCTATCCCACTGGAAATGTCCATGAACCCAGTAGTATCCTCATTACATATTCTTCTGCCACACGAGGAAAGATTCCCATTTCCAGGGTAGCTTTCCATGTTTCAGAATAGGAACGGTGATCTTTCTTAGGGAGACTCCCTCTGCTTCCCTGTCTGGCGATAGCACTTCTGCTTCCCAGAGAAGCCACCAAATAAGGAGGTTCTCCATGACATGGGGCTGCGGGAAGAACATCACAGTATCAGGGAGTACTGACTTTGAAGATTTTGCAGTGCCAGTTGAGCCTGATGAGTTTACATAAGCTGTTTGACTGCTAGTCTCCCAGTTAAGTCCAAAGGATCATGGTCAAAGCTTTGTTGTGCTAAAGATTTATTCTTTATTTTCCCACAAAACAAAAGGAGGTGCACACACAGATAGTCCTCTCCATTCATGGAGATAAAGGCCATTGCACTATAGCCACCTACCTTTGGCTTTGCTTGCTGTGTCTTAACCAGTGTACTAGTTGCTARCATATCAACATGAGCTATTTTGTTTTCAGTGGTGCTTCACAGACTTCTAAAGAGGTAACAGGTCTTGGACTYGATCCAAATCTTTTGAAGACCATGAGATGACCTGGACAGATTTTCTATCAGGCCTCACATTACATTGTTTCTCTTACAGAGCAGCCCCATATAGCTATCACTGTTGTCAAGAGTAAGCTTGAAACAGGTCATTAATGCAGAGACTGATAGAAARGAATTGCTTTCAAAACTGATGGCTGAGATGGTTATGGCAAGTCACAGCAAGATCAAGGAGCAAAGTTCTCAGTAAGAATCTTTTTACTGGAAATAGAAAAGAGCCAGAGGGAGGAAAAARCTACCTGTTAATATTTACTGTTTATCTCTAGACGCTGTTCATCTTGTGACAGAAAAGTGTAGCATATATTTGAAGGAAAGTATAAAGATTTCATGCTAAACAGTAGAAGGCATGGAGATATATATCAGCTACTTCCTGTTCCTCAATGCTACTTACTAAGATGTATGACTATTATGAAGTAATCCTGATAACCTGGGTTTATAGGGTAAGTTAACATTCAATATGCAGAAATATTTATATGCTGTAAGGAACTGTAAATGTTTGAGGAAAAATAAAAAATTTGAGTCATTTCCTCCAGAGTAACCTTTGAAGATATAATTCTTTGCTGTGTGCAAACTTCTTACTGCAGGAGATAGATCCTTAAACCTGTTTTTTTTCCTGATATAGGTGAATGACAGATTTCATCGTTGGCTTGAGCTAGTCCTTTAAGCAAGTGACCTGAAGTGCTGCTGGCTTGCAGTATGTGACATTTGCTCAGGAGGAAAATGATACGATTCAAATTTTCCTATTTGGGATGAAGATATTGCTTATATAATAATATTCCTGCAATCTGGAAGATGCACAAAGGCTTAGTTGAGAATAGCAGTAATATCAAGTGAATTCAGATTAGATATGCTTATTGTAGATCAAAGACACAGCTTAATAGTGCCATGCTCTTATGGCTAGGAAAACAGAGGATTCCGATTCAAAGAACTGTTTCAAAGAAGATTTTTCTTTCCARTACTCTGAATTTCAATTACTTCACTAGCCAGAATCCTTGATTTCCAAAGTTAAATCTGAAAGCAAAAATTTGAACTTGAGAAAAATTGAACTCCAAGGCCTCTTCTGTCAGCTGTCTACAATTCTCATATGCAAAGAATAAATAATATTTGAAAAATGTCTGAACTAGTACACAGAGTCAAGACAAATTAATCAGTTTATTACTCATTCCTGAAAAGAGGCTTGCCATCAAACACTTRATTTTGTTTCAGAACTTATTACTTACTAGGCATTCAAAATGTAAATACTGTTCCTTATCTGTTTATAAAAGAATTTCAAAAATTGGCTATAAGACATTAGAACAGCAAAAGTGTTGCTAGAGTGAAGCAGAACTCAGTAAAGCAGGATATGAAGTGCAAGCAGCTCAAGGGTTATCTCCAGATGATGAAGTTTGCTGCATATTGATCTATTACATGGAAATACTGCATTAAAAATAAATTATTTTTCCTTTTCTAAGTAAATCTAGTATGTGATGATTGTACTGTAACAACAACACAAAATTTCCCATCAGAAAAGGAGGGACTTCAACAACAGTAATGACTAAAGCCATGAGCTTTCTCAGAAAAAAAAATATGTTTCATTTCAATTTTATCTTGTAGTAACTCTGTTTAGTTGCTGCTCAAATGTTGAGGTATACATACTACCTTCAAATCACTCAGGATGGTYTTCAGCATTAGCATTGATTTTACATATTTCAGACTAATAATTATATATTGAAAATTGTAGTTAAAATATGCTGAAGAATTGCTACAGTTCTTACAAACAACAACATGCAGTAGAGATACATCACAGAAATTTCACAGCTGTTAATGCCGACTAAATTTTTTGAAGAAATACATTCGATCGAAAACACGTCTTTGCTAAATCTGAAGCCAGTTTCCAGTCAAAACAGTGCTAAGAGAAAGCAAAAAGGAAAAGACTGGGAGAGCCCATMCAGAATATTAATTCTGTTCTTGTATGTGGATACAACAGGTTTAAGTCCTTTGCCTGCATAATCCCTAATGACGTGGTGGGAATACTTGCAGTGAAACAAAACCACAATAGGTAAGGACATCCCCTGGTTTGAAATCTTTCATTTGAACCATTTAGGTTTGAAAAACTTTCCTCGTGATCTAGATTAGACCAAGATTTAATTTTTTTTGCATCTAAAYTTTTATCAAATGCCAGAAGAATCCTGCATGCATTCCTGCTGGCCTGGCCTTGACAACATAAAGTCGTCTATGAACCCCAGACTTGTATTTTGGGCAGTTCTGCTCAAGTACCTACAARAGCACGCTAAATTAGGAAGAAATTAATTCTCCCTCACACAGCTTTATGCCAAATATAAATGCATGTATTGAACTGAGGAACCCTTAAACCAGACATTTCAACTCACTTCTACTTTTCTGAAAACATTTTAGAATGCTGTTTTCACTCCAACACAGAACAAGAACCCAAATCTGAAATATTAGATGTTGCTGCCCAGTGTTATTCAATTATTCATCCTGGATGTCACAGCTTATTGGCAGCATTTGAGGAATCACAGATGATCAGTGCTGTTGGTTTCTTACACATTTAATTTAATTACCCAAACTGCTGGTGCCGGAAATCTTTAATTTATTAGAGAAATTAATTTACTAATATAAATTAATRCGGAAATCACACACAGAGAATTGTCCTATAGGCCAGACCTGGCCCAAAGAATGGCATTTGGACTACTGCTACTGACAAACACTTCTTAAGAAGACACAGTCTCCTCCTGGCTTCCTCATGGGCATCGTGAGGGGTGGCGCTGCTCATCCATCCAGGCAGTAYATGCAGAAGCAGTTATTTGTAAAATCTACATCTACTTTTAAAGACTACTCATAAGTCATCCACCTGTGCCTCTGCTTAAGGACCACCAAGGTCCATAAGTCTAGAAAGGCCACCAGAGTTTTCTGAAAAGTATCATCTGCTTATTTATGGATAGATTCTCCTTTTTTTTCATGTTGCTGAGCATTTATACAAATATTCATGCTGATTTTACAGAAACTTGCTGGATTCTGAACTTCTCAGTCCAGTTTCATGTTTGACAAGAGAGCCCTTGAAGACCAAAGGGCTCCTACCACAATAAATACAGTGAAGATGTTTTCCCTTCTTCCTAATAAAGCTCCAMCACAAACTCCAGCACACAGAAAGTCTGACTGGTTTTTGCTGCTGTGAAAGGAAGTCAAGTGCTCCTGACTTTGAGGAGTTCTCTGCTTACTGGATGAGTTTGATTTGTTCGGGACAGATTGGGAGCAGAYGGTATGTCTAGTTGTGATGAGACTATGTTGTGTCTGCTGAGAGTGTTGTCCTGTTTTGTTCACAGTATTATGATATTGTTTACTTTTTAGCAGTTCTCCTGAGACTAACGCTAAGAGGGCTGCACCTTGACAACTCCTGCAAAGCCAACAGGMGTTGCTAGAGGCTTAGCATCTCTTAAGATTTGGCCCTGCCAGTGATCACCCCTTTGAAGCCAGCGTTTTCCCTGCTTTGGGGCTAATGTAGCATTCTTCCTTAACCATGAATAAACACTAAGAGAAACATCATCATCAGTCCTCTCTCTCTCCCTCTACCCACATCCCTTTCTAGCCTACACAAGCAAGTACAAGGTCATCGGCAGGATGCTTTGCTTCTGTGGATGATGTCCTCTTACTGTTTCCCAGACATTAGTGGTTCCTTTTCAGGTTTATTGCTTCTGTTTTGTTTTCCAAGGTCTACTTTTTAAATAGATGTGTGTGTTTTATACTTTTATTCTATTCTTAGGCTGAGGAATGTAGTGAATAGGAAATTAATTTCACTCTGACACTCCTTCAGTTCCTTCAGAGCCCCCAAGCATACACAAAGTGCTTACTTTCTGCTCACCGCTTTCTTCACATTTTACCCTGCTGTTTGCATTACTTACGCTGAAATATTTTAATATAAATAAGCTGTGAGATGTTATAACTTTCTCTAGTACAGCTCAGAGCTTAACTCTCACATGCATCTGCTGATTCCTCTTGTTCTGACAGGATGCAAGCTGTAATCTTGCAACCAAATGCAAGGTATTGGGCTCACTTTACAAAAAACAAAGATAATGTGTCTTGTTCTTAATGAGATCACAATCAAGGTCTGAAATTCCCCCGTCTCAGCAGCTCCGTGGGMTCACACTCCTGGAGGTGATTACATTTTCTCCTGATTTTTTTTTTAGCACTGTTTACCACAGACCTTGACAGGTTTAGCTTTGAAATGAAGCATGTTTACTGCTCTAAAATTATGCTCTTTGGGGTAGATTTTCTGCCTGCTCTGCATAAAGTTCACTACACTTAAAAGGCATCTATTAGCTCCTGCTACAGAAAAGTATCTGTAACTGTATCAAGCAAGCCTATCCTTTTAAAGGTTTAAAGTTTAGTGCAGGACTAAACGATATGTTGGAATAGGCATGAGATGAATAGATTTCAATTCTATACGATCTGTTTCAGTAGAGGCTTGTCTCTGTGTGCCCTAGGCATCAAATTATGTAATAAAAGTTAACCAGCTAAAGGTCCTGATAACTGCTTACACATTAGCATTGCACAAGTAGTGGAAATGGTACAAAAATAATTTTTTTTAAAAAAAGCTCTTATACTGTAAAAGGTATGCTATCACTGTAAAACTGTTTAAAGGAGGTCATATGTAGCCTAGCCTGACTTCTGGAATACATACATCTACATACTGACTTCAAGGATAGGTCTGGCTGCATAACAGCCTAAGTCACCCATAAACTAGATGTAAAGAATAAAACAGATTTTCTCCAGCTCAAGTTAAAACTTATTTTATAGTATAGAATTTTTGAATTAATCAAATATCATTATAGCGTCCTTGCTACTGATCTAAATGCTATCTCTTGACCTAAGTTTTGAACACAGAAAAATTTCAGGAAAATCTTCATTGATCTTATCGGAAACCGGATGGCTCTTCTGTGAGCAGCGACATTTCATGCCACAGTAAACAAAGTATGATCACAGCTGAAGACAACCTAAAGTGCATCCAGTTGTGAAAAGGTGATTATATCTCCAGTRTTCTAAAGAGATCTCTGCAGTGTGTATTTCGGGCAGGCATGGCTGCTAGCAGGCAGTCCAATGCTCATCTAAAACTGAAATGACATGGCTGGCTTATGCTGAGCATTTCTGTTTGGATTTGGGCTATGGCTAACCATCAATAGCTGATGTTTGGTCAGTTCTGAGCACGCGCAGCACAAGTCCATCCACTCCCTCTTTCAGATACCACAGTGAGAGGAAACACAAAACCAAGATAAAGCCTCATACCAGTAGATGTTCGTTCATCGTCAGAATTTCTCTCAGCAGCTTTCCTTGTCTCATCATTAGTTGTCTTCRTACATACACTTCTATATCTTAGTGGGGCAGAAATGATAATTTCAATGTCATCTATTTAGACATAATGAAAATGGATACTTAGAAAAAGAAGCAACTAATCAACGCAGTATTGAGAACACCATTGATGCTCTCTAGTAATAATGATGATGGAAGCAATGTGATGAAACTTGRGCTGACTTCGGTCTTGCTAAATCACAGTGTGATTTCTTGCTCTTTTGGCTGTAAGTTAATTGAATCTGATCAACATGGAAGTTTGTTACAGCTTGTCTCYACAGAATTATAGCTAATCTTGTTGTTTTCCTAATTAAAACCCTGATTAATGTTAAATTCCCCCAACTTACTCAGACAAATGTTGTCACTGCCAGCACTTACTGACATCAAAACAAATTAGTTTTCAACTTTTTCTAATTTCAGTTTTCAAAATGACATCATATACAAACAATAGCTAATCACTCTGAAAATATTTTTCARGTTTTTTAAAGTGAATACTTTAATTACTTGCCTAAGAAGATATTTTATCCCTYGTGTACTCCTATTTATTATCTGATACCATACCTTTCCCCACAGGAAATGCAGTACATTATACTGTTTAATTTTAATAGGCTTTGTATGACTTTCTAATGTATTCCCTTGAGAAAAGATTTTATCTCTGGTATGACTTAAAACTTATATTTGTCCCTTAAAAAAACCCTCAGCTAATATGATAGCTTAAATCATATCAAAACCTGTTGGCTATTGTAGTTACTGTAACTGTTCAAATAAGGAATATGTACATCAGATGAAACAAAACATAAAGGAAAATGAATTTTGGTTTAGAACACATTCAACATGACATTTATTAGTTTGGTTATACAATTTATTTTGTGAAACTGGAGAAAGAATAAAAGAATTCTTTTTCATTTTACTTAAAACATTCCATTCCATTTTCAGTCACACACTTACTTACCTTTCAGCTATTATTCACTTTACTTCCCTCCCTCCTRTCAAATAAATATGCGCAAAAATTGACCAAGTATAAATTTCTAAGTGAATATGCTGTTTGTTTGCTGTTTGATTTGGAAAAACAAAAGTCAATACATATCATTCTGGAAATGCTGAAAAAAAGTACTCTAACAGGTCTCATTTTTTTTCACTGAATAATGGCTGTCTCCCCAAAATATGAGTTTTTGCTAAATTGTCTCTTCGTCAAAATACATTCAGTCCATTCTGTTGTAAATATAAAATACAGTAAAAGTACTTTGAAATGTAAGCTTAGTGATTTGGAGAAAATCTGAATAGAACTTTCTTTGAGGAACCAAGGAAGCCAAGGTGTTCTTTCCATTGGAGCTGATACAGAATTTATGAACGACAGAAAATATCTTTGATTTTTCTCTTCTCCAGAGTATCTTGCAACCAATACAGCTGATGCTACAGTTGTGTTATACAATTACACTTGCATATGTTTTAGCACCATCTAGCAACCCCCCACGATACTGCATGTCATCGCCTACTTTTCCCTTATACATATGCCTGTAAGCAGAAATCTACATTATTGTTTTTAATTTCCCAAAAATTTAAGATGAAATAATAGCCAAGAGTACTGTGGGAAGTCAAGACAGGATTCCTTAAGTAYGCAGTGCTTCTTGTGAGCTGCCCTGCAGAGTGTCTGGCAAGCAATATTGCCAAAAACTTTTGTATATGAACCATGACTCRCCTGTTGCTGCTATGCACACACACGTGTTAGGCAGAGCGCTGTTATGGTGCCATTTAAAGTCCTCTTATCTGGAAACAAGTGTAAAAGAGAGTCAGCATTAAAATTGGATAGTGTAGTGGTTATCACATCTGCTTTATATGCTGAGGGTCCTGGATTCAAGCCCCAGCGGAACCAGCACCAGGAAATGGACTAGATGATCTCCAGAGKTCCCTTCCAACCTTACTGATTCTGTGGATCACCCTTATGTGCATTACACTATGCTCATTCTTTTATCTTATGTCTTTTAGCAGAAACTAGACTTAGAAAATTGCTCTGTATAGCTTTGCATCACCTATTTTTACCTTTATTTCTTTGACGCAGGCTGTAGCCAGTGAATGGCGAGTGGGACATTTCTTTCCGGTTAGGCAGATCCAGGCTTTAGAACAGACACTAACCAGCGACTAAGAGAGTACAGTGTGAGAACTGCTGCAACAGAGGAAGTTTTTTCAGGTAGTAGCATTGATATTGTAGTAACTTTCTTTTTGACTGGTCTATAAGCAGATGGATAAGAACTGAACGCTACTGCAGTTCAAACTGTCTTTCATTACAACTGCAGGTAAAAGGAACAAAAGCAAAGATTTATTTTGCTCTTCTGATATTAGAACTGCATTTGTCCAGGAAAAGGAAAGAAACTATCCAATAATAAATCCTGGAAAACATGAGAAAGTAACTTGAAATGCTTGTATGCATAGTGGAGGCCTTTTTGCAATGCGTTCAGAGTTGAGGTTAGATCCCTGAGAAAATCAAGGCCCTTAACCTCTCAGACRAGGCTGTGTGTATACAGTGATTCACAGAGGGAGAAAATCTGCCAACCAACAAAATCAAAACTGCTCTACTGCACGCTTATGCACAGCTCAGATTTTTGTCCAGAGGCTACGACACCAAACCCTTGTACTGTTCATTKAAGAGTACTGGTTTGGACCCTTCTACTAATAGGGGTCTTCACTTGGTTATGAGGAATTTCTGAACAAAAAARTAAAAAGAGAACTTGACCAAAAATACACTTTTTACTAGAATCAGGACAGTTTTTAGTAAATGGTCATAAAAAAWTTGTTTTTAGATGGCAAGTGGAATTTCTTGGTAACATTGTAGCAAAAAAGGTCTAGAAGAGAGCTTTATATAGCCAGGTCCCCCAAGGCAAGAGCCACTGTGTCTAAATCATCCCTGAGAACTGATAGTCCAAATTACACTAGACAGCCTCCAACCTTCTCCACTGCTTTGCTATCTATCTCTGTTGGAATTATCTTTTCTTTATTTCTCACCCAAACTTTGGGGCTTTTGCAACTTTAGCCCATTATTTCTCGTCCTATCCACCCTAGACATGGAGAAGTAGTTCTCCCTGAGGTTACCTTTTACCTAAGCAAAGATATTACTATGTCTCCTCTTCAGTCTTCTCCTCTTTAGGCTAAAAGCTCCATTTCCTTCAATCTTTTTTCGCAGATTATATGTTTCTAGACCTCTGACACTGCTGACGTGTTTGTGTTACCTGAGGCTTAGGGCACTCGCATGGTTAGCATAAGCCCTTCCTTTGGCAAATTCAGATACAATGAAAAAACCCCAAATAATAGCACTGGAAGAAACAGCGTTGCAAAGCAATTCTTCTGACCTGAGCTTTATACATACTCTCATTAGTGGATAACTTTGAAATTACACAGTGATGTTGGCCTAGTTTAAGTTGAGCATAGTTGCTTTCAAATCTGTTAACAGTTTTATTTTACATCACTCTATGATCTGACAGGAAGCCATGAAATATGCATAATATTTTGATGTTTGTAACTTTTCTCCTCTTTAGCAATGCTTGCAGGCTACCAAGAAAATTGTCAGTCTGAATTTGTTTAAAAAACAAATTTAAATCACTTTGGGTTTTTAATGCATCCTGTTTGTAAATGAAGCCTTTTCTCCTGAGAAGGCCTACGTCCTCCATATCATGTTAAATAATTAACAGCACTTGCCACATCAACAATTATTAGGAGACATCTCCTGGAGATGGCCTCTTGGTCTCAACAAACATGTTGTCTAATTTTGACAAATGTCATTGGTCTCAGAAGTGTGCTTATTCCTGGTAGCAAATTTAACGATCTGCAGAGCATGTCCCCTTCTAATACTTAGTAGTTACAGCAAGTACCTCCTACAATGTGCAATTACAGCATAGTCTGTAAAATAATTTGCCACAGGGAAAGAATGTCAGTTAGGAACAAGGGTTCCTAAGATCGCAGTCATTTCAGCAATAATTGTTGAGCAAACCAGGGGTCTATTCAGAAAGTGCTGCTCGAAGATGTAATTTCAATGTTTAAGTTATTAAATAAAGGGAGATTAAATTTAAAAGCAAATTAAAGAAACACTCCGAGTGGGTGAATTTCACCAAAAAAAAAGTATTCTGTTTGGATATTTATRAAATAACATTGCTAAATTAGAGTCCTATTACTTTTCCAAATATGTTGGCTCAGCAACAACATTCCTATCTCTTTTCTAGGAGAAAATAGAGAGGAGATATYCAGGAGCAAATAACTGCAATAGAACAATAATGTATTTAATTAGTGTATTCAGASCAGAATTGATACTTCCTCAGGTGAACCATCCCATTAAAATGARCAAGCTTTTTATTTAAGTATGTAARGTGTTGTATGTAAATGRCTGGTAATGCTCAAGTTTTGTAATTTTGCCTGAGTATTCTTTAACCTATACAATCAATCATGCGTCACTGGAAGGTCACCAAAAATTACTTAAAGGGGGGCATAGGCCAATATGGTTACCAGGTCCTGTTACAGCTCCAGGACATTACTCAAGCCTTGGGCCAAGCTCGTGCCACGGGTATCCCCCGCCCAGCCCCCTCCAGGGAAGGCTGCGTGCTCATCGAGCCGTGCTGAACGCTGCCTGCGTCCCCTCTTCACACACCGCTGGCCACGGGCACCGCTCGACCTTGGCAGCCCCACGGGTCAGGTGGACACGGGTAGGTATTTGACCTTGCAACCATTCAGCAGTCATGGTTTCTCCTTGCTGAGTCTTCAGTGGACGCTGGATAACATTACGGTCTAACCAKCAGTTTCAGTGAGCCTTTGGGACAGCCTGTGTAAAGCTTAGCAAAGTTGTCTCCAATAAGAAAAAGGGTATCTTTCCGTAACATACCCTTTACCACTTGACAATAGAAATCAACCTTATATCATGTCCATCTTTCATTACAGACAGGTGTCTTTGGCCTTGAGGTCTTTGCTTGATGTTAAAGACTGCTTTTTCCAGCAGTTAATAATTAAAGTGACACYGGACTTTTCTATCCCACTAGCTTTTGGCATCTAGTTCACAGATGAGCATTGTCATTATAATTCTATTTTACTTTTACTAAAAGGGATTTCCCCATTTTCAGAGGTGTTTCATCTAATGGAAGGCAAACAGCAGATGGTTCGTATAAAATCTCATTAGCCTCTCTGAAAGTATGTTTCATTACTGTGTGGGAGGAAACATCCTCTGTTTTCAAAGTAATTGTAATAYAGTGATTGTAATGTGCAGAACACAGTATTTCAGGTTTTAAATAGTACCTACCATTCTTATAACTCAGTAAGAGAGACAGTGAGGTCTAGAGAACCACTTCTGACCTTGGGCATGTCACTGCTCTTCTATTTCCTTTTTACTTGCTGTTTCTGTCTTCTCTTATAGTACAAGTTCACTGACACAGAGATTGCCTTTTACATATTGCCTTATAACAGTATACAGATGCCCTTGTACAGCTGGGGCTTCTGTGCTTAGTGTAATAAAAATAAACAACAATAACACAAAATGAAATATTGTAGGCCTCTACCCTGCTGTAGGATTAACTGGCTGAAAAAGGAGTGCGAGGGTATCACCTGTGAGAAGATCTAGGATCTGAGCATCAAGCTGCAGATCCATGAATGGAAAGATGAAATTCAAGGCATAAAGTCAAAGCAATTCACACTATAGTCACTGCACACAAATAAATGGGCTTTGTGTATAACTTCAATTCATAGAAAACTTTGAGACAAAAGAGGAATGGAAAAATATTATATGGTACCAGTAGTAGAGCAGAACAAATCAAGGATCCACAATTAGGAACTTACCTGAAACTTGACCTGCCTGAGCAGATGACACCATTCTTACTTTAAAGCAGTTATGAATACACCTCTGAAAACCACAGAAACCATGGAAAAGGCAAAGTGTGAGGATTTGCAGTGCAGAGTGTGTTGTTACAACACACCACTTACTGTAAGCACAACTTTAATTTTTTGCTTCCTTAGTGGGTATCTTAAACTACAAACTGTTCTCTCAAATGAACTATTGTGTACGTGCTATAAATATCTGTCTGTAACATTTGGCTGTTCTGATTACTTATACTAGCTCAAATGCTTCAATATTCATGGAAAGAGGATTTGGTAAGATCACAGAAAATCAAACCAAATGCATGGAATTTTTCCCCACTATTTCTTCAGTTCTAATTACGACCCCGCATGTATAATCACAGTAATACTGAGACAGCAGCTGTAACTACTGGCACTTTGCAACCACACATGCACAGTCAAAGTGCTTGTGTTACGGTTGCACTTAGCGCAGCAATACTCTGCACTGGCCACGTTCATGCACGGCTTTGGCTGCAACCTTTACTGCCAGTACAAACGCTGCCCACTTCTCTGTGTCAAAAACCTTCCCCCTACAGCAGAACTGACGATTTTCCGTGACTCCTGAGGTTGAGTAGCCCAAGTAAAGATTAATTTGATTCTGAGTTACAATACATTTATATGGTGGTCTTTCAATAACATTTTCAGTATGTCAGGAAATCAGCATGTTCTTTCTCATTTATTTTAATTTGCTTTCTTCTAGAAAGAAAAAAGAATACATTTGGGCTGCAGTGTCAAAGCCACACAAAATCTAATCATTTGCAGAAGTGATTTCTGAAAAGCCTATGTGTAAACAAGAACTGAACACCCTTATCTGTGCTAATTCCAGAGTGGTAAATAGTAACATGAGACTGGTGCGGGGCTTGTCAGAACGGACAGACGGACTCACAGGAGGGACTGGGCTGGCAGACAGCTGCGGTACTGGCAGTAGGCACTGTTATTACCTCCATATCTAGCATTTGTTGAACAAACTCGTTTAGGAAGACACAAAGAAGGAAAGATATTAAGATGACCATTTTAAAATTGCATGTTATTTCTAACCAGTGCTAACTGCTTTATGAACTGTCATGGCTACTTTTCAAATAACTATTTACAGCTTTCCATCTGAGTACAAGGGTAGTCATTAGGAATCTGCACGATTTTTTTAACAACGTGTCTAAATGGCCAGTAAAATATATTTTTTGGTGAGTTAAAATCTGGGTGAGAGTGAACTATTTATATTGCAGTAGTCCAACATTTTAGAACGAAAGGATCTCCAGATTTTCCACGATATTTTAATATGGTCAAATAGAAACTTTTCACATGGAAAATGTTGATTTGGGCGTAAAATCTTCCAGCTAGCTGACTGCCAGGGTCTAAGACTCAGGATTTCTCTGCTGCCTACTACATCTTCGGGAACAGTGGATCGGTGAAGTCGCACTCCCTGAGCAGGAATTTCACAGCCGGTTCCTGCGYGCCACCCCCAAGGAGTCTCAGCACTACGTCTCTCATCCCGCGCCAGGCACAGTCGGCTGGCGAGACCTTGGCGGCAAACATTTCCCCCCAGCAGCGGACCTTTGGGGAGGCTTTCACGCATCGGAAGGGACCCAGTCAATATTATGCCAGACTTTTTACCGTGGAACTGGGAAACTGAGAGCAGTAAGAAGCGCAGAGCAAGACGTGACTTGAGCTCAGCAGCCGAGGGGCTAGGGCGTCGCGAGGCTCCCAGAAATTAAATTTTTGCTCAAAAAGTCTAAAGAAAATACTGTTTCCAGGCTGACTTTCTTGTTCTTTTCACACTCTGATACTTTAGCAAGGAAATCTGCCATGTGTTATTTTTTCATGCCTGTGTTTTTGGGGGGGCTCTTTGCATTTTGACAGCTGTAGTTTACTAGTTTRCTTTGACTTGCAGAGTAAAGAGCATAATATTATGACTGCATACTAGAAAGTTAGCTTTGATGCTATCCAATACATTGGAACAGCCTGTTATTCCTTCCTCAGCCAAGCAAAATCTACTCACTTGCGCATTTTTGGCAGTGATATGTGCTTTGAGGAAAAGCTGCTATTGTTTCAGTGCCTTTTATCACAACAGACCTTAACTCTTTTGTATACAACCCACACTGGAGAGTAACTGTTACCAGAATTAGTTTCAGTGAAGTTTTACCAAATCCTTTGCAACAACATCTAAAAATCATATTCAGGCAAAACTCATATAAAAATAAAGCCCATTCAAAGCAATCAAGGCCTGCGAAAAACCTTTCTTTGAGAACTACACTACCACAAAACATAAACAAGCACTCTGCACCAAAACAAAACAAACTAAGGCCCCTACTAGTCATTCATCTGATATGAATGTTCACCATAAGTAAGAAATAAATGCGAGAATAAGAATATTCCCAGAATTAACATGCATATAAGAATATTGAGCTTTCTGCATTGCCCGAGCAATTCATTAGAATCAGGAGTAATCTGCTAAATTAAAATAGTCTAGGCCAGGTGTGCAGACAAACATCCTCATATTTGCTGTACTCAGGTAACAATTTAAAACAAATAATTAGCTTAAAGATGAATTCTGAGCATGCTAAAGCTTCCCGATGGACAGCATGGACAACCAAAATTGTCTAACGTGAGCTGGCTTCCACATATGCCATTGGCATTTCATAATGCAGAACGTACAGGCAACAGTCACTCCAAGAAAACAGGGTAACACATAAAAAATAATTGTTCTTTACTCTCCTATAATACTGTCTAGAACTTTGGTCCACTAACACTTAAGAATGGTAAGAGAGCAAACCCTCCTCTTCAAAAAAACTACAGGGAATATTAAATTTCTATTTCCTAGTTTTCATGATTTCCTGTTTCTGAGGTAAAAAATTTTCAGTAGTAAGTAAAGTTGACCAAATTGATGTGGAATTTAAAAAGCTTGGAAAATCAATAAGTGAAAACCATCAAAATGAGCCAGTTGGTGTCCTCCACTGTTGGGTCTCAAAGCAGCTTACTAACTCTGAGGCACTATAACGACAGAAAAACAGAAGCTCAGTGGTTCACTCACTCCCTAAGAAAAGAAAAGGGAGCAAAAGGAAGCTTGGCTCTGAGGCCAGATGATTAGGGATTTGTGCATAGTATATGTTCTCTCTTGCTTGTTTTCTCTCCCTAGCACAATAAATATTTAATCAGCCCCTGCAAGACTGTGGATTATATTGCCCCTCAAAGTCTTTTTTTTTTTTTTTTTTTTTTGAAGAGGGCAGATGGCTCTGGATCACAGAACTTACAGTGAGCCTCTGTGTCCTATCACCAAGCATCCTGTCCACTCAGTCCCTTTCCTTCCTTTGGGCTGAAATTCCACATTCATTTCAGGCAACAGCAAAGCTCCAGCTGAATTCAGCAGGGCCAAGATCCTACCCTTTGTTTTAAAGTTCTGAAAAAAWTCTCACCTTTTGATTCTTCTGAGGGAGAATACATCATTAATATCACGGTGGTAGAGTACGCGACAGACATATWTAGAGGTTCTCCACACATTTCAGTTGCCCAATATTTCAACTCCTTTGGACAAACAAACAAGGGATGAAATAGAATGCTGATATAATGAAATGCCATTCATCATTCAGTGTATATAATACTTTCTATGATGTTACAGAAAGTGCCAAGTATAGAAATCTGTGTACTGAAACCAACATTCATCTTCAAAAATCAATGTGCTAAGTAATAATAACTAACCTGAAAGAAAATATATTTTCAGAGGCCCAGCTACACATGAAGAGAATGGATGCAAGTGAAGAACAAATATTCAGGAAGAAAAAAAAATACTGTAGAGTTTTTTATGTGCTCAAGGTTCATCTATAGAAAATTTTAGCAAAATGTTTTTACTTTTTCAAATCACGTATTCTAAGTTACACTCAATTCACACGAGAGAGATCTTGCAAACAAGAAGAGCTTCATTTTGGAAGTTCAAAGGTTCACCTTTCTGTTAAAACCAGACTATAAAAAATCCAAGAAGACCTAAGCAAAGAAAACCCCCCAAATTAGCTAGCACATCCAAACTAAAGAGAATTCTCAATGCAGTCATATAACTTACAAACGTAACATAGAAAGCAGATGAGTATTCAGTATAGCATATTGCTAAACACAGCACTCCAACAAATACTACTGGACTCGGTGATCACTCCACAAAGGAATGGTTTTCAACAGACAAAGGTAGGTTTCCCTGAACCCTTGTAAAAGCTCCATCCCTAAAAACACTCTTGCCTCACTCCTAGGAAAAACTAAGCTTGTCTTAGCTTAGTACCGCAAAACCCCTTTTATGGGAAGATTGGTTCATTTTCACAACACCTGTAACTAGCAGGTAGGCTCTTTACACTGAACAGCACGTGTAGAAAAAGTTGCATCATTTCCTGCAAATGAAACAGGTCTTTCCTTGCTGTCAGGGACAGATTTAATGGAGATCGCCAAGTGGACTTCTTCTAGTCCATCTGCTGGAGTCAGCTAGATTGAAATCAGAGCTTTCCTAGCAGTATTTTATTATTCAGTGTTCAGCTTTAAACAGAAAAAAAAGAAAATGAAAAATTCTAATACCTCAAAAAACTGCAGAAAAGACTTCATTCATATTTGTTTCTAAAATGAAACATAAAGTATGATAGAATATTTTAATTAACTTGAGTTAGGTTACTTATTCCAACTAACTTAGAATAACTCTATTCCGTGAGGCAAGATACGCTGAAATAAGGCCGACGTGCATGAGGAAGGAAGAATTTCTACCAGCATTCCCACAGTTCTCAAAATCAGATCAAACAAAAACAACCCTTCTCGCATGAAAACCTCCAGAAGCAGTAACTTGTCAGACAGGGTGAGGCTAGGATGAAGAAAAGTCCCATAACTAAAATGATCACAACGCAGGACAACTGAGCCAGAGTAATTTTCCAAGGCAATTACATGTATAATTTTGCAATATGTTTGAAATGAACTCTTACTGGAAGGACCATGGAAGACTGCCCTGATACTAGAAGGAGACTGCACTGCACGTYAGAAATGTCATACACCCAGAGAGCTCAGCCCACCTGCAGCAGAATTTCTTTGAAGCACTTGGTTCATGCAGATCCACAGCCACCAGACCCGTAACAGCATGTTGCAGTTGGTTATACCACTGGGGGAACAAAAAAGCTACAGAAAGCCAGGCAGAAGGCTTGTCTTGCATGATCCTTGTGTTAAGAAAGCACAGATTGACTSTTTCAGTTTACTATGCTGGGGAAACACGATCATTACTTAAATGTGGATCCATTACTTAAATGGATCTCTTGCACCACAGTCCAGAATTACCAGGGTAAACTCCTGGACATAGCAGACAAACATTATCCTGTCATTATCTCAGAAATTCCTGCCTATGAAGATAGTACCAAAAAGCTAAACTGTGTCTGAGCCAAAGTAAATTTGATGAATTATATTTCAGTGAGATTTTACAGAATCTCGCATCCATTTAGTGCTCAGTGCAGCAGGTAAAAGTGCCTAGTAGGCTATAGAGTCTGCTTGTTTTGAAAAGTCTTATTTAAAAGAGAATGTAACAACCTCATTACAGAGAATCTTTGAGATAAATTATACCTTAATCTACTAAGAGATATAGACTGTTATTATAATGTCTTTCAAATAATATCTTTCAAATGTGTTTAATGAATAATTGAACACCTTTAGTTCTGGATTAGGGACCAGGAACTATTGATAGGAAGGGCTGTCACAGTTACTTATATGGTCTTTTAAAGGAGATACTTTTTTTTTTTTTTTTTTTTTTTTTTTTTTTTGCCATCGTAAATTATTTACACCTAGTAAGCTGGAGAAAAAAGACCTTTTTCATTTAGCACATATCTTTGAATTCACTGCAACACATAGACAGTGCTTTCCCAATAAAAACTTTGCATCCCAGAGTTTAATGAATAGGAAGTCTGCTACTTAATTATATKTTAATTACAAATTCAGTCAAGAATGCCTCTCATTCTCTTCTAATGTAGCTCATATTATAGAAAGTTARAACATAAAAAAGTGAAGTTTCCTTTAGCTCCCCAAGACTTTTTTAAAAGTGAGATGTTCCATTTTCTTTCACTCAAATCATTCGGTTGTTTCTGCCTGAGAACAATGCCTAACTCACTTAAAGAAATCTTTTTTTTCTTTCTTTCTTTCCTTCTTTCTTTTTTTTTTTTTCTCTGTTGCTGTAGCAAGAGCTACAAGCTGTTTTCTTGTTTTATTTTATGACGGACAAATTATCTTTTCAGCACCACTGGTGGGTTTCAGAGTCTGTCCAGTGGATGTGAACATAGCAGTAACTTCTCCATGCAAACCCAGAAACAAATTTGGACACACAGTTAGCACTACTGTCTAAATGAGGTCCCCTGAGAATTACCAGATCTTAAGAGAGAGATCAACAATCAGCTCCAAAAATGCAGCCTAAGCACCATATCGGTGATGATTCTCTCAACAACAATACTTGTACCATTTGCAGTAAGCAAGCATGAAATTGGAGGCAGTTTCAAAAGAATAAATTTGTGGTGCTGTATATAGAAGTACTTCATGCTAGGAAACGGACTTTTATTAGAACATCACTGGTGTCAAATTTCTAATAAAATGTTTAAAGACAAATGGAGATAACAGAACCTTGGAAGCTCTRCTAATGTAAAAACTGCTGTTAATTGCTAGGGATTTACATTTTCACATTAGCACAAAGTCAGAGGCACGAAAGTGATAAAGGGATGCAAAGACTTTGTATGTGCCTAAGCTCTTTTCAGGCTGCCACAGAAGTGGCGTGCTCAGTCGGTGTGGAGCATCTGCAAGCTCACCTTACCAGCACCGCTTCTGCTGCTGCCGCCCCCGAGCATTAACCCCCACCTCCGCGCTGCGTCGGGCTTTCCTAGTGTAGGTATGCACAGATTACTGCAGACTAAGGATTTAACTGCTTTGCCTGCTCCTGCAGCTAGAGAATATCCAGCTTTAATAAATCTTTCCTGAAATTACTGGAAGACAGAGAAGGATTGCCATTTTGTCAGCCTCATTGCCTACTTCCTCAGATCTCTCCCACTGCTCTGGAGCATGACAKAACTATCCTCTGAAGCATAATATCCTGCTGAGCCCCATATGGATTTTCAATAAGCAATCTGATAACAAATTATTGCTTGTCTTCAGTGAAAGGCCTGTGCTTCTCACTGGRATCTCCGAGGACCAGCCCGTCAGATGATAAATTTAAAGCTACAGATAGGAATGTATGGAGTTACTTGAGGGGAACAGATCCAAGYAACTTCTGTCCCTCCTGAAGCTGTCAGGTGTGGTCAGCCTGTGAAGATAATTTGCACACGTGGCCAATGCAGCTAAGAATCTCCAAAAAGAGTAACATAGTAATAGCAGACATATCTCTTTCTTTTCTACTCAGAATATAAAAAATAATGATCAGATTGATTTCTTTTCTCCTCACAAAGTGACTAGTTTTAAACTTGGGCATTTCAAAATGTCTTCAAGTACTTTCAAAGTTGTAAAAAAAAAATCACAATCACAGAAATGTTCATTTAGGACATCTGGGGAGCCAAGGGTAAAGTGAGAGAAGCAGAGGAAAAAAAAATTGTGCAACAAAAGCTGCACAGAAAGTTATCCCTTACACCTCTGTAGAAGAGGAAGACTGTGCAAAAAGACAGGSAAGTAGTGATATATATACATGTGTGTGYATATACCTGTGCAAACGTGCCTCAATCAGACAAAGTTTGCTCTCTTGCATTTCTGACTAGGGCACCAGAGTGCAGAGGCAACACAGCCAAGCGTAACTATCTCCACGCTCACAGAGAAACTAGCACCCSAGGAGAACAGAACTGGTGAGCTCAGAGACAGGAATGTGGAGGCTCTTCCTTCACCTCTCTGTTCTTACATATATTGCTCTTAGGAGATAAAACATTTGCATCAGAAGCAGCTTCTCAATCTTGGCTCTAGATTTTACACCAGCCCCCTCGCTTGCCCACCTCATCCTGCTCCAACATTACCCAAGCTCTAGCTATCACTCTTCACATTATTATTTCTAAGAGTGTGAAAAAGGCAAATATTAATGCCCATAATGTCTGAAAGAGACCTATARAGGTGGCATTACTGTCAGGTAGCATTTCCTTTGGAGATCCTTGAAGATATTGAGAACTTGACTGGAGGAGGTTCTGAGCAATCTCACCTAGGCTGACCATGCTCTGGGCTGGTTCAACCAGATGGTGTCTAAAGGTGCCTTCAGCTCATGTTATCCTAGGGCTCTGCCTAGGAGAGTCCTACTATACATTCACCAGTAGTGCTTTGGAGGGTTTGCCTTTTGCAAAACTACCGTGTACTCCRCTCTTCGCTTATTAAGGACAAAAAGGGAATAACACCAGGGACTTAAGCACTGGATTTCTCTCTGCTGAAAAAATAACAATAGTAGTAATAAGAACTCCTGTTTTTCACACGGTCATTTGCACTAATTGGTTTATGTAACATTCATGATGTTTCCACTTACAGACAGGAAAGCTAAAGCATCCCCCAGAGGTGAAGTGACCATGTAGGCTCTGTTTTTCCTTTGTTTGCACAGCCTGAGGAGAATAGTTTTTATAAGCCAGATGTAGTAGGGTGAGGGGGTTTCACATTCTGCAGTGATTTTTCAATTCTGTCRAAAAAGTAAATCTGCTGTTCTGAATAGCGAACCATTCACTCCTGTGTTCAGTCATCTTTAAGGGACTAGCAGTTGCAAAGCATCTTCAGTTCAACTGAGGGAAGCCAATAAAACCAAGCAGAATGTGCTTTCAAAAGGCAGAGGATGCCCAGAAACCCTGATACCTCACTCTATTGTAAATAAAAAWTAGATATTTTAAACAAGTTCTGTTAATTCAGAGTACAATAAYTAAAACTTGCACATTAAAGTAAAAAAAAAAACCTTCTGAGATGAAGTTCATTTTATTAAGCTATTTCACATACTAAAGTTTATTACAACATAGAGTTTTTACTTCTTTAATTGAATTTYTGCCACTAAAAGCTTGGTGATTTGAATATCTAAATGATCCATAAGGAAATAAGTGGACTTATGTATATTTTTAAGTTATAGAGATCAGTTATTTCACACATCTGTGGGATAGCTTATGGAGTTATCTCAAATCGAACATAACGAGATGCACTTAGTAATTCTGTCCCAGAAGAAGCTAGGACTAAATTGTGATTCATTAGGTTGTACTTCAGTCCCKGGTACTGCTTGTTGTAGGGCTTGTTATCCTTTATTTCCACTGCATGTTCAAAAAAGCTAGCGGCATGTGAGGGTCCAACTCACAAGAACATCATGTGAGCATGAGGATGCTCCCACATTGCTCACAAGATGTCCATATGACAAATGTATGACCCCAGATCCTTTTCTGTTGCCTTAAAATTCTAGATAATTCTGCAATATGCAGGACTGTTGGGTGCTWTAAGATGTTTGCTGTTCTCCTAGGAAATAATAGCAATTGTGAAATGACAGATACCACATGACTCCATACACCCTCAGGCATTAGTTTGTGATAACAGGGTAGGTTTGTCACTGCTGCTGCTTGTAATCTGGCAAAATCCATGGAAATAAAGTTTTAGTAAAATGAGCTGCTGGAAAGTGCAAGAGTACATCTATGGATAGTCACAAGTTCAGCAAGGACAAAAGAGCAACTTTAATCCTTAAAACAAATTGGAATCACTTTCAAATCACATGTAAACACAACTCATGTTCTTGTTATTATGAATTATCTTTGGGCTATCAATACCTAGACAAAACTGTACGGACATATTGTCATGCATCCTGAATTAAGCAAATAGAAATGAGCTTTCTTGCTCTAAGGATTCTTTTCAGAATGTGTTATAAGGTATTACATAAATATTGAAATTAACCCCTCTTTCTTTGTTTATCCAGTATTAAAACCAACTGCACGGACAGGCATGGTGACTGTGAGAACATGGTATACTGAACTGGAATAATAAAAGCCAATCTTACTATTTATGTTATGCAAGAAGAGTCAACAATCAAGCTAATATAATTTTTACAATTAGCTTTGTAGATATGAATTGAAAGGAGCTAGAATGGTATTCTTTTTTTCTGTAGAGATTACCATTTGACAAGGATATATTTATAGATTAATATTTACTGAGAAAAAAAAGAAATCTAAGAACCAAATTTTGAGGTCCTAAAAGAGCTAAGCCTCTTAAAAGACAGCTTTGCTGGATTAAGGACTGTAGAATTTGGCCCTTAGCTTTTAAATGATGAAATTCACAATAGTTTGGAAGATGCAAAGTCAAGAAAATAATAAATAAAGGCCTTTGAAGGATTAACTGTAAAACAGATTCCACTAATCACTGCTTATGAAGGGGTGACCTTCAACATAAATAGAGCTATTCTGTCAAACCAAAGTTGATTTGATGGAAACAGAACTAACAGAGAATAAAATCACAAATTGTCTGCAATCAAAATGCTTTATGCAAGGTTATAAAAACATTCAGTACATCTGTCAATGGTAAGGCACTCACATATTGTAGGTCTAGATTGGTGAAGAGTGAGACACAATAGATTCACAGAATCCAAGGCCAAAAGGACTCTAGCATCATTTATCTGACCGACATTACATTTTCCCTAGTCACCATTACATTGAGCCCAACAGTTCTTCCTGAGTAGACTGCAGCTTTGCCATCACTCTAAGAAATGCATATTCTAGCATAGCCTCAGAAGCTGGGTTATAGACTCAAAGAGTGAATGATCAGGTTATCGACACTTCCCAGCAGGTCGTGCAGGCCAAACCCTGCATGTTTTCTTCCTTCCCCCTCTTCAAAAAGAAACCTAGTGAATGAGAGAAGGTCATATTGCCTAAGTTTCACTGAGCTTTGGACCAAGACCCATGATTTATTGAGCTTTATGGAAACAAAAGCAATGAAGAGGGGGGATCTGATTTCAACAGCCTGCTGCAGGGTACAGTTGCCTGTGATGGACAAAAAACAGAGAAAAAAGAATGTTTCTTAGTTATGCTCTAAGACAGACCTGTTCAAGTGATAATATACTGGGCTGTCAACACACATGATCACAAAGAAAAGGGAAATGAAGATGTTGACAGGGATTGTTTATTCCCCAAATCTTTGTGTTATGTAGATGAAAAAGACAAAATAAATCTACTTGGAATGGGCCTGGAATGCATGATCACTGGGTGACATGCGTAACAGAGAGTGTTCATCCAAGTATTCGGGTAATCGGAAGATAAAGTGGATTACAAAATGTTAGGGTTCAAAATAGAAATGAGGGACTGCTGGATTTGGTGATGTTAAATAAAGATGATGTACACATGACCTGGACTCAAACGGGATGGCTGAGTTTGTGTAATCTGTGCATCTCTGGATGGAACAAAAAAAACATGTCACTCGGGAGGGAGGAGGGAAGCGAGCACAGCAACAGCCCCAAACTCACACCCCTATTTCTCATTACATCATGCAAAGTATTGGCACTTTTGCCCCACCTAACGTGCCATATTTGCCCTACATAATCAAATCAGATAGAGTTTATTGAGTATTCCTGGAAGATCTCCACCTTTAGAACAGCACTGTACCAAGTTCCTGTATTCATACGGAATTTCTTTTTTAACATATTCTCTCTTTTATCAGTGTTATCTGTTGTGCATCCTGAACAATGCAGACGATCTTTTATCTTTTCTTTACCAGGGATACCATGATTATATCATAGTGTTGGCTCATTCAATCCAAACATTATCTATTGATCTGGAAAGGATAATGATGAAATTAATTCTTCTTTTTGTGCTCCCTGAGAGACTTATTTCAGAGATCAAGCATGCCATAGCCAAAGCATGGAGTAACTGCATTTCTTGTTGCAAATGGGAACTTGCAGATTTTTTCATTTATTTTTCCTTCAACATTTCGAAGGAAATGGGCGGATCTCAAATTAATGGAAGGGCAAAGAAACCTTTGCAAAGAATATTGGAAGGCCTGTGAAGGATAAGTATTACTTTTCATACTCAGTGAATAGAGACTTTTATATGCCTAATAAAATAACAAGTAATTAGACTCTTTAGTAGTGAAATACTGGTGTATGAATAGTTGGAGACACCCGTATAGCCACAAGGTCAGTTCAACATTCTTATTAATTTATACCTGGGATTTTTTCCATTACACACAACGAATGTTGCTTTCCAGGGACTTCTGAGTTGTAAATAAAGTGACGGACTTTCATGCCAGTAATTTGGTGGTATTGAGTTATTGACAAGTGGGCTGAAGGGGCATGATAATGTTAATGAAAGCTCTTGCGTTACACATGTACTTGAAAGTAGCACAAAGGTATAACTTGTCTATGATGGCCTATTTAGATAGTCAGTAAGAAGATTAATATCATGGTGCCAAACAGAGATAATTGATTCCAATTTTACATATTTAAGTTTCCATCAAGGAAGTGCACAGAAATCCATCATTCCATTTGCAGTGACAAGTTGCTGTAATGGAAATAGAATTTTTAGGTTTAATTCTTTCATAACTTGTGATAAGTTGTTATTCTGAATTATCAAGATTATGAACTGCCAGATTTAAAGATCAYGCTTGGGGCCCAGTAATGCTTTCCATATGAAAAGCATATTGAGAAAGATGGGGGAAAATTATTTTGTAAGAACTGAGCTGCCAGAAAACCCTAGATCTGTAGAAAAAGCTCTTTCTTTGTACATAATGCTGCCACACATCTCTTTTCTTTCAGATATGTCACACCCAGAAAGTCAGAACAGGGAGCGGTCCTAACACCACTTCATATTGTTTGTGTACCTTTTCTAGCACTATCATCCTTCATCTGTACACTACACATTTASAAATCCTTAATATCCACAACATGCCCTGAAGAGCCAGTGTTTTCTGTGGGCATTCAAGCACACACAGTATGGTTACATGCTATATAARCAATCAACAGAATAATTCGGGGGCATGTCAGGCTTACAGTGGATTGAGTTACACAGTTGTTCTATATGTGCACATGAAATTCATTTCTTGCCAGGAACATCAAAATCACATGAAATCACACAATGTTCTCACTGTCTACTCCCAACTACAGTGCATGTAATCTTTGCCGAYGCCTATGCCAGGCATGCACAGAGATGCTGCCAACCCTCTCACCCTTCCCTGGCGGTGGCAGGAACTGCAGGCTCTATTTCTAAGGCTTTCCACTCGTGCCCCAGGGCCTCAGGCCTCACCCTATGTCTTTCCTCTGCTCTTCCTCTTCGCAGGTCAGGAAGAAGCTGAATCCCTTATTCTCAAATCGCAGAACTAATTACAGCAAAAGTAGTAAYGCTGTTGAGGTGCACCACATCTCTAGATGGAGGGATGGAGCGTCTTTGCTCTCCCATCCTCTGTCCTMCATTACTTCAGGGCTTGCTGCGTGAGCTCTCTCTTCTCCTTTCAGTGGTAARATATCCTATCTGTGCAACACAAACAAGGTCAACTCTTCAGCAACTATCCTAATATGCAATAAAGCTCCAACTTTTCTTCTTCTTCATTCAGAGATGTTTTGACAGAGTAATTTATTCCCATTCAAGGTGAATAGAGGCACTGTATTATCATTGTATTTACAGATTTCTTACAGTCCTCTCAGCCTTGACCATCCTTGTTCACATACGCATGGGAAATGTAAAAAATTGACAAACCTATTATAAAAAAAGAAAGACTCCCTCCCTCTCGAAGGCTGACATTTAAATAAATTCTTGGCTTCTCTTTCCTCCTCCATTTTTTTGTTTTATTTACTCTTGTGCTATACAAATATATACATAAGAATATATTTCTGCTCTCCATATGGTTTCAATATTTCATTGACTGCAAATTTCTAAAAAGCTTTTACAAAAACTTTCTCTAAATTAGAGCATATACATGTAAATGGGAGTAAACGTCATCATTTGTTTACTTATGAATTAAATTGAGAATGTTGCATGGCAATTTCAACTTTGCAAGGATTTATGTCAGTTGTCTTATTTTTTCTGATGATCCATTTTCAGGGCCCAGGTGCTAGGAATGCTTTCTTCCTCTGTGATATTCTGGCATGCACATTCATACGTGTTCTTTTTTTAAGTAGAATGTAAATCCTACATATACGTTTGGTTAGGTTAAAGGCCTCTTGTCATTGATCATTTGCAACTACTGGCAGTTTGAAGAGGAGATATTTAACACTACTTAGCTCTTACACTTAATTAGGGTGGATACGGGGCTTTTAAACTATTATTCATCTAAGCTGCAAAAGGCCCATGTGGAGAAATACTTTAAGATACAGTTCATAACACAGCCAAAATTCTTCARGATGCCTTACAGAAGCTCAGACCAACATGATAGCTCCTTTTACTTCTCCTGATCTCCCTGTTCTTCACAACTTATCACAAAAGGCCATAAAATGCAAGACAAAGACTTCTAAGCAAGCTTATGCTACCAGGTTTGTTCCACCCCAAATCCTGATGCATCAAGAATACTATACAACTTGTAATTTAGTATGATTTTCAGAGGAAAGTTTGGGATGCTGTTAAGTGAATTTTTGTAACAATTTCCTACTTACCCTAGAAAATTGTATGGGTGGATATGGATATATGAACTGGTAAGAAAAAGAGTGCTCTAAATAAAATGTTCAGACAGAAAATGGAAATGTTTCAGTTTGAATGGACTGCTGCTGTTTCTCAGAGGAGCTGTATTTCAGCTGTGTTTCATCGCAGTTCGTTAAGAGTTCATCTCCTTATCTTGAACATATCTTAATTTAGACAGAATTTCTTGTAAGCTCCTGAAACAGAAGAGGGTTTTTTTCCCCCATCTTCCTTCTTTAAATGATTATTAAATATCTAAAAAGGTAAATATGTAAAAAAAAAATAACCAATTTAAGTATTTGGTAGTATAAGGCACAAAAATCGCAAGTATTTAAAAATACCTATTTGTCAAAAACACTCAAAGATGGATATACAGACTTGAAGCTCTTCAGATTAACTTGGGACAAAGAACCCTGGGCTGCCACTTCCAGGACAAGCACAGTTAGCATTAGATTTATGATGATAAAACCGAAGCTGTAGCACTGGGGCTGCCAACAGTATTTGAAGATGATGGTAATTGAGGCTGCTGTGCTTCATGCAATGAGGATGCTTGGAGCTCACCTAATGGCCAAGAGCCCTGGGCCTCTTTTGGCCACTGAGTTTACGATTTTTATAAAGTGCCTCAGGTCAAAGATAGCAACGAGATATTCAGCTCATGCACAAAAGCACCAGTCCCGAACTAAGAAAGAAATGTGAACACCACAGAGATTTTAGGTTCAAGGCATAGTCTTTTTCACTCATTCCCTTGAATTCAAATGCCTAAATCCTACTTCAGATGCTTAAGTGTTTTTTAGGATTCGAGTCTTAACACTTAAGGGTGTATCTTTCTGATCTTTTTGCAAAGAAACTTTCCTTGACAACTGTTAGAACACTGCACTTTTGGAGTACCTGCTTTTGAAAATCCATCACCCAGTGCAATTCCACTGACACTAAACCAGGGCTGCTACAGTAGGATTGCGTTTAACCAAAATCAATGTGTGGCCGCAGGAACACTACTGCCTGAACCAGACGGCCAGGGATAAAAGACAGGGCCGGATCACAGCAGTCCAAATTCAGATCAATGCTGCCCCAAGTTTTAATTTTTATTATGCTAGATATAAGGCCTATGAGAATTACATCTATTACAATGAAGAGTAAGCAGATTGGTACTGTTTTTTCTGGTTATATATATGCTAAAAACTATATATATATGAATATATATGAAAATCAAAACCAGTGAATCTTAGAATACATTAGCTGCTGCATTATCAGCTACAAGCAAGTAAAAACTAGCCCCAACTAGGTGCCAATCTTTCTCATCGTAGATAAAAGTTCTCTTGAAATAAATGTAAAAATGGCAAAATGCCAGCACTTGAAATAATACAAAATTAATTTATCATTTTCTAAAACAAACCAAAGCATGATTAGATATAGTTAGGTAAAGAATAATAAAGAAAAGAGTTTTATTTTGTTTKCTTTATGACTGTATCTGGCCCTTTCCCGCTCTGACACTGGCTGTGTTTGCACTTCAGGCTGTTTGTTTCACATTTTTGTTTAGCAAGCCTTCTTGGCTATACAGTCCGCTCTTTGGTGCCATGCGTTTGGACTTCTGTTTCTCTTCTATTATCTACTACTGAAAAACAAGAAAGTGTGAAGATATATTGCCTACAGTGGGAGTGGAATATTTACATTTACTGAAGCAAGAACACATATTAAAGATATGAAGTTCAAATGCTGCAGGAGATTCAAAGTTCAAACATCTAACCTATTAAATTCAACAAAAAGTTCACAAGCTCTGTCTTGCCTCATGAGGTTGCTGCTTCGGTCAAGAGGAACAGGCAATGGAGAGTAGATATTGAATACACTCTTCCAGGATCCAATGCAACCTCTTTGGTATGAGTCAGTTCTGTGCACTACTGAATAGTTGAGATTTAGATCCAAACATTTAGACATTCTGCTCAGAAGTGGAAAAGTCTGGACAACCTCTAACATCTAGAAATATTCTTTCCTGGTTCCTTAAACTGAGTCAAAAGAAAAAATACTGGACTAGAAGTTGCTTATTCTCTATCTTACAAAATAGCAAGGTTTGAAAATACAGCCATTCATTTAGAGCAAACCAAAACACAAACAAAAACCTGACTCTCTCATGTTCACTGTGACTAGCCTCCTGCCAGATGGTTCTCCTTGCCCTCTGCTTTGAGAGTGTATGTGCATGCCTATGAGTGTGTTTAAATGACTAAAAGCTCTGCTAAAATAATTGRGAAATGAATTAACACTGATGTCAGCTGCCCCAATTAATGTAAAAGCCAGAGACAGTCCTCAGAGGAGTGGTCGTCTTTGCATAACACTTATGTCCATGTTAGAGACAGAACCAGACCAGAAATCTTAGTGTAATCAAGCTTAAACAGATGGCATTTAGAACAGGGGGAAAAAAAGATGTTACATGCTCTGGCATCACCTATGGCATATGAATGAGAGTGTTTAAGACAGCGATGGATCAGAGACTCTGATCCAACGTACTCTTTGAGAAGGAGGCCTCACACTGGTGCATAGCCCCATGATTTTAGTGAGTGTCTGTAAAGATGCATGTGTCAGTTTGGGTGTCTTGGATTTTAAAATAAAATAAGCTGATGACTAAAGGTGACTCCTGTCTGGCTACGAAATAGCATTTGAATTTGAAAAGAAGGACAACACTTAAGTTCTCGATAGCAGTGAGCACCAGTAGAGCTTTCCAGCAGAGCTTTCCGACTCTGTGACAGCTACAAGGATCTTCAAATGTTTAGGAAAGTTCAAAGTACTTACAGAAAGCCAAAGTAATCAGGAAAACAACTTTAATGAGGTTAACCYCAGGACACACAGTTTTGTTTTGTTTTGTTTTGTTTCCCTGCTGAGTGCTACTGAGTGGGTATTCTGCTTTAGGAGGATAATCATAATTGTTCAGGTAATTTGTTGGGATGATTTTTTTACCACCTTTGCCTGCCAGTTATAAAATTTCAGGTGAGTTAAGATGGAAGAGGTCATAAATTCCCATCAAATAGTACTTCTGTCTGGCTCATTCAAACACAACCAGGAAGCTGGCTGCACCAATTAGAAAGATTTGTTTAAAAATTGCTTCAGGTAAATGGGAAGATGCTAAAGCAGGTGACTCTAATCACATGTAACAGTGAGATAAATCTGAATCTCCATAAAGTGGACTCTACTGTGCTACAAAATCTATTTTTATAATGGCTAAGCTCTTTTTTTTTGTTTTTTTGCTGGAGGTCAGAATATTTTAAACAGCTGAGTGGGAGAGTATCTTTTCAGGAAAAAAGATCATTGAGGGAGCTGATATTATTAATCAGAATAGAAGAAATGTGTGGAGTTTTTGGTGATAAGCTGCCAACAGTAGCTGTAATGCTACTATAGTGTAATATCAACATAAGCAAAAGCACTAAGTATATGTTTCTTACATTAAAAAGCAAGCTGTAGTGAGTATTTTTTTCATTGCTGAAAGATCTGAGGTCTATTTCTATCCACATAACTCTGGGCAGTTAGAAAAAGCAGCTAAGTAAGACAGTAAACACTGTTGGCTCCTTCTTTTGTCAATACAGTGGAGCAGCTCCAAACAGKAATTCAGACCCTACATGGGATGAATAATTTTTTTAAGATAGGATTAATTAATACCTGGCTGGCATATTTTTTCCCCCTGCTCTCTTTAYTGGGGTTTGAAAGAGCAAAAGTAACTATACTTGCAACTTGGCTCCTCAGGCTAAAGCTATGTGGGGCGCATGAAGAGGTCCATGCATTGGCCCGAGGTGGTCACAAAACCCTTCAGAACAGTCCAGCCAAGCAGCTGGCAAGGCACGATGCTAGGAAAGCACAACGACTGTCTTTAAAGAACAGTTTCCTGCCTTGACTGGATATGCTGTTTTTGCAAATCTACCACTCCCATATTTCACTCTACCCCACACTCTGCTGTGAGATAATAAATAACCCAGAGAACAACTGCCTTCTTCAACAAACTAGAGCTGACAGAAAAACTGACCCAAAGCCAGTGAATCTTTTCCTATTGACTTCAGTGGATTTTAGATCATGCCCATAAACTCAATTCTAAATCCTCATCTGCCCAGCAGTGGGGTGGCCTAAAGACATAACCGACGTTCTTGAACACATAAACACAAATAAGACTTCTTCTCCCCCAGAATCCAACTCGTTTACTTGTTAGGTGTTGTTCATGTTCTATTCAGGCTTTGCTCATGTTCTATTTTAACATTGCCCACCCATAAAATCATGACTGACACTTTTCTGTAAGAGAGGTGCTAGGTCTGGTATACTCAGCCAGCTTCAAATTTGGGGTAATTACCTTCTGCCCATGCAGTTTAAATAAGATATGTCATTTGTCTTCATTACCTGCCCTAAAATTGCTGTTCCAATTTGCTGTGCTTTACTGCAATGGCTGCTGCATTTCACTGCAGAAGTAGCTGCTTTTAAGTGATAGGTAAGCTGATTTTAGAAAGATAGATAGCATGTATAAAATATTTTGGGATCCTTTGAAATGAGCAGTGCTCAGAATTATTTTTGATATTTACAATCCTATGAGTATGTCAGGATAGTCACATTAAATATGCTATTTGGCAGGTTTTATTTTTAAAGATTACCATATGGTACATGTTCATCACCCAAGCTATCTCACAGAACAATTCTGTATGAGTATTTGATGTTAATTTTATTTGGGGCTGTACTGAGATCATCATGCCAGGTTAATTAAAACACTACAAAGAATTTTGCGCAATGAACTGATACTCAAACAAAAGGAAGTGTCAGTTTTCAATGCATAAAATAGCAATGCTAGAAGGTAATTATCTGCTGTTGGTAGCCAAAAGAAATTAAGAATATTGCAGAGCTCTGGGGAAAAAAAAAGAAATTAAAAGAAAAGAAAGAAAAAAAAACTGTCCAGGCCCGATAACAAAGATTAACTACTTGAGTAAATTTATTCCTAACTTGGCAGCGCTGAATGTAATATTCAGAACATTGTCATATAACATGTCATAAGGAACAGCGTACATGAGTGAATAGGCATGGAAGTGTATTTTATTCTGGGTAATGTTCTTCACCTCGTAAGCGTTGCCACTGATAACCTGAAATGTAAAACTGCTTTCTCCCCTGTGGGTGTGACATGATCAATTCAAATAATAATGCACTCAGAAGAAGATGAATCCTATCTTTACTCAAAAAGTGTTTCTGCTGACATTCCTGAGCAAAGGTCCTTTCCACAGTCCTAGATTTGGCTTTCATTGTAATTCAGTGAGCCTAATTAATCACTACAGTGATTTAGTTTTATACTTGTATAATTACATAAATTTGAATGCAGCCACATCCATGGTAGCTGTAGTTATGCAGTAATGAATAAAATGCCACACATTYAGTCATGACCATCAAAACTACAGTTGGATAGGAAATGTTTTTTCTGTCCTCTTATATTTTTCTTAAAGTTAAATATATTTTTTTCTGAATCAGGAAGAAACACAGTATCTTTAAAATATTAAAAACAAAAACATGCTGAAAAAGCAAAATCTTTTAAAATCAATAAAAACACTGACATTTCATTTTGACGATTTCAGCTACTTTTAGTGACAATTAGCCTATATTTCTTAACAAGTAATTTTGAATCAGAATGTCGGAATTTTTCATTTCGAAGAAGGCTAACCTGAATACTTATACCTTCTACCGCTACTGATACCTGCACAGATGCTTCCAAACAGAATGATTTATTGCAGTTCTTTGGCATTTGCTACTCCTGGGAGCACAAAATTCTGGAAAATTGAAAACCTCATCTCTAGGAGAGCAGAGCTAAACAAAAAGGCAGCGCAATTAACTTGCGCTACGATGTTCCATGCTGCTCAGGAAGCAACAACCACCCCTGCAGGAGCGGGTGGAACGCRGTGAGCACTGTCTCCTCCACAGCATCCCCCAGCACTGCAGAGGCCGACTTCTAGGCTTGGGAATACCACGAGAGGGGAGATTTGAGGAGCACCTGGCCCTTACAGCAACCATTTCCCTCCCCTCCCATGTGCCATTTGGACRATTTTGGCCATAGAGTTCAGTGGCCAACTGAACTCTGGAGTTCACCACGTAACGCTCTTCATTTTAACCCAAAGTATGTTACCCCCATGCCGTGCAATTTCCCATCTCGCATTCTACCTCAAACGTTTCGAGGCACAGGCAGCGACAGGGCCATTGCACACGGCGACACCAGGACACCACGCCGAGCAGGTTAACAGCCCTGGGGACAGCCAACCTCCTTGGGAGCCTCCAGGGAAGTCAGAGTAGGGCTGCAAACACCAGGCAGCCTGCATTAAATGTTGCTGGATGGGAACATGATGCCCCTGTGCCCCATAATGTACCAGAAAGAACAAAGTAACCCCAGCGAAAACATCATCTTTTTTCGAAGAACAAAGTACACTAGTGTATAACTTTTACCTCCTGATTTGCAGGTAGCTAAAGAGATTCAGCTAAAAAGTGCTCAGCTCTATATAGCAGCATGAATGGCACACTTTTTGTTTCTAAACAACTAAAATGCTTTTCAAAGAGTTCAGCTAATTTTAAGGAGTAACAACAGCATAAACCAAATGAAAAAAAACATTTTTAAATAATTTTTTTGATCAGCAAGTGAAGCAAGTAATTTAAAGTTTACATCAACAATCCTTCTGTTTGGGTCCCTCATTGCAAATGCTCGTTTCAGATATGAATACGTATGCTCGGGCGCATCATTAATTTTTTCATACATTTATGTATGCACATATATATGCATGTATTGATGAGTGGCTGTGCTGTTACGGAGACTGTCTAAGTAAATAAATGAGGCCATATTTGTATGGAACTGTAGTGATTTTTATCAGACCAGCCAATGCAGCTGGTAGAAAACCGGCAAGCTTCCAGGCTTATGAGCTCTGCTCCGGGCCTGAAGCAGAAGCAGCAACCTCAGGCTAAACACCGGCTGCAACCGCTGCACCGAGATTAGCTCGATTKCGTTAAACAATTAGRAATCTGGGGAAAAAAGGTGGTGGGCACCTGAAGAGCAGRGTGGGGGGTTGGCAGAAGGAAAAGGGATAACGTCGTTATCGACTTTTCTCTCCTCTTGAGGCCCGAACACCAGCTCTTGCCACAACTTTGTGCGGGCGGCACAGGGAAGCGGATCAGGGAAGCAATCCGGGTTAAACGCAACGTGCCGAAGCGGAGACCGCCTGGGCCGCGCAGCCTTCCGGCCCTTTCCACCGACGACGCAGGCGGAGGGACGGGGCGCTCAGCGCCGGCGCCCGGCCGGGCCGCAGCCTCCGGCCCCC